>NC_141922.1:5061742-5364772 GCF_057802395.1 Ceratotherium simum simum
TCAGGTCAATTGGGTAGTTTTAAAATAAAGAAGTCAGGTAATTAGAAGAGTCAGAGATATTCTTTACATTGAATAAGACTGAATTTGCGTAAGGAGTGGGGATCTAGAACTCCAGGCTCTAGACCAGCCTCAAGAAAGTCAGAAGGCAAAAATGGTGGTAGAAAGAAATCAAGATTATGAAACAATTTTAAAGTTGTGGTGGTCAAGAAAATAGAATCAAAAGGTAAAAGGTTAATGTGTCTGTCCTTGATTATTTGTTAGCTGGACTCTTAAGCCCAAATATGACACACCCCTTTTGAGATGCCCCCAAACATGTAACTGAGTTCTTGGAGGACGTGAGCAACTCTGCCAAAGGAAGAACCAGGAGTCCCAAAGTCTTCTGGAGGTTCCTCATTTTGGTGAAACAGAAACTTAGCTGCCCATTTGAAAGCACAGCATCTGCTTTCGAGGACTATAGAGAAAGCTATTTTCTCCTCATATCCCCAGTATGACAGGGCTTAGAGAGGGGTGCATGTTTTCCTAATAACTCCAGAACATTCCTCACTCCTCCCTCCAACTCCACAGCTCCTTCAAAGCTATGGAACAATCCTGTTTCCATCCTCTTTACCAACTTGCTGCAAGTATATTTTGACCACATAAGTGACTCCTTCTTTTTCCTTGACTGTATCAGCCGTTTGCTCTCTCCCCCCGACCTCAGCACCACCTATCACACTGGGCTACTTCAGCATACATTAAGATGATCCAAAGTGTTGGTCTCCATGTTCTCATCTCACTCCAAAGATCTGCTCTTCTCCACCTGAAGTCAATCAATTCCCATGGCTACTTGTAGATGCCATCTTTAACTTTAAATGAACTACCTCCACATTTTGACATCATTCCACTCTGAAATTGTCATTTTGTGTCCTATCCCTCTAACAACTAGTTATCACCTGCCAACGAAATTTCTTCCTCCTGAACTTAGCTTGGATGACCCATATCCATAACCATTTGCTGCAAACACTGAACTCCTTTGTCCGTCTCTTCCTCAGTTTAACTGACAAGGAAAAACTCATTCTTCACTACTCTGAATAGAGGAGAATATGGAAAGAGTTTAGAATAAAACTGAGAAATGATCAATAGCAGCTTGCTTTCAATGGCTATTTGCTCTTATGAGTCTCAAACTTAGGCTTAACTTCTGACTTTCTCCACTAACTCATTCCTCATACTGGCTTCCCTACCTCGAGTATCCAGCAGTTGTCATTTCTTCCTTTAAAACACGCTAATTTCTGGCCAATTCCCACCCCCACTACCATACACACCCTGGACTAAGCGACAACTGCGCATCTTGAATTCTACATGATGCTGCTAACTGGTCACTTTCTCTCCTACCACCTGCTCTCCACACAGAGCCAACCGAAGCCTTCAAATAAGTCATATCACTCTTCTACTTAAAGCTCACCAATACATTCTCTTTCCACTCAAAGTAAAAGCCAAAATCCTTACAGAGTCCTAAAGGCCTTGCATGACCTCTACCCTTATATTTTACTCTCTACACTCATTTGGCTGCATAGTGAGGATGAGTTTGAGTGATCTATTCTCATATCAAGTTCAGAAGAAAAGTCGTTCACTAACCAGTGAAACGAGCTGTTGAAGGGGTAGGATCAAAAGAGGTTGACTAGGTTATAAGCTCCTTGCGGACAGGGGGATGCTTGTTCCCTTAGAAGCACCACCATACATTATAGGTACTCCATATTTCAGTAAGTTAGCATCCATAGGCTATAGGCCACATTGAGTGAAAAACAACGGTTAAGTTCTGTAGAATACTAATGGGTTAGGTTTCAACTAACGCAATTACTGCTCAAATGAAGAAGGGAGAACATACAAGACGGAAGATAGGCCACCTGGAGACACTGGTGGCTTTAGCTTTTCTGATTTTAGTGAACACCATGCTTTACTTGTACAGTAACAGATCCAATGAGTAACCCACCCAAATGCAGCTGTTGGGGCAGCGAGCTGGGTTAAGATCCAAAAAACTCCACACAGTAACCCGCTTGTGTAGGTAGAAGAAGCTGTACACTCCCAGTGGTATTGGCAGGAGGCCCAGTGTTCACTGCCTTCCTTGAGCTCCAGTGCTGTTACCAATGATAGGAGTTGACTTGGTACTCAGCACAGGAGCTGGCTGTCCAGTTGAGAAAGAGTAGGTATCTTCTAGGGAGTAGTTCCTGCTCAGGAACTGCCCAAGGGCCTGTCTTGAGGGACTCCTTGAGCAGTCCATAGGCCTGGAGCCAGGATCTTGGCCCGTTTTCCTCTAAGCTTCATTTCCCAGGCTGAGTGTCTGTGACATGTACTGGCTACAGCTGTCCCTGGACATTTTCAGCCCATTTCCTGTGGAGATGTACTGAGGCCTGAGTTGTCTTCAGCTCTGTACAATGTTGTTGAAGTTGATTTCCACAGTACTCAGCTCTGGATTTCTTAAACTACATGTAGCTCCAAGTACCCAAAGAGCCACTAAGGCATTTTCCTTGCCCATGGGGCACACCAGGGGAGCAGCATCCTGCTCAGGAGACAGAGGAGAGGAAGGCATGGGCTCCAGTTCCTTCAGCAATAACAGAAGGTCTCAGCAGTCTCATTCTCTCCTGTCTCTATTAGACGTCACCAGTTAGTCCTTTTCTTCCACTATCTCTGAACACCTTTGTTCCACCTGGCTGGGGAGAATGAGTTGGAAAAGCTTGTCATTGTCTTGCTCTACATTAAATAATTCTCGTTCTATCCCTTTTACTCTTAATGAATGACTGTCACTCCCACAATGGTTGTCTTGATATTGACCCCTGTCCCCTGATCTGGGGACGTGCTGGGCTGGGAAAACAGCACAGCCTCATTTCACTTTGGGCATCCTGGGACCCCCACCTATTTCTTACTGTGAAATCTACACAGAAGGTGCCCATCTCATCTCTCCAATTATGTCTATTTGTATCTTAAAAGGAACCAGAGTCCCCTTGTCCCCACCAGTTTATTCACTGTAGCTAATTTAGTCGAACGCCAATGTCCCAAATACTCTCAAGTATCCCCTGGACATCTATGTCCCTCAGTTTGAGCTTTCAGACAATAGAAACTGATATGTTATTGAAGAATGTCCCACATGGCTTGGAGTTCCTCCCAACTTAAGGACTGAGCAAGGAGCTTTCTGGCTTTTGACTATAGAATGAGAGACAGGGGGATACAGCCTCATTCTCCTCTAAGCTCAACCTCATAGTTGAGTCTTTTTTGAAATGGTGTGTTAGACACTAAATACTGTTTCAGATATAATAAGATGGGCAGTATGCGTATTGGAGTGGGCCCTCTGCCCTGTCACTGCTGGGCTTTAGCAGTTTCTATAACGGAGAATCACCCGAAACCACAACATCTTCATAGAATTCATTTCCACACCTATTTCATTCACAGCACCTGGGCTAGCACCTTTCATCTTCTTATGGGCCTTTTGGTCCCAATAACGATTTTGTCTATCCAGTTCAAGTGCTCTATCCCTTATGTATCAAGGATAATTCTAAGGTACTCTTCCTGGGGCCAGCTAGTCTGAATATGTTTGGACATTTTGGCCATAAGTGAAAGTGTCCTTTGACACTAGACAAGGAAAGATTTTTTTCCTTCAGCTGTGAACTGGCAGATATGATTTCTGAACAATTTATACCTGAGACAATACGAATTCTACAGAGGCTTGAGCCTTCTCTGTGCTCTGTCCTCATGATCGAGAGGTCCTGTGGAAAGATCAGAGTTCCTACCTTTGAGAACTGGATCTCTGTCTGTGTTGGATTATGAAGACCCTCAGTGTCACAACCACATGTTCTGAGTAGGCTCATGACCTAGCATGATGGCCCAGGTCTTTACCTCGAGTTTTACTATGATGACTGTATATAGTCACCATACTGTATGGGGACCCAGGTGAAAAACTCCTTCCTCCCCAAACCACATTAAAGGATCAGACTCTGTTCTTTAAGAAAAGAGGTCTAAATATTCTTACACAAGAAGATACTTAAGTGCTCCTCAGTGGAATGCAATGGGGTACCCAGCTTCCAAACTTCCCCCAACTAGACTGGGACTCTTTCCAGAGCTTCCTGTTTCCCAAAATCATGTTTGACCTTCATTTTGCCAGTTGGGAATTGGCTTTCCTCCACCTGAGATGTCCTACAAATTCCGTCTTGTCTCTACAAACACCTATTTGTAGGTGAGGCAGCAGGGTCCTAAACACCAAGATCGGAGTGACCCATGGACTTTCATTGGGGAACAAGGAAAGAATAGGTCAAGTGGTCAACTCTGTCCTCATCAGAGTTAAGCCTCTAACGCCAGCTGCCACCATCCACAGTAGCACAGTTGCCCTGGACACAGGTGGCATGGCCGAGATCAGCAGCAGCCATGTGAAGTAGACATGGAGGACACACAGACACCCTGTGGAAGCCCCGCAAGCGTCAGCATATGATGTGATACTTGGATTTTCTTAGGAGTTTTCCTTTCACCCACATAAGTCACAACTACTTTTGGAGGGAGGCCTAGCAGGTCGATTGCTCCCGTGCTTGAAGACCAGATGGGGGAAACATTCCAATCAGGTAGATGTTCAGCCTCCAGCTGCCCACGGCTACTAAGTCTACACTGAGCACGTGAACCCCAGTCAGAGGCTGGAGGGGAGGGGTACTCAGTGGCCCAGCCACAGATGATGGTTTCCTGGGATAGGAAAGAAGTCAGGCCTATATTCAAGTGAGTGAAAGGCCCATTCTGACCCAAATCTATAGTTATAGGATGAGACTCCTGGGAAGGGAGAAGAAAGGACCACAGAAGAGGGAGTCTGGCGGAAGACTTCCTTTCATCTTGTAAGCTAAAACTCTACGTTATTCAAGACCCTCTTACTCCATGGATTCCAGGTTCTAGAATGGAGGTGGAAGGAACAATTTAACGAATTTGGTGATGCACCACCATCCTCCCCACACCCATTCCGCATAAACATACTCAGATTGTTGCCATAGTGACCACTCTGCTCTCCTGGAAAACAAACGAACAAAGTAGCAACATGCAAGAAGTCTCTGATCATAAGGTGTTGTTGTGTGTCACCTTATGTTGAAAATGCCTTGCGTAATTTAGATACCCAAACAAGATATAACAATGACAATAAAATTTCAGTAATTCAAAATACTGCTACAAGATACTATCAAGTCACCAGCAGGGCTGCAGTTACAGACTGATATTACCAAGTACTGGCAAGTACATGGAGCAACAGGAGCTCTTATACATTGAGAATATAAAATGGCACACACTTTTGGAAGACCGTTCTGGTGTGCTCCCTCAAAGCCAGGCATATAAAGCCTGAGACCCAGAGATTTCTCTGCAAAGTGCACACACAACAGGAAAGTGCACTTATGCACACCGATTGCCACATCCAACCATACTATGCTAGCACTAGTTGTTAACAGTCCCCAAGCTACCTCCTGAATGTACAGCAACACTAGAGCTGATAAGTTGGAGTCTGGTCGTAATGAACTACTATAGCAATAGACGTGGGCAGACTACTGCTACACACAACATGCCTAAGTCTCACAGTCGTGTGTAAAAGACAGAAGTATATATAAATGGAATCACACTATGTAAAGTTCAAAACAAAATTTTTTCACATCTATCACTCTTGATTAATTTTGCCTTTGATGGCAATGGCTAGAGAAGTCAAGAGGAAGGCATCTGGTTTGTTGGTAATGTTCTCTTCCTAGGTCATGGTTTCCCACATATGTTCACTTTAACATCCTCCCCCCTCTCCTCACCCTCCTTCTAACTTCTCTTTTAGTGAAATAACATAATTAAAAGGACAAATAAGTTCACAGGTTGGTGAATTTTCAGACAGTCTGACCTTTGCAAGTCTACCTCTCAATGTCACTGCCCTCTTACCAGAGACTGGGGTCTTTCCAGCCGAGTCCTAGAGAACATGGCTGCAGATCCAGATTTCCCTAGGAGCTTGCTGGTCACTGTGGACATGACCCTTGGCCTGGTAGCCTTCAAGGAAGTGTGTAGAATTCCTAAGGCCCCCAGATTTGCCAGAGTGACCGTGTTTCCCGGAAGACTTCTTAGCACATGTTTGTTTTATTGGCTTGAAGAGAAACTTGAATCTCAGTCTCTTGGGAACTGCAGTCTTGTCCTCTGGCTACTTGTTTGCTGGAAAGTTAGTGTTCTTCTTTGACCATTTTGCGAGCTCAAGAAATCATTGCTAGTTGAAAGAATAAAAGAACAGTAAAGACTTCTTGGGTAACCTCCCACATAGTCAGCCCGTGACTGACACTTGATGTAACACGGTTTCTTGGACTTGGTCTACTTTGCACACCCAAACGGCACAGAGGGGCAAAAAGATATGTTCTGTTGCATGAGAGTGACATGGGCTCAACATTATTAGAAGGACTAACATACTGGGTCATATCAGGATATTTTAGGCGTTCTTGCTCCCCATTCACTGACATAGAATTTTTTAAACTTTTGAGTGACCGATACACATACAGACTCTGCTTTTGGCTTCTTCAGGTTGCCCATCATCACTTCATAGCAATATTAATCCCCTTCTTTCTCTAAAAAGAAAACAAAGCTAAAGCCATCCATGACTCTTGATAGAAATCAAGAGTTGTACTTTTGCCAACCATGATGGGGATGAAGGAGTTGGTCAAAACAGGCAGATCCACTTTTTTTAAAGTTCTTTCATGATCTTATTTCCCCCCATTTTTAGAACTTTTCATTGCTGCCAGGGACACAGAACTTTGGAGACAGGGCCTTTGGCCATGTTAGTATGCCCACCTCCCTTGGAGGTCCCTCTCACGTTGGGATCTACTCTTCTTTGACTCAGAATTCTCAGGAGTAAAAGCATGCCCATTCTGTGAATAAACATCCTGAAATTGTTTATTCCCTCTGACTATATGGCCAGAGAGAGTTTGGTTTTTTTGTTTATAATCTTAAGAACTGGATGCTTTAATCTCAATAGCTCTCATTTAAAGAGACTAGACAGCTCTAGAAGTTAGACATCTGAGACAGGATGGAGAGTTCAACAAGGATCATTTTCTTCTTTTAAAGTATTCCCCTTATCCAGCACCCATCCCAAAGGTACACTCCAATACTGTGTAGGGAGACATTTTGCTCATGAAAGAGCCTCATTTTCAGATCTGTCCTCTGATGGCACCAGAGATCTGCCAGATGGATGTTCATTTCCGCTCCCTTGAAACTGAGCCTCAAAAGGAAGGTGCGGTCACATTGTTCCCCAAGATCCAGCCACAGGGATACTCTGCCGGATGCCATGTCATCTGTGACCCAAAGTAAGTGCCCATAGAGAACTTCTGTCACCTTACAGTATGTCTTGACTGAATACATCTTTCAGAAGCACAGCTGGTACAAGTATTTCATGCGGCTGGATTTGCCAAAATTTCACTTAACTTGACACCTCAAGCCTTTATGCTACAGCTGGAAGCCAGGCTACTCGTTCAGGTCTAGTGACCCTGGCATCTGAGAAAATGCTCCCAACGTTCAGTCTCTGAGACAGAGAACATCCCAGGATTGGGAGCTTCCATTATTTGTTTACTTCAAGCAGGCACTTGTCTACCTGGAATACACGCTGACCACCAAGGTGAAACTAACCCCCAAATTCAATTCACTTAAACACCTGTAGCTTCACATCAGTGTCACGTTTAGTTGTGCACACTGGGGGAATATTAATTCTCAAATCAGGATTCTAGGAAAGCTCTCCTCTGCCCTCCCCCTTTCAAGGGTATCTCAATTTGGAAGATGGAGCCTGGCTTACCAGTAGCATGTGTCGCTAACTCCAGTCAACCTTATTAGACAAGGACCAAAGCCAAGAGCAGGATCTGCTTGCACGTAGTTGACAGCCGTCCCCGCTTACACCATCTGCCAAACAGAGTTTAGGATCGGCAAGGATGAGGCTGTAAAACTCCAAGTTCAGTGTCCTCCATTTTGCTTCAAATCCTGCTGTCAACCTCCAACCACACAAAAGTCAGAGACAGAACAAAATGCTCATATTTGGAGTCTTCTCCATAGGTCTCCCTCCTTGCAGAACTAATCCACTAGACCAGCAGTTGCTCATCTTTCTGCAGGCCAACTGTTCACTTTGTATCTCTTGCTGCTTCTTACTCCCAGCCTGTGGTCAATGCTTGGTGATATTTGGGCCAACCTTTGCTAATTTTTACCACTTGTATTCAATAAAAGCTTTCCTTTTACAAATGTGATCATTAGCTACTAGGCTAGACTCAAGGCCAGAACTATGAAGCAAAAGGAACACAGCCCTAAAGAGTCCACAAACAGGGACTTAGAATACCAACATTTTTTTTTTTCAGACTCAAGACCAGACACAGGCTGTGGGTAAGGGGAGAGTAAAGCAGAAACAATCAAGCCTGAGCAAACTCCAGGCAAACCCAAACCCAGGAAGATCTGAGCCAGGTCTAAGGGGTCTGCTTCAAATGCACAGTTTCTCAGCCCAGTCTCCTTAGCTCCTGTTTCGATTCCAATTTGGGGTCATCAGAATCTTACCAGGAGCATAGACTAGCTAAGTTTTGTCCCACTGGAGCCTGACATCAGAATGGATTCCCATCTTGGAAGCAACCACTGTTCCTTAAAACTATGAGCACAGTTCAGGATAGAGGTTGGTGCCGAACCATCTTCAACAAAGCCACGTACATATGACCTCTGGTCTTTGTCACCCAAGACTCTAGAAAGCCCTCAGTTGGGATGCTCTGAGTATTCTCACTGACCTAACACTTAGACCTAATGTCCATCAAATGATGTTTTGGAAAGATCCTTTTTTTTTTTTTTTTTGGCCTTTGACTCTTACATCCTGATGAGTCCCTCAGTAGGGAATGGAGAAATGAAAGGCTCACGGGAGAGTACTGGAGATGATGCCACAGAAGTTTCTCTCCATCTGAGCTTGTACATTCAGATTCTTAATCTAGGAGTTATGAGCTTCACCTCTCCTGGAAAGTGAGTCTGTACTCTGTGTACCCCGAGTCCCCCACTGTCAACCACAGGGGCCACATGGGACCGCCAGCCCCTTGTGGGATTGCATCTAAATGGCCCCAGCACAGACATCATTGGACAATGTCAGCTCACTAGTAAAGTAAACCTCCCAGCTGCACACTACTTATTTGATGAGCCACCTCCGAATATTTACACTTCACATACATTTGATTGTGGCAAGGGGGGTGTGGCATGACTGAGAATATAAAGTTATAGACATTGAAATGTGAAGACCATCAACCATCATCTACTCAACATATTGTAAGGCAATATTAAGCCAAACTACAGTAAAAGGCAATTCAACGCCTCAGCTTTCTAACAGTTTATATCGTTACTTCACTAAGAATTAGAAACTGTCACCCACTGACATAAGCTCTTATCCTGTTTGGAAACAGCTGTTTTGACTGGCAAAACTCTAAAAGTGACTTTTCTCAGCAATAACAATAGAAGGAATAGTGGCTTGCAGAAGCTAGAGAAGAAAGCCAGGCTTGTGACCAATATGGGATGATTTTAGTGGCTTCCTCTAACTAAGCACATTAGAGTTGGACTGCAGTATCTTCTGCACCATAAGGAGACTTAAAGATGTATCAATATTTATAGTAGGATGGCACAAGCAAGGCAACACTCCACATAGTTAATTTGCTCTCCAGGTTGCATGCTTGGAGGCGTTTTCTAGTCCTCTGCGTTTCCAAGTTCTCCACAAGGACCACTGATCACCTGCATTCCGGCTAAGCTGCACCTGTTGGCTGTTTGTGGCAGCATTTGGGGGCTGCCTCAAGCAACCCAGTTAGCCTTTCACCTCCAGCCGGATGTCCACCCTGCACTCGCAGGAGGGATTTAGCTGGTGTCCTCTAGCTTTAGGCGCACCCCACGCTGGAGTGGGGCCTGAGAAAGCCACAGGGCTATTACCTACTCCTTTGCTTTACAAGTTAGGGCAGCAACATCAAAGCTGTCAAGAAGGCCCAGGTTTTCAAGAATAGAAGGAGTCAGGCTACAACTACATTCAGGTGGTTGCCAGCAGCAGGGAATAAAAGCCAGCTGACTGAGCAGAACTGGGTCTGAATCCCTTCTCCACCAGTCACTAGTTAGGTTGCTTTGAGAAAATCTCAACTGACAAGACATTTCCCCCTTCTCAGGTAGGGATAATGTGTTCTGTAGGAGAGAATAAGACAAAAGTGTAGAAACATGTCCCCACGAAATGCTGCAGCTGAGATCAGTCACTTCCTCTTGGTGACATGAATGCTGATCCGAGGGGTGTTGGAATTGACAAAGGATGTTGAACCACTGCCAGGGTGAGGAAAAAATAGTTGTATTGCTTCAATTAAATTTAGTTCATGATACACTAAGGTAGAAGAATGGTCTTTAAGCTTACAAAATACTTGAATTCTACAGTTCATATTTGCTAACAGTCTGGTACCCAGACAGCACTTCAGTAACAGGAGGCAGCATTCCCCATGCTTCATAAATTACAGGGATGTGGCCCTAAGGGTTTTTTAGTGGCCAGATATAGCCACTAATGGCCACTTGCTCCTTCAGCTCTCTCATTCCAGGAATACTCCTCTGGTCTGACTGGTAAGGGGTCTAAGGACAAGAGCCTCCGCTTTGGTCATCCACTGCCCAGAAAAGGAACCAGCATCCTGAACTTCAGGCAAAGCTTGTGGCAGGATCTGGGCCCATCTCAGTTCTTCCAAGCACCTTCTTACTCTGAGGCGGGGTGGGTCTAGAGCCCAAATGGCTGGCTCAGAGGAGGGTTGAGAGTCCTCAATCATCGTCAATTCAGGTCTGAGAAGCCACTTAAAACTTCACAATCCCAACAGGAGTTAAAGAAACAGCATCCAGAAGACAATGCCGGGTGCTGAGGCCCTGAAATGGCAGAAGCCAGCCCCACTGTTCAGGAGGGGAGCAATCTGAATTTAAGGAATGCCTACAGCTCAGAGTTGAGGTCTCAGGTTCATCTCTTTAATGCCCCTGCATTGCTTTCTCTTTGACCTGACGGTTCTAATCGAGTTAGGCTGACCTGATTCTCTTGGAAGGCAGACTACGACAGCTAAGAAACAGCTGTACCACAGACCGTGGGCCGCCGAGTTTCCCAACCTCCGATTCACTGCATTGTAGGACCCCTAACCTTGGTTTTTGTGAACAGGGTTGGGGGCAGCTTTTGAGACCCTGTTCTATTATTCCCATTAGTGGTTGGGTCATTAGGGGCCCAGCCAGCTCATTCCTGTCCTGTTCTTTTGGATAAGATACTGTACGTTTTACCTTGGCTCCCTGAGCCAAGGATGTGCTGTTTTTAGTATCCCCTTCTGAGGAGGAAAGAAAGGCCTCAAAGCAAAGAGGCTCTTTGTGCAAAGAGGAGGCCTCAGATGGTGCCACAGAAGATGTGCCAAAACAGGCTTTTGTTGGCCGCAGGCTCTGAAGGCTTTACTAGGATGAAAGAGAGAGAGAGGCCTGAGCATCATCCCTGGGAAGAAGGAACCCAGAGAAAGAGCTGACTTGCAAACTTGGAAACAAATGCACAGCCACTCCGCTGCCCCACCCATCAGAGAGCTCCCAGCAGCCAGTCTAGAACTACGAGAGCCCGAGCACCACAGCGGCCATGGGGTCCCATCACCCAAAGACAGAACACCCCCAGAGGAGCTCGCTCCAGTCAGGACCAGCCAAGAAGAGGGGTGACTACAACCCGCCTCTTTATATTCCTGCTTTCCCCCCACACTCCCAGTTACTTGAACTACTACCACCTGGTCCTGTAGTCCCTCACCTGCCCTGCCCCCGCCAGACTCCTGTTGAGTTTTCTGGGATTACAAGGGGCAGCTGGGGCCTTTGAGGGA
This sequence comes from Ceratotherium simum simum, assembly GCF_057802395.1. Lineage (NCBI taxonomy): Eukaryota > Metazoa > Chordata > Mammalia > Perissodactyla > Rhinocerotidae > Ceratotherium > Ceratotherium simum. Next base: position 5,073,586 of record NC_141922.1, read on the forward strand.
CAGGGCCACAAACATTGTTAAACAGGGTGGAGGGAAGAGGCTTGGAAACAGTTTTCTGAGTCTTAGCAGCTTACTTTGAACAAGAAAACCACTCACGGGAGATCCTCGCTGGACTTGGGGGCAGCCACGTGGAAGGGAGCCTTCTTACAGAGGGATTTGAGGATTCAGGTGGGGTGATCAACTTGTCCCTGTTTGCCTGGGACTGTCCTCGTTTTAGCACTGAAAGTCCCATGTCCTGGGAGACCCCTCAGTCCTGGGCAAACTGGATGTTGGTCACCCTAGCAGAGGAGGTACTGCGACTACCCCAGGGTTAGGGGTGAAAATTCCACGGTGCAGGGGCACCTGGACTGGCCTCCCACAATTGGTAGGGGTTGGACAGGCAGCTATAAGAAAACATTATGCACTAATTAAATGCTACTGAGGTTTTCTAGGCCACTTAGCTTTACAAACTACCTTAGACATAACCCAACTCTGCCTATTTAAAGAAAGGAAGCATTGCCTATTACTCTCAATTCAAATTGTTCTAATTTTTGGTAGGAGGGCCAAGAATTTTGTGAGATTTGCTAAATGTGTACCTCTGTGTATTAGTTATGAATAAACTCACCAATTGGGTCCATAGAGATTTTTTTTTTAGAACTTGGATTATCCCCTAAGTAAGGAGTGAAATGTCAGGTTTTTAGTGTGAATTAGGTCCATGTAAAAGATAGTACGTTGTTCCAAATGCGAAGATCCTACAAACAGAATATATATGGTTAGTGTTAAGGATTTGAAATTTTAACTCCTCAGTGGTTGTGGGTTTGTTTATTTCATTTTGTTGGACCTTAGGAGAGGGCAATCCAGTGAGTTCAATGAATTAACACAGTTTTTGTTTCAGTTGCCAACTTTGTTGTTAAATCAAAGCATCTTGAAATTATTTTGATGGTGCTCAGGGCAAGCTGCCCCAGGAAGCACCACTCTGGTATGTGGATTATTTCGAGCTGAAGACAATAAGGACTCAGAGAGCTCAGGAAAAATATTTGAGTTTCCCCTCCCAAACTGCCTAAAGAATTTAAAACCAAAAAATCTGTTTTAGGAAGGGGTTATTATCATGACTGCTATAAAAGATAATTTAGGATAGAGGTTACAATAGAAAAGGCACCAACAAGCCCATCTTATCGGGAGTTCTGTCTCTCGGGCCACATTCTTTGGATGGCCCTGCGAGGAGTTGTCAGACAATCATTTACAAGGGAAGTCTCCATTTGTAAAGGTATCTCTCTCTCTGTATTGAGAAAAAGGGGGGGTGAGCTCATTTCTAGTAACTTATCAATGTGGAAGATGAGGCCTTGGAGCTGTATAATAAACCTTACTCTTGTTTACTGTGCTTTAGTGGTAATCTCCTGTAACTGACTCCCCCCACCCCCAAATCCTCCTTTGTCATTGGCTGAAAATAATATTTAAGACGAGAATTTCTGCTATTGTGTTGAGAAACGCAGTGTCCCTGCTTTCTCCCATGTATACATGTTATTAAACTTGGTATTATTTTCTCCTGCTAACCTGTCTTGTTGATTATTTGGCCAGCCAGAAGAACCTTAAGGGAAAGGGCAGAGAGAGATTCTCCCTCTTCCCCCGACAATTTCATTTGTAAAGTATCTCTTTAATTGATACCTGACTTGATGATTTTAGCTAACACATTTTAAACTTAATACATATATATAGAATTTGCTATATTGCCTATGCACCATTTAAATAAAAACATTTCAGTTGAAACAGTGTAACGTGTTCGCATAACCTTTAGTCCACACCTTAGGGGCCTGTAGTTAACTCTGAAGTAACTTAATGAGATTCTGTACTCTAGAGGAGACTACCAAACCCCTTAAATGCCGTCATCTGTCTCTAACGGACATTAGAACTAACTTCTCTTCGGCCCAATGGGCAATGACCAAGACATGTGGCTGGCTTGAAATACTGTATGGATGCCACCACACTTGGGCGAACAGGGTCTGAGGATCCAGCAGCCCAGCAGCCCACCATCCTCCCTGGAGCCTGTATCCAGCGCAACTTGGGGGACTGGGTTCTTCCCTCAGCCTCTCTGCCCTCATGGGAAACTCAAATCCCATGAAGAGATGAAAGCTTGGGTTAGGGTTGCCTTGAGGATATCATTGCCTTTGTTTCAGAGTAAAATATTCACCCTGGTTTTGGAATGCTTGAGGACAAAGCATAGGGAACTCTGAACTTAGAAAAGTGCCTGCTGGGTGCTTGATTGCGAATGCAGGCTTGTATGTTTATCAGAATGGGTCTGAGCTTCATCTATTGTGACACACCATCTGGTAGTAGAGTTGTGAGAGAGGGGACACACCTTCCACCTGCCCCTTTAGCCTGATAATTGATTTAAACAACAACAACAAACCCGGCGATTGTAAAATGGCCAAATTGCTTTAAGGCATTTTGCAACAGCATTTTTTAAAGTCCTGTTCCCCCTCCCCACACACGCACTTGGATGACTTGACTTTACCCATTTGCAGAGGAAATATTATGTGTGTATGGTTCTTTATGCACTGTACGCAGGGTGACAATGTCAGTGTTTGCAGAATGAGTCAACGGTGGGTTTGGTGGTGTCAGATTAGGGCATCTTTGTGTCTTTAAGCACATATGACTCACACTTGTTGAGCACCCCTATGCACTGGGAAACAATATCATTACGGAATAGCAGTGCATATAACACACACAAACCTCTGTCTTCAGGGAACTTGAAGTTTAGCAGGAGGCGGGAGAAAAGAAGCAATGATATCTTTTCTTGCTTGTCAAATGGAGATAGTGCTGCAGAAGTAAACAATGCACAGTAGCTTGATGGCGGGTGGGGTGTGAGGTGCAATTAAAAACCTAGTGACAAGGTGGCGTAAACAAAAGCTAAAGGAAGTAAAGGACTGAGCCCTGCATCTATTTAGGGGAGAATCATTTAATCAGGGAGAACTACTTGTGCCAAAGTCCTCAGGTTGAACTGTGCCTGGTTTGTTCCAGAAACAGCTATGTAGCCAGTTTCTTGACAGTGGAAAGGGGAGCGGAGGGGATTGGGGAAATAAGCAAGAGAGGTAACTGCCAGGGCACCTGGGCCTTTGTCAGGACATTGGCTTTTCTTTTATGGGAGTTAGAAAGCCCTAGACAGTTTTGAGTAACACAACCTGACTTATGTTTTTAAAGGATATACCACAGCAGTGGTTTTCAACGTGTGTGTGGGCTCTGGATTGGCAGAATCAGTTGAACCTGGAAATTTCTTAGAAGGGCGCATTCCCAGACCCCCTCTCCACTCCCCCAGACCTAATGAACAAGAACAGCAGTAATCCCTGTGTCACCAAGCCCTCCAGGGAGGAGATAAAATACAGGATGCCTAACGACATTTGAATAAATTTGATAAGCAATGAATACTTTTTTAGTATAACTGTGCCCCATGCAATATTGCACACTTACACTAGAAAAGTACTTGCTTATTTTAAATTCAAGTTTAACTGGGTACCCTGTATTTTTATTTGCTAAGCCTGGAAACCCTACTTCCAGATAATTCTGATGCACACTGAAGTTTTAGAACCACTGTTCTAGAAGCTGCTGATGACCCACTCAGGTGCCCTTCCTCTGGCCAGGGTAGCTGTCCCCTCACATCTGTGAGTGCTGACTGCGATGCTTTCAGTTGCCACTTTCTCTGGAAAATTGCCCACAGTTGACCAGAACTACCCTTGGTCCATAGCAAACGGCTGAGAGAGGTTACGAAAGGCCAGGCCTCTTGGCTCAGGGGGTGACAGCTCTGTTGTATGGTTTGTTCTCCAGAGTACTCCACCCTGTGGATCAAGCCAAGGCCAGACTTTACTTGAAACCCCATCTTGGCTCTGATGTTTCTTCTTTCTTATTCTGCTTCCCTCACTCCCTTACAGACTGTTTTCCCTGAGAGAACTCCCTCAGTAAATCATGTGCATCTGAACCCCCACTGCAGGCTCTGCTCATAGGGGACATGACTTAAGATAAAACATCATTTGTTCTGCTGTTCTGAGGATAGACTCTTGAAGCAAGTGCAGAAGCAGTGAGCTAAGTTAGCATCTTATTGCAAAAATCTAGTGGTCTGGACAGGGTGGTGACAGTGGAGGTGTCAGGTTTTGGATAAGTTTGCAGGTACAGTCAACTAGATTTGCTGGTGAGTGGGATGAGGTGTGAAAGAAGAAAGTTGAGGATGCCTTTTCCAGGGGTTTTGCCGTTTGCTGAGAAGGGTAAGACTAGGAAAGAAGCAGACTTCTTGGGGAAAGATCCAGACTTTGGTTTTTGATAGTAAATTTCAAATGCCTTCAACCATGCAAGTAGATGTGTTGAGGAGTCAGGTGGATGCACTGCTCTGAAGCTCGGGAGAAATTTGAGCATTTTCAGTGTGTGAATGGTTGTTAATGCCGTGTAAGGGGTCAAGATCACCCACGAACCAATTCATGGAGGGAGTGCAGATAGAGAAGTTCAAAGACTGCTTCCTTAAGAAGAAAGACCTGCTTTCTTCTTCAGAATCAAGGAGGTAGGAATAGATTAAAGGAAGCTGAGGAGGAGCTGACAGTGAGGTAGGAGAAAAACCAGAAAAGTGTGCTATTGTACTGGAAGGCAGGTGAAGACATCTTTGCCTGATGGAGGGAAAAGAGGCTTTGGTTAGATGGTTTCTTTATGTATGGAGATGACACTAGCTGAAGTCTGTACACTCCACTGTACACACTAGGATGCTCCCCCACTCACACACTTACCCACACACATTCTCATCCACCCCCCACACTCACTCACTCACCCACCCTCACACTCTCACACACACACTTACTCCCACACACTCACTCACACACACACACACACACATACTCTCACACACTGATGACCGAGCCCACGACAGAGACCACCTCCCTAGTTGGCAGTGGAAGAGGAGAAAGTAATAGGATGACTTGTGGGAGGAGGATATAAAGGAAAGGAGGGAGGGTACATCTAAATGTAAAAGAAGAGGAGATTCTCCAGGTAGAATCCAAGACTGGCTGTCCTGTGAAGCCTGACCTGCAACCTAAGGTGTGAGCGACATAGGAACCCGACATGGTGTACGATGAGCATCTTCATTCCTCTCTAATTTTGCTTATGATGTTTCCCTTTCTCTTCCTTTGGTAAATGTAAGTCTTCCAAAATATCCCAGCCTGTCTCAGGTGCATCAAGAAACCAAGGAATAAATTTATTTATTTATTTATTTTGTGAGGAAGATCAGCCCTGAGCTAACATCCATGCCAATCCTCCTCTTTTTGCTGAGGAAGACCGGCCCTGAGCTAATATCTATTGCCAATACTCCTCCTTTTTTCCCTTTTACTCCCCAAAGTCCCCTTAGATAGTTGTATGTCATAGTTGCACATCCTCCTAGTTGCTGTATGTGGGATGCCGCCTCAGCATGGCCGGACAAGCGGTGCGTTGGTGCACACCTGAGATCTGAACCCTAGCTGCCAGTAGCGGAGCGTGCACACTTAACCGCTAAGCCACGGGGCCGGTCCCCCAAGGAATAAATATTTTATGCTCTGAAGGCCAGAGAATTTTTAGGGGGCAAGATAGGCAAAATAATGCCCCCTCCTCCAGATTCATATCCGAATCCCTGGAACCTGTGGCTATGTTACTTTATAGGCAAAAGGAGCTTCACAGATGTGACTAAGTTAAGGATCTTCAGACAGGGAGATTATCTGGGTGGGTCCAGTGTAACCACAAGATTCCTTATAAGAGGAAGGCAGGAGGATCAGAGTCAGAGAGGAGATGTGATGATGGAAGCAGGGGCAGGGGTGGGAGAGAGAGAGGGTGAGACTGAGAGGGAGAGACAGAGAGAGAGAGAGAGAAAGAGAAAGAGAGAAAGAGATTTGAAGATGCTATGCTGCTGGCTTTGAAGATGGAGGAAGGATTCACAAGCCAAGGAATGCAGATGGCCTCTGGAAGCTGAAAAAGACAAGGATATGGATTTATGGATTTGCTCCTAAAGCCTCCAGAGGGAGGACGACAGGTGGGTCAGAGTCAGAGAAGCAGAGATGTGTCAACAGAAGCACAGATTAGAGTTACGTGGCCGTGAGCCAAGTCATGTGGGCAGCCTCTAGAAGCTGGAAAAGACCAGGGAACAAATTGTCCCCTAGAGCCTCTAGAAGGAAGGTGTACATAGGACTTCTGACTCCATAACTGTAAGAGAATAAATTTGGATTATTTTAAGCCACTAAATTTTGGGTAATTTTTTACGATAGCAATAGGAAACTGATCCAGAAGGAACAAGAGCCCCTCAGAGTGTCTTTTTGCATCTGAGGGAAACATGAAGCAAGGGCACAGACTCAGGGGCAACAGCTCTGCCTCCTGCCCTGCTCCCTGGGACTTGGTACGAGGTAAGAGCCTCTGTGGTCTCTTCTAATTGCAGAGGCTCCTCCTTCCATGCACAAGATGGTTTGCAGTCCTTGCCTGACCCAGAAGCTCTCCTGGACTTCCAGTTTCATGGTGTTTTATTTCCCACTGGAGGGAGAATGATCATGATCTTCTCTGTTGTCTTACCGTGTTGATCTTAGGTTTCCAAGGGGAGACTCATTGGTGATTGTTTGACTATTCCTTGTGCTCATAACATTAATTATTTCTGCTTCAGGTATTACAAAGTTGAACTGCTTCACCTCTGAAGACTTCATAGAAAAATAGCCAGAATATTAATTCTCACCAGTTTCTGAGGAAGATTGTCTGCAAAATAACCGAAGAGGACTTTGTCTTCATTAACACGTCATTTCCTCAAGTTTCCTGCAGTTCCATAACACACAGAGGAATGTTTTGAAGGGCAGACCTGTTTTTTCAACATTATGGGACTACTGCAATAAAGGGCCTCGATTTGGAGTCTGCAGAATTAGTACCATGGAAATCTGGTGTAATGGGAAGGAAATGAAGATCTGAGAACCAAGAGGTTCTAGGCTAGCACTCGGCATCCTCAAGACTTACTAGTTTTGCGTCTGTATGTGTTTAACTTGTCTAAGCCACACTTTTCTCATCTGTAAACCAGGAGTACTAAATCTCAATGCTGTTTTTCCCCCGGTCCCTCCATGTCAATGATGGGAGAGTGATGCTCAGCCCTCCCTTTAAGAGAGAACCTACCATGAGGAGTGTATTAGTGGTCAGCCTCCAGCTTCCACACCTTTAGGATCTGCACGCCAAAGCCGTGCTCCCCCCAGGTGCTCCCAGTGATAACTGAGCATAGTGAGGATACCAGAGCTGGAATGTTTTTGCCCAATGCAGACTCCTCTAACGAGTGGTCTTTGCTCTGGGGTACTGTGTTGGCCTAAATGAGACTTTCCCAGAGCTGCAGTGTGGTCTCTTTGTAACCAGTCTTTTTTCCTTCCTTCTCTCCTTTCACAGACGTCAGACCTGCATTGTAGTCCAAAAGCTCTCCACACCTGCTCAAACTCCCTCTCCCCATCATCCTTCACAGACATTACCTCTAGTAAATCTCTTGCATGCCTGATTCTTTCACAGTGTTTGCTTCCTAAAGGACCTGGACAAGTCATACCTATATGTGGAAAAGTGAATATTTCATTGGTGTACAAATCAACGAATTTTCACAAGTTGAATACATTCATGTAAGCAGCACACAGATCAAGAGAAAAACATTACCAGTGCCGGAGAAATCCCCTTGTCTCCCTGACAGTCTCTACTGCCACCCAAGGGTAACCACCAACCTGACTTTTAACAGCATAATCTTGATACTAAAACCTGAGAAAGATATTACAAGAAAGGAAAACTAGAGGCCACTGTCTCTCATGAAAATAGATGCAAAATTCTTATTTTAGCATAAGATCATTTTTGCAAAATATTAGCAAATTGAATGCAGCAATATCGCCACTTGTAGCCAATAATACATCTAGAAACTTGGCATCTTTTGAAACGATTCTTCCATTGTAAATAAAATTTGAACACTTCATCATGAACTTCAAGCACTTTCTCACCAATGATTATTTCTTCTGTTCCTGACTTTTCCATGCCACTCATGTGGAAATTTTGGTTACTAGGTGTCCATGATTTTTATGATAGCTTCTTGATATGCCAGCTTAGCTAGGCTGAACAAGTTTACCAGTTATCAATAAAAGATTCATCTAGATGCTGCTGTGAATGAATTTTGCAGATGTGGTTAAAGTCTATAATTAGTTGACTTAAATTAGGGGGTTATCTTGAGAGGGCCTGACTTAATCAGTTGGCAGACCCTAAAAGGCTTATGTTTTCCTGGGGAGAGAGAAAGACTCCTGCCTTGGGACCACATGCCTGTTGGGTTCCAGCCTGTCTGTGATCGTCCCTTCCTGACGGCCTGCCATATAGACCTCAAACTGGCCATATAGACCATATGGCCAGCTCCTACGATTGTGTGATCCAATTTCTTGTGATAACTCAATCTCTGTCTCTCTCTTCCTTCCCACCCTCCCATGCTCCCTCTCTGTCTCTCCCTCTTTCTGTCTCTCTCTGCCCCCCTTCTACACATACACACACACATATCCTACAGGTTCTGTTTCTCTGATTGAGCTTGGACTGATACAATTACTCTGTTGCTGTTGCCAAATCAATTATTCTACTTGAAATTTTCCCAAAGGCTTTGAGCAGATACTTTTATTTTCTGCAAAGTTACACTCTGAGTTGCTGCTTTAACAACTTGGAATTGTGGAAAGCACGAGCTGTCAGGAGATGGAAGTTCCCAGCCCACCAATTTACCAACTGAATGTATGCCCATGGACAAGTCACTTAAATCCCTTGGGTCTGTCTTTCCTGATGGGCAGCATTAGAGTGTTGGCTGAACTGCTCTCTAGAAGGTTCCTTCAGCCCAACATTCCCTCGGTCAGAGCCTGTGAGAGGACAGAGGTGGGAAAAGAGATGCAGTTTTGCAATTTCGTTTGCTTAGTTCAAGGTTGTTCTTTTCTTCAATGATATCTTCCATTCATCATGTCGTTTTAGATTTTGGCTTTTTGCCAAGCAAAAAAAAATTCTTAAAAAGGCGAGTATAATAGAGACCAGTTTGAGGATGGCAACTGCATGTCAATGGATGGTGATAAATGGTACATTTTATATAATCGATGACAAAGTTATAGATCTTATTATTTCATACTTTGGATTCACTTCACTTGCTCAGAGTCTCCAGAACATGAATAATGACTCTTTTGCAGTTTAAATGTCTCACCTTTACTTGGTAAATGATATTGCATAAAGTATCTTAGGAATAATTTAAGGGAAAAAACACAGAAATTTTTGACTAGAGTTGGTGACCCAGGAAGGTGACGAGGTCACCATTCCCCGCTCCAGTCCTGCTTGAGTACCTGGATTTCCAGGAACTTTTTCCCATCTGGGATTTGGCTCAAGCTGTTCTTTCTGGCAGTGACTTTCACTTTGGACAAGTAACAATGTCTCTCAGCCTCAGATTCCTCCTCGATAACAGGCAGGGCTGGGACAGATGATTCTGATGGCCCATTCATTCCAGCTGGGAAATGGTCTGAGCATGAAATTTGAGTATGAAATTTCAGTACCACCTTTCTTGGAAAAATAGAAAACAGAGTAATGAGAAAACTCCTTTGGCTCATTATTTGAAAATGAGGGACCGGGAAGATTGATGTGTTTGCCCTGAAGAAACGTAAGCTTGGATTTTGGTCTGTAAACTGTACACTTCGAAATTGTGAATTTTTCAAGACAAAGAAGTTGTCTACTCTTGGTTACCTACTCTATTTATAGCCCATGTCAAGACTAAGAAAAGCTGTGAGACAGAGGGGCCAGCAATCCTGCATGTACCACTCTAAGACACACGATTTCCCCTCTGCCTGGACTCCGCTGTGATGGGCATCTTGTTCCTTCTCCTTGTCATCTGTGTCAACCTGCTTTCCCCTGTATTTACCACTCCATCCCGCAGTTACTCCCTTTGTCCTATTGGCTCACATTATTCTTGTTCAGGCCAAGGGAATGTGGTCTTTTGCCAAGAACCCCAGAAGTAATGGCATAGGGAGTGAGTAAAATGCTAGCTGAGGCTGCAGAGACATATAAATGGATTTAGATTCAACCAACATTTATCACATGCTCACTGGGTGCCAGCCTGTTACTGGAGCTCTTAAACACACTCTGTCATAACAACTCTGTGGTTCAGTGTAGTGAGCTGAGTGGTGACCCTCCTCCCTGCAAAAAAATAGTTATATATCTACATCCTGATCCCCAGAACCTGTAAATCTTCTTATTTGGAAAAGGGTCCTTGCAGATGTAATTAGGTTGAGGATCTTGGGATGAGATCATCCTGGATTATCCAGGTGGAGCCTAGATCCAACGAGAAATGTCCTCATAAGAGTGATGCAGAGGGAGAGTTGACACTCAGAGAAGAGGAAAAGGCTTTGTGACCCACTAGGCAGAGATTGGAGTGATGCAGCGACTAGCCCAGGAATGCCCAGGAGCCACCGGAAGCTGGAAGGAGCAAGGAACAGATTCTCCCCTAGAACCTTTGGAGGAAGCATGGCTCTGCCAACACCTTAATTTTTGATTCTGGCCTCTAGAAATGTGATATATTAGATTTCTGTTGTTTTGAGCCTCACAGCCATGGTAATTTATTACAGAATCCTAGGAAACTAGTACACAAGTAACCTCCATAGAGGGGATAACCAAGAAGAATCTTTGATATCAATGGGGTCAGTGGTCTCCTAATATTTATTTGAAATGGGATCTCTTTTTCAAGTCTTGCTTCTTCCTTTCTAATGGAGACCTATGTTTTTCTGAGTGTCCATCCTTCTCCAAGCAGCAGTGTGCCTCAGGGAAAGCCGGTCCCACTCCAGCTTCAGAGCGTGTGTTCCTTGTTCTTTTCTTGTGAGGAACATATGGCCTCATTCTGGCTGATGAGTTGTCAGGTAAAGTCTGATGAGCCTTCTGGGAAAATTGTCTTCAATCCTAATAGAGAATCAGGAGGTGACACTCTTTACTTCCACAAGGTGTCAGTGGATCATATGCGAAACTTATAAGATTATAAGCAATCTGTCTCCTGGCTTGAGGGTGAAATCTGAGGATGGCAAAATGGAAAAATTAAAAAAAGAATGACAACAATCTTGGTCCTTGCAGATATCTTTAAGGCACTGAAGCTTTTATTATCTCTGGACTTAATATTATGTGAGTTGACAAATTTCCTTATTTTTAATACCATTTTGACCAGAGATTCCTTTCCAGGCTGCCAGAATCTTCCTGACTGGTTGAAGGCTCCCTACTGGTCTCTTGTCTCCAGTTCTGCTGCTGTTGATCTTCATGTCAGGCTCTGAAGTGACTTCAAGGATCATTAAGGCTCCAAATAATATAGTTTTAAACCAAGGATTGAGTACAACTCTTCTTTTAGAGATGCAACAAGATGGAAAAGAACTTATTCTCTGGGTCCAGAGAACTGTGTAAATTATCCAACTATATTTTGTAGAAATTTTAAAGACAATATGTTTTGTTTTGCTCTGAGGATAGGACAAATTTCTGTATCCTATGACACACAATTTTTATTCAAGACAGTCTATGTACCAGGAATTGTACAGAACCCATTTAATCTTCATAATAGCCCAACAAGGCATTAGCTAATGTACAGATGAGAAGATTTAGGTTCAGAACTCAAGTATTGTGTGCAAGTTCACTTGGCTAACAACTTGTGGGGGTCAGATTTAAGCCCACATCTTTCAGATTCCCAAGACTGCCCGTTAATTAGCTGAATTAAATAACGTCTGTGTTCTTCACTTTCACATCAAACATTTGCAATTTATCAAATGTTTATATCTTTTTTGTGTATTACTTTAAGGGAAAACATTTCAAAAGAATTAAAAGATTTTGATAATGTCAGTATTGTGCTGAAATAAATCAATGAAAACTAATTCAAAATCGAATTCTGGAGGTTGTCTTAAAACAAAATAGCGTCCAATAAATTTTGAAAATAGTACATGCAAATGTGCATCATAAATACTAATGGGAACCTCCATGTTAGGGGCTTTGAGTTCTTTATCAATCTGGGACCAGTCAGAAGACAGAAACAACATAAATTATTTGAAGAGAGAGAACTTAATACTGAGAATTGTTAATTAGGGCATGCTATAGTATCACAGAGGTAGCAATTTCAGGGCTCAGGGATCAAAGGGAAAAGACTAGAATGACACATATTAAAATTTGGACATTTAGAGGAGGGGTCTTGGAGCTGAAACTTATACTTCTGAGGAGGGGGCTGCTTAGCTGGTGCTGGTGCATTGGAGGGGCCCTGAAGAAGCTGGTTCTGTGATGTTGAAAAAAACAGCAAACTGGATTCAACCAGTCCCAAGGGAAGCAATGAGCCACTGCCAGGGTGGAAACCTTGAGCAGTGATGCTCATGGAAATAGGAAGTAGACAGGAAGTCCATGGGGAGGAAATAGGAAGGACCAAGCCTCTTCTTCCTTCCCCAGCCTTACAGCCTACTCTAGTGTCCCTCATTGCCAGACTTAACATGGAACCTACTGGCCAAGCAGAAATGTGGTTTGCAGTCCCAGACCCAGTGTCACAGAACAGAGTAGTAGAAGGGTGGTGTGGAGCTAAGACCCAGTAATTTAATAGTTGGCACTTGGTCCTCATTTCTAAGTCCTGTAAGATCCTTGCAAAGTAGCAATTGTCATTTCCATTTTGTGTTGTAGAAAATTGTAGCTGAGAGACATTAAGCTTTCCCAGAGTTCAGCCAGAATGTTCCGGAACAGGATTATAATCCAATTCTGTTTGATGCTGCAAAATTCTCTGAGGGTTAGCTTCTGACTCATTTTACTTCATATTCAACTACAACATTCAATAAATATTTATCACTCTCCTAGATGCCAAGCACTATTATGTGGAATGGGGATATGGTAGTGAATAAATCATCATCCTTCTCCTGGAATTTATAATCTCTATTAAGCATTAAAACACATACACATAGGCACACTATTTGTGGTATGAGTCTCACAATTTTAATGAATTTAATAACATTTTGAATGTATGTGTAAAAATAAAAGTTACAATATTTTACAAATGAGAGAAAGTAGGAAGAGATTTTAGAACAAAATATTAGTGAACTCTGAATTCTGAATTTTGAACAGACTTTATTATTTCCACTATTCCTTTTATCTATGTTTTTCTAGGTTTTTCAACACTGAACTTGCTTATATTTACTCTTTCTTTTTTTTCTCTGTGACTTCAAAGAACACATTTTTTTTGGTTCTGTTTGTTCTACTCTTATAATATTGGTTTCTAATTTAATTACTGTATGGCAAGAGATGGTGAACTGTTTATCAATTCATTGAAATTTGTTGAAACATTTTTATGAGATTTGTGTGTGTTGTTTTATTCAGTCATAATACTTCTGTTTTAATCTTTTACTCTAAAACATACCAATAATTGTGGATTTGTCCACTTTTTTCTTTAATTTTTATTGTGTATACCTTGAGATTATGTTTTGTGCACAAAGATGTAAACAAGGTCCTGTGTGTGCTATCTCTTTGGTAGATAGTTTGTTTTATCCTTTTGTGAAGTTGATCCTTTTATTCTTTTAATGTTTTGGTTCTTTTTTAATCCAATACTGCATATTGCTAAAATAACTTTCTTGGTTTTACGACTGGGAAGTTGTTTTCTATATTCAATGTCAAATTATATTTCTTGAATTAGTAACTAACCCATAAACAGTGCTTCTATGTGCCATGTACTGTTCTGAGTACTATCACATACAAAAATTCACTTAATTCTCACAACTTCCTATAAGATGGTTATCTTCATGGTACAGGTCAGAAAGCTGAGGAAAACTGTGCCCAAGGCCACATAAAAGATAAGTAGCAGAGTTAGGTTACAAATCCACGTGTTCTAGCTCCAGAGTCATGCATCTAACCCCTGCTTTTCATTGCACATAATTTATGGCTTAGTTAGGATTAGAATTTGGGGTTGAAAGTTACTTTCCTTTGGCACTTTGAAGATGTTATTCCATTTCCATCTGCATCAGCTTTCTTGCTGATGAGAAATCTGTTCTCAAACAGATTTCTTTGCAGGTGATCTATTCTTTTTGGAAATCTAGGATTTTCTCCTTTTTCTTTATGTTTTCAAGTCTCTCTAGACATCCCTGCTTTTTGCTTAGAACTGAGAATATCATCTTCTAATGTGAGAGTCTATGTCTTTTTAAAAAACCTTCTCTTCTGGAATATTTTTGGTTGTTATCTCCTTTGTCAACACCCATTATTTCCTTCTCTCGGCACTATTATGACATGGATGTTGGAGGTTCCCAGTCTAGCCTTTGTGCTTCTTTCACGTCCTTTATCTCTCTGCATTGCATTCTGGGCACTTCCTCAGTACTGTCTTCCCACGCACCCCCTGTTTATTCTCCTGGATGTAGTCAAGAGTTTATCCTAATGGGATTTAAAAAAATCATTTTATTGTGATGTAATTCATATACCATAAATTCAACCCATTTAAAGTGTACATTTCAATTTTTTTAATATATTCATAGAGTTGCATAACTATCACCACAATTTAACTTTGGAACTTTTTCATCACACCAGAAAGAAATCCCATACCCATTAGCAGTCACTCCCCATTTCTCTGGTCCCTTCAGCCCTTGAGTTCCCTTGAGGGGAAATAATCTACTTTCTGTCTCTATATATTTGCCTGTTCTGGATATTTCATATAAATGGAATCATACACCACGTGGCCTTTTGTGTCTGGCTTCTTTTACTTGGCATAACGTTTTTAAGGTTCATCTATATAGCAGCATGAATTAGTACTTTATTCTTTTTATGGCAGAATAATTTCCACTGTATAGATGTATCACATATTGTTTATCCATTCGTCAGTTAATGGTCATTTGGGTTGTTTCCACTTTTTCACCACTATGAATAATGCTGCTGGGAACATGCGTGTACAAATTTTTGTGTGGACATGTTTTCAATTCTCTTCGGCGTATACCTAGGAGTGGAATTGCTGGGTCATGTGGTAACTCTATGTTTAATTTTTTGAGGACTGCCATACTGTTTTCCAAAGAGGTGGCACTGTTTTACATTCCCACCAGCAATGTATGATGGTTCTGATTTCCCTACATCATTGCCAACACTCACTATTGTGTCTTTTTTATTATAAATATCCCAGTGAGTGTGAAGCAATCTCATTGTGGTTTTGATTTGCATTTCTGTAATGACTTATGATGTTGAGCATTGTTTCATGTGGTTGTTGGCCATTTGTATATCTTCTTTGGAGAAATATCTATTCAAATTCTTGTTTAAATTTTTTCCCCTTTTTATTATTGTAAAAGTTTTTAAAAAATATTCTAGATAAAAGTCCCTTATCAGTACACGATTTTGCAAATATTTTTTCCCACCCTGGGTTGTCTTTGCACTTTCTTCATGGTGTCATTTTCAGCACAAAATTTTAAATTCTGTTCAAGTCTAGCTTATCTATTTTTGCTCTCCGTGCTTTTCTTTTGTGTTGGATCTAAGAAACCACTGTTTAACTTCAGGTCATGAAGATTTCCTCCTATCTTTTCTTCTACGAGTTTCATAGTTTCAGTTCTTATATTTAGATCTCTGATCTATTTTGAATTAGGTTTTATTTAATAGTATGAGGGAGGGGTTGTGACTATGCAGTTGTGATAATACAATGTGTTGAAAATACTGTCTCTCCCCCACTGAATTTTTCTGGCACCCTCTTGAAAATAATATAACTATAAACATAAGCATTTATTTCTAGGCTTTCATTTCTATCCCATTGATCTACATGTCTACCTTTATGCCAGTACAACATTGCCTCCATTACTGTATCTTTATAGTAAGTTTTAAAATCGTGAATCATCCAACCTTGTTCTTTTTCAACATTATTTTGGCTATTTTGGGTCCCTGGCATTTCCAAATGAGTTTTAGAATCTTTTTGTTAATTTTTGCAAGATAAAGCCAGCTTGGATTTTGAAAGAGATTACATAAAATCTGTAGATCAATTTGGGGATTATTGTCATTTTATCAGTATTATGTCTTCTGATCCATGAATATGGGCTTTCCTTACATGTATATTGATCTTTAATTACTGTCAACAATATTTTATACTTTTCAGTGTACAAGTTTTGCATTTCCTTTTTAAAATTTATTTTTAAACCTTTTATTGTTTGTAATGCTATTATAAATGGAATTGTTTTCTTAATTTCAATTTAGGCTTGTTCATTTCTGGCATATAAAAATACAATTGAGTTTGTATATTGATCTTGTATCCTGAAATGTTGCTGAATTCATTTATTAGTTCTAATAGTTTTTTAGTGGAGTCTTTCAGATTTTCTATATAAAAGATAATGTCATCTACAAATAGAAATAGTTTTAAGTCTTTCTTTTTTTCTTTTTCTTGCTTAACTGCCCTGACTAGAGTCTCCAGTAAAATGTTGAATAGAAGGCAAGGGCAAACATCTTTGTCTTGTTCCTGATCTTAGGGGGAAAACATTCAGTCTTTCACCCTTAAGGATAATGTTAGTTGTTGATTTCTCATAGATGGACTTTTATCATGTTGAGAATTGTCCTTTTATTTCTAATCTATTCAGTGTTTTTATCATGAAAGGGCATTGGATTTTTGTCAAATGCTTTTTCTGCATCAGTTGAGATGACCATGTGGTTTTTGTTCTTTATTCTATTAACATAATGTGTTACATTGATTTATAAATCATAGTCCAGGCTATTATTTTATCAGTAGGATTTTTAAGCCTCTGTTCATAGACTAGGGCTCCCAAACCCAACTGCTGGTCTGAGCAGTGAATGTGCTTTCTGCCTTCCTATGGGACTTGGGGGATATTCTCTCAGCTTCTTTTTTCTCCGTGTCCCCAATATCCAGGAACAGGGTGCCCCTATCATAATACTTAACTGAAGAGAGCAAGGAATTTGTCCATTTGTTGAAAGATGTATTCTAGTTGCCTAGAATAATGAATGAATGATCAAACAAATAAATGAAAAATTGAAATTGAGAAAAATTCTTTAATAAAGTTCAGCCACCCCTGACCTGCTCACTCAGATGCCCTTATCCTCAGGGTTTAGCTTCTTTCTTTGAGCCAGAAAATTTCTTGTACATGTGCTAGCACCATCAGCATGAATGGCATTTTTCAGCTCTTGTTTCTGACCGATATTGGATCTGTTCTACCTCACTTAGGCTCACATGGCCTAAAGGTTTTAAAACGCTGAGCATCTGTCAGCCCTAGACCCTCTGGAGCCATGGAGAATTTATATGCACGGAAGTGAAGTGGTCATTCTGGTGGTTGTGGTGTAGGACAATGGTTCTCAAAGTGAGGTACTTAGACCAGCAGCAGAAGCCTCCTTTAAGAACTTGTTAGAAATGCAAATTTGTGGGCCCCATCGGAGACCTACTGAAGCAGAATCTCTAGATCTGGGTCTTAGAAAGCCCTCCAGGTACCTCTCCAGCATGCTAAAGTTTGAGTACTTCTGGGGAAAATGAAGAGAGTGCTGGGAAAGGCCAGTGAGCTCTTTGAGGTGGAAGCTTTGTTTAAGTCAGGGGAGATGAAGGCAGAGAGGAAGACAGGGAAGTTTAGGAAATAAAGCAGACAGGCTGTGGTGAGTGTGAATGTGGACGGGGAGAAAGAGAGAAGAATTGAGCATGGTTCTAGTTTTGAGCTGGGGTGACTTGGCAATGCCATGGACCAAAATAAGGAATTAAAAAAAGGAAGAGGAACAGGTTTAGAGCAAGAATAGGATGGACTGTATACCTGACTCCCAGTGTAGTTTGGAGTCAGGGTACCTTGTTGAAAATCCCCGACAAGCCACTCTTGATCTGTACGACTGATAAGTGAGTCACTTTCAGCTCTCTGAGCCTCAGTTGCTTCAGCTGCAAGGAGAGACTATGAATAGTAACATCTTTGTGTTGTCTTGAGAACAAAAAGAACAAATTGCTGCTTATTAAAGGTCTTTGTTAGGTCTAGAACACCATACGTATTTGCAGTCTTAAAAGTCAGAGGAAGGGAGGTACATTCTCTGACTCGCCACTTGCTACCGGGGCCTTGGGTAAGCTCTACTACTTCTGTCTTAGTGTCCTTGTATGTTACATGAAGATAATAGAATCTACCTCAATGGCTGATATAAGAATTAAATGAAGTAACATGTGAAAATCACTTAGCACAGAGCCCAGCACTGGTAAGTGCTCAGTAAATACGAATCAATATTATTATTACTGAAAATAATATTGAAGACAATTAGCTTGATTTTAAGTTTATAATGTACATTTCTGAAACTTTAGTTCTCAGCGAGGACTGAAGTTTAAATTTGAGTTAGTTGCTCATGACCGTCATGACATTGATGGTTTTCTGTTGAATGTCATAAGACTGGCACACATAGAAAAATCTTCAGAGCTCAAACTGAGGCCTTTGCTAATTATGTGAGTCTTCTCTTTTGAGGTTAGTATGCTTTTGGATCCTATGAAGTGGGAATTGATAGTGCTAATACATGAGTTCTATTTTGAGGGGATCCAAAAAAAGACCCTAAAATTAATTATGATTATTTTTGCCAGAAACAGGTGCAAGAGGGATGTTGAATCACGCTATACACTCAGATCTGCATTGCGCTGTAGAAGCTGCCTTTCTTCAGATCTCTGCCCTCTAGGACCCAACCAGGCCACACTCGTGAGTGACATCCATCACTAAAATGTTCTGTATCTCTCCCTTTCACCACCACTGGTGCTGCCACTAAAAATCACCCAGATAACAAAGCTGGAGCCCCTTGTGCTGAGCCTCTAATGACCCTCCTAATTGGGTCTCCAGCCCTGAAATTTTCATTTAGGCACATTGTTAAACAGTTCCTTCTAATCAATGCTATCAACACAGCACCCCATCTATTATTCACATGCTTTAGTCCGACTCCTGATTCAGAAGAGGCAGATAACAAGGGCTTCAATTTGCCCAGTTGGGGAACACTGAGTTCTGTTGATTTTCTCCTGGTTGTCTCTGCTGTCCTCTCAGTTCCCTCCTGCTGCAGCCCCACCGTGGGGTTTTCTCATCTGGACCCTCACTGCGCTGCTGCCTCCAGTTCCTCTTCCCCTAATGAAATACACAAAGAGCAGCCAGCATTTTCTTTGAATCCGGTTCTCATTGGGCCATTTCTCCACTGTAATTCCCTGGAGGAGAATCTATATTCCCTTGGGAACCAAATCGAAACTTCCTAGAGAGCATTCTGGGCCCCAGCAAACTACTTTTGCATTCCCACCCCATCTCTCTTTCTCGTTTCATTTGCCCTCTGCTTCCATCTCCAAGATACTCACCCCTCCCTGAACACCCATTGCCACTCAGTTCTGATCAACTTTGCCGTTTTTCCATGAGCTTCCCACCACCAGATGCCCCACTCTCTTCCAGGGATGTTACCATTCTATCAGCCTTCAAGGCTTGGCTCAAATGTAACTGCATTCAGGAGTTCTCTCTTCATCCCCGTCCCCACCATGGGATTTAAATGCTGTTCCCTGCATTACATTGTCCTTTAGGATACAAGGAAGAAACCTGATAGGACATTCAAGCAGTCTCAGCCACTTGCCAAAGCTATTTGGAAACAACCACCACATTCCCTTCCACTTTATATGGCTCATAGCTCTGGTGACGTAGGACCTGTTTGCCCTGCATAGACCAGTTTATACCAATTATATCAGCAGCCTGTTCATTTTAACATTTGTCTCGATTTAGCCTTTTTAATGAAGTATTATTATTATTAAAAGTAGCAATAAAACAGGCCTGGAGTCTGCATTATACACACTCTGCAGTGTGAGAACCACCACCTCAGATGTTCTTCTGTGGAGGGCAGGGTTCTGATCCGTACAAGGCTATGTCGGGAAAGCCTGAACCCCTACTCATCCTCCCGGCCCCAAGGGTTTGCTCTGAAAAGAGACTGAGCTTGTGGATGTAAACTAATTGGCTCAGGGGTGTAGGGCTGTGGCCCAGGCTAGCCCCTAGTGATTGGGGTTATCCTTTTTAGAAGAGCCACCAACATCTGCATTGGACCCGAACAGTGAGAGCATCAGGGAGGAGCACGTAAGAGAGAATGCCTCACACCAGATGGGTTTGCTTCTTAATGCCGCGGGCAGTGACCCAAGCAACAGAACTCAAAAGGGGGTTCTGACGTGGGGTGGGTAGGGTCTCTCCACTCTCTTTCTATTTTGTATTTAGAAGCAGGACTGACTCCGTTAGATCAAATAAACCCCTGGACAAGAAAGAGATGCTGGATGCAGTGAAAAGGCTGAGCTGGGCTCCCTGGGGTTGGTTTTATTCATCCATGCCCGCAGTTGTTGAAGGGGGCCCACCGCTTACACACTTGGCTTGATCTAATCTCATAACAATCTCATAAAGCAGGACTGCTGGACTCCAATTCCTTTCTAAATCCCAGCCTAGACTCTTCCCAAATTCCAACTCCATCTTCAAGCAAAGATAAGGGGTGAAGGGCTTAAAGGTATTTAAGGTACACATTAAAAAATAGACATCTTTCTTGCCATGGCTAGTATAAAATATCTAGAGAGGAGTAGTTTGACTCTGCCTGAAATGGAAATGAATAAGCAGAGGCCTGAAGATCTGCCATTTGGTCAGTGCGGTCAGAGCTGGGGGGGCTCTCCTGCTCTTGGGAAGCGACTTCCTGACTCTGGGGTGGCACTCATCAGGCAAATCAGCCAACTGCAGACGCACCAGAAGGGCTGCAATCTGGCCCGGACACTGCAGAGGAAACTCTGGCACCTGAGTCTGACGTTTGCCACTGGCAATGAGATCTGTGTTTGCATGAAAGTGATCCCTTTGCTAAGCACTCAATACTTTTCAAAGTCATTTCTCAATCGACCATCCAAGCGTTGCAGCTACGTTTTCATCAGTGAGTTGGAGTATTATATCGGCCTTGCTTGCTCATCCTGGCCTCTGGAAGCTGACTTCTGGATTGGGATCCACATTGCACCAATTCCTACGTGGAAGACCTTAAACAAATTACTTAAACTCTCCTTGCCTCAGTTTTCTCATCAATAAAATGGGGTTGTTTTGAGGATTAAATTAGAAAACACAGTTAAAGTGCTTACTGTCATGCCTGGTCTATTGTAAGTTTTCTATAAATATCAGCTTTTATTAATAAGGTCGGATTGGAGTAAGATTCAACTGGGAAGGTTTATTTGGAAACAGTTGCAAACACACATATATAATGAATCGGTTATTATGATTTGTTATGTTTTCTTCTTATATTGGACTGGCGAAGATATGATAGGTAATGTGTCTAGGTTACACATGAAGAACCTGTACACAGAGAGATGGATGAATCTGCCCCATGTCACCTGGTATCTGACGGAAGCGTAATTCCTACATTGTTGCAGGTTCTCTTAGCACATAATTATGGGGCTCAGATGTGACACAGGGCCTCCTTGAAGGCCCAACTCTCTAATGTCAGCAGCTGGGTGAGTTTGGTAGCCTCCCTCCATATCTGTCATGTCTTGCCATTGCTCTCTCATGGTCTTCTCTGCACACACCTGCACATGACATGTCAAGTTAGTTACTCTGAGTGAGCTGGTGCACAGACTCTAGCCCTTAACCATTTTTCTCTGTAAATCTAATTTCACTCAAGAGTTGTGCTATTGAAAACTTTCCTACGGTCCTGAGAAGTCATTGGGAATGATTTTACAAAGCACCCTGTAGGCTTTTCCCTGGCTCTCCAAGTCTACACTGGGCTGTCTCTGCAATGGCTCTTACTCCACATGGGTGACATTCCTGCCTCATGCAGGCCCTGGAAAATGTAGTCCAGCCCCACCATCCCCCCTGGTTAGAAGAGGATGAGAAAGTCCTGGCTACTAACCTGAGCTCTGATTCCAGACCCTTTGGGTTCAAATCCAGGCTCTGCAACTTAATAACAATCTTGGCCAAGATAGTGAAGTTCTCTGTAAATCTGTTTCCTCATCTGAATAATGGAACCAAAACCGTAGGATAGAGATAGAACCAGGCTTTCCTGGTTTCTTCTGCCTGAGGCTCCACCTCTGCTTCTTATTGGAGAACACCTGAAATCCGTTCCATAATTTGCTGTTATCTTATAAGCAAAATTCCATTTCATCCGTATGACAAACTATAAAGGCAGATACTATTCCCATTTTATAGGTAAAGGTAATTAAATTCAGAGAGTGTGTAACTTGTCCTCAATCACATAACTGTTATGTAGTATGACCACAACTAGAAACCCAAACTTCTAACTCCTAACTCCCCGTCCCATGCTCTTTCCACTAGAGTTGTATAACCAGTCAAGCTGGGAACAACCCAACACGCACATTTCTAGCTGCTATGGGATAACTACAAACACAGAACCACACACATATACAGACACACACACACAGATACACAAGAGACATATGTGTGTGTGCACACACCATTCACTTCTATAGGGGATGAAAGAGTCTAACTTACTCAGGGTAATACTTCTGACCTCTTGAACTAGTTTAAAAGATAAGTGTATGGTTTTGGAATCATAAGATTCCAACTAGCTCAAACTAGGTGCTCAAAGACTTTACTTCTCATTCCCTTTTCCGTTGGACTTTTATTAAATAACTTTCTTTTTGTTTTTGTGGTAATCTCATGAAAATGACCCCCATTTAATGGACGTATTGTACTGGGACTAGTTCAAGTACTTTACAAGAATCAAATTAATCCTTACAAGAGCCCTTTGAGTAGGTATTATCATTATCCTGATTTTATAGATTTGGAGAATGAGGCAAAGAACTTTTAAATAGCTTGCTTAAGATCACACAGCTAGTAAGTGATGGAACCAGATTTCAGATCCATGAAGTCTGATCTTTACTACTAAGCAACGTATCCAAGATAACTACCATTTATTGTGTCGACTTGATACCTGGCATTGTAATAGATATATTCATATATTTACTTTGTAACTTCACAAAAACCCGGAAAGGTAATGTGTCAGGGTAAAACCAGGAAAGCAGATACCATTCTGTGTTGGAGGGGGTCATCGAGAAGATGTGACCACCAGTTGACACTCCAGCTGGACCTGGACAGTCAGAGGCTCCCCACTTCTCCACTGTCCATCCTTGGATTGTATATTCTTCCCACTGTTCCTGCAGTGGGACACACTTTCAAGGATGTAACCTTGAGAGAGCAACATGTGTTAAGACCATCTGGACTGTGTACATGACTGAACCCCAGGAAGACCTCTGTATAAACTTAAAGATTCTGGCAGGTGGGTGAGGAGAGCTACTCCTCTTGTAACTGCCCAAGACAAGCCTCATACATAATTTCTCTTGCTTATTCAACCTGCCACCTACCAATCTGGAGTGGCCTGCCACTCTCTTCAGTTTCTCCTTGCCCTCCCTGTACAGGGGTCTGTTTGTGAACCAACAATTCCGAGTATTCAAAAGACAGGGAGTTTAATGCAGGGAATTGGTTAAACAGGCACTAGAAAAACTGATAAATCAATAGACAATGTTAACATAGCCCAGATTTAGTAATATCAGGAATCCACTGCCTTCATTGCTTTGGAGTGAGGAGGTGCTGTTACTGGATCACAGCAGCCAGCATGCCTTGACAAGAGTGGGAACCACCATGGACCCATCTGAGGGGAGGTGCAGCCACGTCAGATACGAAGCTGCTGTGGAAACACTGCGTGAGCCACATCACAGAAGAGAAATATCTGGGGTAAGATTAGCTTTTCGTAATCAAATCTTCTCATTTTTGTCATATTATGATGAACCAGGAGCACTTTCCTTATGGACTACACTGGGCTAAGGATGGGCATTTGGGAATCGTGCAGTGACTTCCAGCCCTGATATTCGTTGACTCTGAAGAACAGTCAGGCTGGGCGGTAATGGGGTCAGGCACAAAACTGGTAGGAGACGCGCCTTTGCATGTGTTTGGAGGCTAAGCTGTTGATGGAATATGTGTGTGACTGCATTACAAAGCTCTAAGCAAGCAAATCTCCCTTCGAGCTCATTTACTTGGCTTCTGTTCATACCTTTGATAAGGCACAGATTAGTCCTGTTTGCATATCTCTTTCTTCACTTTGAACACATGCCAGCATTCTTTAAGGCCATGTCTTGGAGTTAGCAAAAGCTCCTTTACCGAGCCATCAAAGCTGCAAATATCTTCTAATCAGGTAAGAGGGTCTAGTACTTCCTCTCCATACTTATTAACAACACCAGCTAATCTTTAGGCATCACATTTACTTAGACATGTTTTGAGTGCCCACTACATGCTGATAGGTATGCGTGGTCCACATAGCTACTGGGGTCTCTCTGCCCATAAGATAGGCTCTAACTCTGGGAGCCCAGTACTTAAAATTCTGCACATTTCCAATGATGAGGTGGGGTGGGTAGACTCATATTTTCATTGTCATGTCTGGCTCAAGGACTTAGCTAACTAAGTCAGCTGAGCTGAGCCAGCTTCTGCTCAGTTAGTCTAGCTTATGCCGCTGCCTGCTCTATTTCTTTTCCCATGTTGGTCTAGGGGAAGAGCTCAGCCCCTTCTCTCAGTTGCCACATGCACACTCACACACACAGTTGCACAGTACTGATACATGTAATCAATTTTCCTGAGAGTTTTGGAAAAAGGAAGAAGGTTGTTTACACTGACACAGTGTAACCGTGCTCAAATTGGATATTAAATTCCCTGATCTTAAAAGGTCTACTGGCCAGTCAGCCATACCTCTCAGTAACTCCCGTTTCTTCTCAGTGCTCCACATGCTCTGTTCTTTTCTAGGACTAAGCATTTTAGCTTTATCATATGTTTCTTTGACTCTGCACCCTCAGGACTTCGGTGTTTCAGTGTTTACTTCAAGCAGCTTATCAAGGTTTCTTTCTGAACAAAGATCCTATTTTGGGGTGCCAGCTCAAACTCCCTCCTCTGACAGATGATTATAATTGCGTTGGGGTGGGACAGAGGGAGGGGCAGGAATATCTGCTAACACTGTAGAAGCATGTTTCCCACTGAGGGGAGAGGGGACTCAGAAAGTGAGAGTAAATAAGTTTTGTGATGGTGGTATGGGCAGAGTTTTGGGCAAAGACAGAGGAGGGACAATTACAAGTTTGAGATTGGTTCTAAATAAATGGAAACACATCAGAATGGAATAGATAATCTTTCTGGACCCTATGCCGTTTATTTTAAGAGAGCTTAATTGTGGTGTAGGAGTAGAAGGTAGGAGGAGCAGAATGGAGGTAGAATAACACACATGTCCTTGTGTACGTTCTAAGAATGTTCACATGCTTCCAGCTCAAAGAATAAAACATCTCTCCGTGAGAGTGATCATGGTCGAGGTGGTGAGGAGTGAAGTGCTAAGTTTGGGGATTAATTTTGAAAATAGAGCTGGCAACACATGCTGACAGACTGCACATGGGGTATGAGGAGAAGAGAGTAGTTGAAGTTTTGGCTGAAGTAGATTGCTGGTGCTAATGACTGAGCTGGTAAACCTTTGTAGAGGGGCAGGTAAGGGAGGGAGGAATCAGGAGTTGTACTTTGGACCTGTGAAGTTTGGTTTGACTAGTAGACATCTAAATAGATGTTGAGCAGTGGCATAGAGGAGCTGGAGCTCATATGTTAGTGATGTATGTAAATACAAATATGGATGTTGTCACCAGAGCAATGGTATATAAATCCATGGGGCTGGCTCAGATCACATAGCAAGTGTATAGACAAGAAGTCTCAGGGATGAGCCCTGGGGCACCACCATTTAGCTGGGGAGGAGGAATGAGCTAAGAGTGACCACAAACGCAGGAGGAAATATTGAGAAAGTGTGGTGTCCCAGAAAATAAATTCAAAAAGGAGACGATGTTTAATTGTCAAAAGCTGATGAGAAATTGAGTACGATGAGTACTGAGAGGTGGCCACTGGGCTTTGTAAGATGGAGTAGAGGTTTCTTTGTGGAACTGAGGGCTAGAGTCTGAGAGAAGTAGTTGAGAAGAGAATCAGAGGTGAAGAAATGGAGATGGGCATAGTACACAATAATGTTGAGTTTTACCACAAAGAGGATGCAAAAATTATGTGTCTCTTCCAGAAATTATAAAATTATTGTTTTCAACTGAGATCCCATGCTTCCATTTTAAAATAATACTTTATTATTTTAATTTTAATTTACTGCTAGATTTTATTTGCCTGTAATTTATTATGGGGTTTTATAGCAATATTTCAAAGTGAGACTCATTTTTTTCTGACACTATCTTCATCAGGGTTTGGAAACAAGGTTATATATTGGATTTGTAAAACTGAGAGCTTTCCATATTTCTATGTTCTAGCACCATTTATAAAGGATAACTGTTTGAAAAAAAAATCACTCATAAACTGTGTTGGGTGAGTACTTTTTCAGAAGTAATTCTGTAAGTACCTTTTTCCCAATTTGCTCCATTGTTAATGTCCTATTCAGGTTGTCTATGTTTTCTAGTGTTCTCCGATTATGTTTTCTATTATAAAAATATTTAGATTTAGATTTTCTAACTAAGGCAAAGTTTTAATATTTTTAATTTCCTGAGTCCATTATTGTATCTTTGTTTTAAGATACAAATTTATACTAATTTTGATTTTTGTATTTTCATCTTTTCCTCTGCAATGTAGTTTGGTTTTGCAAATTTGCCGTTCATATCATTTACTTTATTCTATCCATTGTTACATTCACTTTAAAAATGATTTTATAGACTTTGGTATGATTTTTAATATACTTGTTGCTGGTTTTCCTATTTCACCTCGTCCATTTTATTTTCCATTTAACCTGGTCAACTCAATTTGTTTTATCCTTATGGTTTTCCTGTGCTCTTTGCAGGGAGATATACCTCATTGCACCTTTTGAAAATTCCAAGCAGTATCCTGGAATTTTCTGCTTCACTGAAGTAGATTATTTTCAGTGAAATACTCTGTGGATTTGCCTGCTCATACCGTATTTCATAGGATCAATATATATTTTTTCTCTGTCCTCATTATGGAATGAGGTTGATATTTTTTCAGATTACATTTTGGCCAAAAGACAGGGTGTTTACACGATGCTCCTCTCGGCATACTGAGGTGATGTCAGAAACGTCTCAGATCTGCAGCTGGGTGTCAGCGTGATTCATTTCTAGCAAGCAGGCTCTTGGGCACTGTCTGAGGAACTGAAGCTCCTCTGTCTGACCCTGTTTTCCTTGGCCAGAAACTAAGTCTCCATGCACGGCTCCTTTCTCTCTCCTTAAGTTAGGCATCTGTCCCCACCTGTAGCCACAATTATCCTCAAATCTTGTTGAACCTGCCCTCATCTACCAGATGATCCTGAAAAATCAAAGTTTCAACTGCCTGCCTAGACCCTTGTCCTGTCAATTTTGACCATCTCTTACACAGAAAACTGACCCTGGGTGAGCTGTGTCCCTGATCCACTTCCTGGATAAAAGATCTACTATTTCAGTAAAGCCAACTGTATTATAAAAAGCAAATTAAACCCATGTTTGATGCCAATATCCCAGTGCAGAAATCCATTACCTTGATTAAATCCCCAGTGGGGACGTCTTAGCACTTACTACCCTATCACAGTGTCCTGAATTGTGGTATTTATTGCTAGTGCTTCAAAAGTCACATAAATACACCAGTTCATATCCTATCTCCTACAGGAAGCCTTCCAAAGTTACCCTATTCTAATTTCTCATTCCTCGAACCTCTAAATATCTACAATTTTATTCCCTTAGAGGTGATATTTAAGTTGGACATATTAACTTTCGTTTGGCATTCTATAATTTACAGAGCAGATTTTGCTTACATTATTTCATTTTCTTAACACAACATTTCTGTGAAGTAAATAGTATAAATTATCTGTACGTATTTTGCATTTGAAGAAATTAAACATGAAGAAATTGTCCAAGTTTACAGTTAGTAAATGGCTGAGGGGATGAAAGAGATAACTTGGTCAGCTTCTGTGCTATTAACATTTCTATGCTGTAAATGAGAATATCAAGACTCACAAGTTAAATAAATCACTCAAGTAAACACAGATAATTGGCATGAGAGCCAGCATTCTAATCTTCGTCTGTGTAAATGTAAGACCCATGCTCTTTTATCTATACTTGCAAGAAGAAAATCACACCTCAAGCAGTGCTGTTCTGTGTTTCTCTCATGGGTTTATCTTTTCCTCTCAAAAAAAATCACAAGAACACAAAAAGTAGACATCATTATTAAGATTATTATTATTACTATTATCATCATCACTTTCAAGGCTTAACTTAAAATGTGCCCACTCTGGATTTTGTGCTATTCTTCCAATCAGAATGAAACACTTTCTCCTGGGTCTTGATGCACTTGGCATTTACACAGCTTCATGTCTCCAGGTCAGATTTGTGCATGATTATTTGTGTATGTGTTTCTTCCAGTAGACTCCTAGAGATTAAGTTCTGGGAATCTTGTTTTAATATAATCCCATGAGCATCTTAACTGCTCACTAAATGTATATTGAGAGGATTTTTACTTATAACTTGAAGAGAGGACTTGCACATTCACCTTGTGTTTTAAACTCCAGACTTAAACCATATTTTTTATTGGTGCTATCATACATTGGATTTCTGACTGCCAATATGATTTTCTATATATGAGAGTATTTTAATTATCTTCAACTTAGATTGTCATTAACTATTAGTGAATTCGTCAAGTCCCTGTAAAAAAATAGACTCAGGCATTGGCCAAGTAAATGTATTCTATAATTTGGCATCAGAATGTCTCAGACCATTTCTCTTTGTTTTAATATTAAAATAGTCTCTTGGCTTGACCCAGGCTATTGACCTCAATGGGTAAAGAATTCATCATGTTTCAGGGCTAAAATATTTTACAGTCATGTGTTGCTTAATGATGGGGATACGTTCTGAGAAATGCATCGTTAGGTGATCTCATCGTTGTGTGAACATCACAGAGTGTATTTACACAAGCCTAGATGACATAGACTACTACACACCTAGGCTAT
The DNA here is from genome assembly GCF_057802395.1 of Ceratotherium simum simum. NCBI lineage: Eukaryota > Metazoa > Chordata > Mammalia > Perissodactyla > Rhinocerotidae > Ceratotherium > Ceratotherium simum. Next base: position 5,102,494 of record NC_141922.1, read on the forward strand.
ATGGTACTAATCTTATGGGACCGCTGTTGTATATGAGGTTCATCACTGACTGAAGTGTCATTACGCGACCCACGACTGTATATCCAATCTCTGAATTGCTGAAATACCTACCCTGTCTTTCGAGGCTGGGGCTGCCATGCAACACATGTTTTTTTCTTGTAAGGAATGAATCCTCTGCTGCATTGTCCATACCCTTCCTTATCTGCTCTCACTGTAGTGCTCCAAGCAAATTCCCTGGTGACTCTACATACATGAGGAGAACTTTTTACTCCTATGCTGGGTTATGTGCCTCCTGTAGACTCCTGCTACACCCAGGGAAGATCTTGACCACAGCTCTGAACATACACATGCATACTTATCAACTCATATGTGTGTGTGAGTGCGTGCATGTGTGTGTTTAAAATTCCCTTTGCCTAGTACAGTGCGTGATATGTAGTTGATCAATAAATATTTTTTGAATGAATAAATGAATAGGTGGATGATTTGTGGTGGCTCGAATAATGCCCCCCCTCCCCAGGATGTCCGTGTCCTAATTCCCAGAATATATGAATCTTACCTTATATGGTAAAAGGTGCTTTGCAGATGTGATTAAGCTAACATTCTTGCGATGGGAAGACTATCCTGGATTGTCTAGGTGGCCTTAGTGTAATCACAGAGTCCTTGTACAAGGGAGGTGAGAAATCAGAGGCAGTTGTAGTAGCTGTGATGATGGAAGCAAAAGCTTGTAGTGATGTGAGGAAGGAGTCCTGAGCCAGGTATGTAGACGGCACTAGGAGCTGAATAAGACACCCTCAGGGTCTACAGAAGGAACACAGTCTTGCCAACACCTGGTTGTAACTCTGTAAGACTTATTTCAGACTTCTGACCTCCAGAACTGTAAGAGAATAAATTTGTGTTGTTTTAAACAACTACATTTGTAGAAATTGGTTACAGCAGCAACAGGAAACTAATACAAGCAGGATGAATGAACCAATTCTCATCAGTATGCCTCTTCCCTACATCCTTTATCTGCTCATGCTGTTTGCTCCATCTAGACAACCTTCCACATTCTCTCCATCATCTTCTTCATCCTTCAAGACTCAGCTCAGGGAAGACCTTCCTCCTCACGGCTGCTCACAGTTTTCTCTCTCATCTGAGCTCCCCAGACACACTGTCTCCACCAGGCTCCACTGTCAGTGGTAACAAATACTTGTTGAATTGTCTTAATCTAGAAATAATTTATTTTTTTCTGTATTCTTATTCAGATTAAGTTGTATTCTCCAGTACCATTTGCTGCATTCTGTATTTGGAAGATAATTGCTCTCCTATGTCCTCCTGTGAATAAAGAAGTTAGCCTAGCAGGCCTAGAACTGCTATCCTAAGAAAGGGCTTCTTGCAAGGTTGGTCCTTGGCTGGAGATGGGAATGTGGATTTCAGGAGGGTTCCCACCACTCCCAGAACGGATAAGAATGGCTTGCTGTGCCTGAACTCTTTGTAAAAACAATGTGGTTTATGTTGAACTCCTGCTTTCCTTCTGTGAGTCTGGAGTTTGGTATGAGCCAGGCAGAGAGCCTACAGTACCAGCTCCCAGTGAAAACCTTGGGCACTGAGTCTCTAATGAGCTTCCCTTGTAGACAACATTTGACATGTGTTTCACATCTCACTGCTGTGGGAATTAAGTACCCCCTATGTGTCTCCACTGGGTGAAGACCCTTGGAAGCTTGTACCTAGTTTCCTCTGGATTTTGCCCCACGTACCTTTTCTCTGTGCTGATTTGCTTTGACTCCTTTCACTGTAATAAAGCTTAGCCACGAGTAGGACTATAAGCTGAGTCCAATGAGTTGTCCTAGGGGATTATCTTGGGGACCTCAGATACAACTCCATAAAGGTGCAAATTCCATGTAGATTGGGACCATATTTTTGGCACCCCCTCCCCACTTATTACTCAGCATAGCTTGCACACAAGGCACACTAGTTTCTTCTGTATTTTGTTCAGAGAGTGAAGTATCATTTACTATTAAGGAAAACGACTTGGACCACTGGGAGGATTGTAACTGAAGAAGAAGTACACTGAGAAATTCAATTTGTTTAACCTCCTTTTGTGTGTACCTAAGAGAAGAGTCAATATAAAGCGGAGAATGATCTATCTAGTCATTATGTGCTAAACACATCATGCATATTCATGCTTCAGCTTTTTGCTTATGCAGTTCTTCTGCCTGAAATGCTTTTCTCTCTTGGCTCCGTCCTCAGCATTACCGCCAGAACAGGGTTTGTGAGTGCCCTACCCTTTTTCCCACATTAGAATTACCCACCATTTACAAAAAATCTTGAGGCTTCAGTTAAGGTTGCGTTTAGAGCATTTGTTGATTATAGACCATTAATGGATCAAGTTCTCTTCCAGGGCTTAAAAGTCTCAGGAAGTGAGGTCACCGAAGAATATGGACATCTATGGGGAACTGGAAAAACCATAAACTTTCCATGAAGGTAACTCAATGTGCCTGTGATGAGTGATCATCTCCTTAACGAAAAAATTTAAAATCATATTGAAGACATTAAAAGCTTATGAGACTGAACACAGAAATGAAATGTTTGGACTCATTTTAGATGAAAGGGGACATATTTTTGCATCTGTTCTTCCTAACTCATTATACTGTCTCCCACAAGTTCAACAAATTAAAACTTGGCTTGTTTCCATCTCATTAGGGATCAATTTGCATGAATTATAGGTTTGCATTATTCAAGATTTGTGTTTAATTACAGAGTTGCATAAAAGAAGTAACAGAGGAAGTAGCCCTCACCTTTAAGCTTTTTATGTTGGTTTCAAATTTGGCTTTATTACCAAAGCATGGAAAGTATTTTAGGGTTACAAGCTGCTGAAAAAATGAATAAACAAAGCTTTTTATTACTATACAGCCTTCACCGCAACTGAAACACCCTCTCATCTTCTTTCTGCATGTTCAAGTCCTGCTGGTCTCCGGTGTCTGGGTCAGGTGCTTCATCCTCAAAGGAAAGCAGAATGTGAGTGTGAAAGGAGTGAGAGCTTCCAAGTTACCTGGACTTGGGTCTGACTCCTGGCTGTGCTCCTCCTCTATGACAAGTACTATTCTAGGTATTTTCACACATACTATATGATTGCATTTTATCCTCTCAACAAGCCTGCAGCATATGGCCTGTTATTCCCACCTTGGAACTTGAGGCTCAGAAAGTGAAGTGACTTTCCCAAGGTCCCAGTGTTGGGAAGCAGAGGAGCCCAGACTGAAACCTGTGTCTGTCTGCCTGAAGCCAAGCTTTCAGATCTTGGTTGTAGAAGACAAATCAGTATACCTTGTTCTTGGGAGTATAGCCCCCTTGTACCTCCTCTAATTCACACCTGAGTTGCCTTTGCCTCCTTCCTGTCCTACCTGCCATATCTTCACTCTCTCTGTTGCACATTATCTTCTTCCCTCTCTCCCTTCAGATTTGGCCTTATCAATAAGAATAGTGAAATAAAAGCTTTCATCTGTCTATTTATTAAGAGCCAGATGGAAGCAGCATCAAACGCCAATTTCATAGCTTACTTGCAGTTCAACCTCAGGCAAGTAGATTATTTCAACTCTCTTAAGCCTCTGATTTTACATCTGTACTGAAGGTAATGAAATCTACCTCACAGCGTTTTTTCAGCATCGACTGGACTAATATATACAAAGTACTTAGCATAGGAACTGGTCAATAAAGTATAGTCAGAACTGTTAAGTGCAGGATTTGAGCTTATCCCTCTAACACTACTGGTAAATAGTGCTATCATCCCCATAATGCAGATAAAGGAAATGAAGCTCGAGGGAGATTAAGTAACTGATCCAGTATCATGTAGTAAGCAGGTGGTGGGCAGAGATGCAAAGGCAGGCCCACTGGGTTTCACAGCCTTTGCTTTTCCCATGGTATTTCTTCATTAGGCTGTTGGAGTAGTTTTCTAACAAGACCTGGTTCCTCCTCCCTATTTGTAAGAGCATCCTGCTAAAATGAAAACCTGACTTTATCATCCCCTTCTTCTATGGACCTAGGACTAAGGCTGAGTTTATGTAATCTCAACTCTAAATTTGGAACAATGATAGTATGGCATGTGTGTGTGTGTGTGTGTGTGCATGCATGCACATTCATATGAATAGAGTTAGTGACACTGAAAATAGAAAAAACATCTCCATGGATCAGAAATCAAACAAAAATATCCTGCTGTAAATAAGGACTTGCTATGCAAACCTACCAGACGTTGGGCCAGAAACACACCTGAACAGCCATGTGTTCAAATCCTGAAAGGGTTAATAATAAGGGGACTCAGGCTCTGTACATGGTAATGGGTGATCCAGGATCACTGCATGAAACAAGGGGTTCATGATAGGAGGTGAACTTGCCTTAAAAAGAGGCAGATAAATGTTGTGATTAAGCTCCAAGGCCTTGGCCAGAAGGATGCTTTCCCAGAGGAGCAGAAACGAGCAGAAGCAGCCCGACTCAAGAACTGAGAAAAATATCATCCTGACTCAGGAACTGGGTTAGGAACATCCCTCTGAGATAAGAGTCCTGAGCTGACAATATTATATGTGGTTATAAAATAGCGACCCTAGGAGATTATATAGAGAGAACAATACTAAGAAACAACCACTAGGGATATGTAATATAATTTTATATAACATAGTATTTTAAAACTCTAAAAGAAAATAAAAATGAAAGTGCACTTGTTTGGAAGCAAAATGAGAGGAAACCAAAAAGGAAAAGTTATGTGAAATTGTGGAGCATTATATGACAAAAACAACAGAGAAAAATTAGGAACAGGTGGATAGGAATTAAAGCCTTTCAAAATTCTAGAAAAAATTTTTAAAAATTGGAAGTCAACAGGTGAAACAACTCAAACTGGATACAATCAAAGAGAGAATGGAGAATTGGAAGATAATTATGCAAACTCACCCAGAACAGCACAGAAGGATAAAATGACAGATATGAAAGAGACTTTACAAAACGTTGAGGACAGATTGTAGTGTTTTAATATACATTTAATATTATTTCCAGAACTAGAAAATAGATGGAGAGACAAATGTAGCAATATTCTAAGAGAAAACTTTTCCATAATGGAAGACAGACATGAGTCCTGCCAAGTAGAATAAAATAAATTCACATCTAGTAACGTTGTGGTAAAAATTCAGGACATCAAGTAGAAAGGGAAACTCTTAAAAGTTACCATAAAGAGAAAAAAATATTATGTACAAAGAGCAACAATTAGACTCATAGGAAACTTTTAATCAATTATAGCAGATACTAGATTAACATCTTCAAAATGTGGAAGAGAAATAAATATCAAGCTGGAAAATTAAACCCAATATATATTATTATTCAAAAGGAAATTGAAACAAAGATGTTTTCAAACTTACAGTGTTTACCTCACTCTGACTCTCATGGAAAGACCTAGCTCTATAAGGCTGTATTTCAGTAAGAAGATAAATGAGTCTAGAAAGTTGGGCTAGGATACAAGATAAAAGAAAAAGAGAGAAACCAGTAACCATGCTAGTAAATCTAATTAAATCTTACCTTTTAAAAAAATAACAGCAAATGATAACATCTGCTTATTTGCTTTTTTATACAACATGAGAAAATACTAGATAGTAAAAATAACAGGTACATTAATAAAGAGGGAGTCTGTAGGGTAATTAAAGCATGCCAGAATTCTAACACTTTTTTGGAGCAGAGAAAGATGGTGAAAAATATTGAAACTGAATAACTTCATATGTAGTTAGAAAAATGCATATATTTTGAAATTTAAGAGTAACCACTAATGGAAAAGAAATAGAATCAATAATCTGTAAGGGCAAAGGGAAAACAATAAACCTCTGTCAATTCAAGAAAAAACAGGGAAAGAGAAAGCATATTGGTAAAAAAAATCAAATGTTATCAGTAATTACAGTAAAAGTAAATAGATTATGCTTGTGTACTAAAAGACAGTGTAGTACGTTTGATAAAGCAAAACAAAAAATGCATCTATGCTGTTTACAAATGTCACATCTAAAACAAAAGAAGCGAATAAAAATAAATCAAAGTAGTTGAAATTAAAATGATGGGAAATAGTATCAAAAAATGAATGTATCGATGTTATTATCAAATAATGTGCAAAGGGGTACTAGAAAATGACAAAAGGAATAGTTTGCCAAGACATAATAATGAATTAGTATGCCATAATAACACAGCCACCAAACACACACAGCACAGTAAGAGTCGAGCTCTTTAATATAGCCCACAATATCCTCTGTGATCTGGCCAGCTATAGCCTGTCCATTCACATCTTCACGCACGTTCCATACTCCACATGTATAAATGCTAAATACCTCAGATGCTTCTGCCTTTCCCTTAGAATTCTAGGCCTCTAAACTGCCAGGCCACCTAAAACACTCAAATCCCTTTCTCTGTGAGAAACTTCCGTTAGCCTTCAAACGCTCTCCTCCCTCTAAGTACAAACTTCTTCAGAAGTTGCTTACTTTATAGACAGATACAGAGTTGCCCATTTGCGGCCGGAGAAGGACACTCCTGCTCACTGGCCCTTTAAGCCACCTGTAAAGTTACTCCTGGTCAAGATACTCCAGAGCTAAGTCAAGAACCACTGATCTATTTCAAGCTTCTTATCGAACTGCAGTCAAACCAAGACCCAAAGAGGGAAAGTGAATTTTCCAAGTTCACACCGCAATATAGGTAACAACGTGAGGATTAGAACTCACATCTCTTGCTACTCAATGTTCTTTCCTGCCCACTGTTTCCCATCCCTACCTACGGGGACCATGGAATGTAGACATTTACAAATGGAAAAGGCCTTGTACATCATCTCAGCCAGACCCTTCCTTCTACAGACGAGAGCACTGAGGTCCTGAGAAGGGCTGTTGGGGCCCTCACAGATGTAGGTAAGTTCCTGTAACTTAGCTGTAGTATCAACCACCACCGTCTGGTTTTGGTAAAAACTGGGCAAGCTTGGAGTCTCCATAGCCTTGTTTACTTAATGAAGTGCAAATGGCTCTTGTTACATACTCCTCCCTTTATTGTTTTAAAACATTTTATTCTTTTCAATACCAGTTAATATATTTTCTTTGTAAGAAATCAAGAATGAAGACTTGTATGAGAATCAGACGCAAAAGTTCCCCTTCACACCTCATCTCCAAAACCAATTCCCCAACTCAAAGACAAGTGCTATAAATTTATTGTGCACTTTCCAAACAACACTTTATGCATTTATAAACACACTTGTGCAGCTTAAAGCACACGTGCTCACACACATATGCAATGCTGATATCTGTTATGGGTTGAACTGTGAACCCTGAGATTCATATGTTGAGGTCCTAACCCCCAGTACTTCAGAATGTGACTGTATTTGGAGACAGAGTCTTTAAAGAGGTAATTATGTTAAATGAGGTCGTTAGTGTGGGCCCTAGTCCAGTATGACTCGTGTCCTTACATGAAGAGGAAATTTGGACACAGGTAGGCACAAAGGGAAGCCCGTGGGAAGATATGGGGAGAATACAGCCATCTGCAATCCAAGAAGAGAGGCCTCAGAAGGAACCAGCTCTAGTGACACCTTGATCTTGGACTTCTAGCTTCTAGAACTGTGAGAAAATATATTTCTGTTGTCTAAGTCATCCAGCTTGTGGTTCTTTGTTATAGCAGCCCTAGCAAACTAGTACAATGTCATTTGAAAGCAAACGGTATCATATCACACTTGTACGCTGAGGTTTGATTTTTTTCACTTTTTCAGGGACATCAATGGTAGACTTATCAGCCTATATTACATTGTTCTTTTAAGTACTTGAATATGAATGTAATATATTAAAGTCTCTATTTTATAGAGGAGACACTGCAAGGATTTTGAGGCCAGCATGAAAGGGCATGTCCAGTGGATTTGTTTATTTCATCTAGAAATGTTCTTTGCATGTATCTGTCTTAGACCAAGTGGCAAGAATAAAGAATTCTGGAATCAGAAGATCTTGGCGTTATGGACTGAATTATGTCCCTCCCAAATTCATATGTTGAAGCCCTAACTTCCACTGTGAGTGTATTTGGAGAGAGGGCTTTTAGGAGGTAATTAAGGTTAAATGAAGTCATAAGAGTGGGGTTTTAATCCAATAGGATTGGTGGCCTTACGAGAAGAGGAACAGAGGGTTCTCTCTCTCTCTCCCCATGTGCACTCATTGAGGAAAGGCCATGTGAGGACACAGCAAGAAGGCAGCTATCTGAGAGCCAGGAAGAGGGCCTTCATCAGGAACTGAATTGGCCAGCACCTTGATTTTGGACCACCCAACCTCTAGAACTATGAGGAAATAAATTTATGTTGTTTAATCCCCCTAGCCTGTGGTATTTTGTTACGGCAGCCCAAGTTGACTAAGACAATTGCTTTGAATTACCCTGGCTCTTCCAACATGAGACAGATTGCTAGGCTTGAGTTTCCTCATCTGTAAAATGGGGTAATGATACCTACTTCTCGTGTTTCTGTGAAATGTCTTTAATCAGAAATTGCAAACAAAGTTCCTTGCATTTAGAAAGTATGCAAAGACAGCCAGTGAACTCTTTTCCCCACCATGGGAAACTTATCCCCTCCCATCAGACTTTAAGCCCATTGAGAAGAAGGAATGTGTACAAAAATCCTTTTGTATCCCTCAGTGTATCTTGGGTGGGGATTAATATATTTAATACACTACCTACATTTCCATATCATTCCTTCTAGAACCTAACTTCACACCATTGCACTGTTGTTCACACTGCTCTTTAACATGCTGATTCCTGAAAAATCATTATAAGCACTCTCTTTCTGCTCTCTTGCCCTTTCTAGCTTTGTAGTACTCTCTTGGAAAAACCCCAAATCTATAAAAGAATTATTGCCTACTCTGTACCTGCAGCCAGGCAGCTAAATATTGCAGGAGAAACCCAGAACAACCATGATCTTACTTTAAATTTATGACTCTGAATCTCTAGGGTGTGGCCCTTTAATGCAATCTCATAATCATCATACTTTGTTCTGGTCCAGTCACTCTCCCAGTCTCTACACAATGGCATACCGTCTCTCTCTCCTCAGACCTTCAACAATCTCTCCCTCATCCTCGCTCTCAGGTGATGGTGTTTCTTCTAGTCTGAAAAATAGAAGTGATAAGAAAAGAAATTCCACACGTTTCTACTCCCACACCTCCACACCTATCAGCATCTGTACCTGCACCTTCTGCCTTCTCCCCAAGTACTGTAGATAAATCCTCAAGTAATATTTTGGGGCCAGCCCTCCCTTCTCGTGCAGGATGTAGCACCCACTCTCTCCTACTCAAGGACGTGGTGACAGTAATTTTCCACTCCCTTCCTGCCTCACCATGCCCCACCATGCCAGATCATTCCCCTAAGCATGGAGGCATCTATTGCTTCTCCCATCGCACAAACCTAGTGTTGGTCTCACTTTTCCTTCCCTGCTCTGCTCCATTTTCTGCTCTTGTTTACAGCAAAATACCCTAAAATAGTTGTCTCCTCTTGCTTTTTCAAATTCATATCTTTCTTTTCTCTCAAACTCTGAGTATCCCTTTGTCACCATTTGCTAAAGAAATCCTCTTGATAATATCAACAGTTTTTGCATGCCGTGAAATCTGGTGGTCATTTTTCAGTCCACCTCTTAGTTAAACTGTGAGTAGCACTTGACATAGTTATTTCATTCTTCTCCTTCATACTTTTTTATTTTACTTTTCTTCCAGGACAACACATACATTAGGGTCTTGGCTGATGAAATGCTTGGCAGGGATTTTTTTTTTTTTTTTTGTGAGGAAGATCAGCCCTGAGCCAACATCCGTGCTAATCCTCCTCTTTTTGCTGAGGAAGACCGGCTCTGAGATAACATCTATTGCCAACCCTCCTCCTTTTTTCCCCCCAAAGCCCCAGTAGATAGTTGTATGTCATAGTTGCACATCCTTCTAGTTGCTGTATGTGGGATGCGGCCTCAGCATGGCCGGAGAAGCGGTGCGTCGGTGCGCGCCCGGGATCCGAACCCGGGCCGCCATTAGCAGAGTGCGTGTACTTAACCGCTAAGCCACGGGGCCGGCCCTTGGCAGGGATTTTTAAAGAAGCAACCTAAGTGCCCATCAAGGGATGAATGGATAAAGAAGATGTGGTATATATACACAATGAAATACTACTCAGCCATAAGAAACGATGAAATCCAGCCATTTGTGACAACGTGGATGGACATTGAGGGTATAATGCAAAGTGAAATAAGAGGGAGAAGGTCAAATACCGTATGATTTCCTTCATTAAGCAGTAGATAATAACAACAATAAACAAACACATAGGGACAGAGATTGGATTGGTGGTTACCAGAGGGGAAGAGGGGAGGGAGGAGGGTGAAAGGGATAATTCGGTACATATGTGTGGTGATGGGTTGTAATTAGTATTTTGGTGGTGAACATGATGTAATCTATGCAGAAATAGAAGTACAATGATGTACACCTGAAATTTTTACAATGTTATAAACCAATGTTACTGCAATAAACAAAAAATTAAAAAAAAAAATAGACATTTTAATGAATGGACAATTTAGAGAAATGTGGCAGGGTAAAGGGATGTTGATTCACCCATAGATTAACAACCCCAGGAAGCTGTCAGCACTCCTAGATCTGAAGATGAGAACGGTGGAAATGTTGTTACCAGGACCTAGCTGAGAGTTGGAGCCAAAGAAGTGGGAACAAGGCAGGAAGTATGGTCATAGAGTGACGCAGGCCCCACCAGAACTGCTTTAAGGAAGGACGGCCTGGGAGGAATTAATACTCCACCTCTCTCTCCCTGCACTCTCTCATTTCCTGACAGTGGCTCTCACCAGCCAAACTCAAAGGGAAGCCCATGGGATGGATCAAGTGGGTGACAGTCTTCCAGGGCAAGTAACAGCTGGAAAGGACAAAGAATGAATCTAGAGGGGCTGTAGCAATTGGAGAATAGATAGCACACTAAATGTTCCTGCTTTCTCTTTTGTTACTGACTGCCCCTTCTCCATCTTCTTTGCTGGGTCTCCCTCACCTAAAGGTTGGACTTCCCCACGATTCAAGCTCAGACCTCTTCTTCTCCATCTACATGTCCTTGATGATTGTTTCCAGTCTCCTAGCCTCCAATAACATCTCTATGCTACTGACCCCTACATTTATATCCCCAGGTGGACCTGTCCTCTGAAACCACCCTTGTACATTCAGCTGCCTACTCAACAGTGGCCTTTGCATGTATACCAGGCAGCTCATATTTAACATGCCCCAAATTAAACCCCTGTGCATCACCCCAAAATCTATTCTTACAATAGTCTTCTCCATCTCAGTTAATGGCAACTTGATCTTTCTAGTGGCTAGGTCAACAGCCTTGGCATCATTTTGCCTTAAATTTTGTGTCTCACACCAAATATCCAATTTGTCAGCAAATAATTTTTGCTCTACTTTCAAAATGTTTCAAGGATTCAGCACTTCTCATCACCTCAACTGCTAGGACCCTTGGACCATCAGCAGTAGCATAGGTTATTGCAGTAACCTCTGTGGGGGGTGCTATGGTGGGCTGCCCAGACCCCCTCAGAACTGGAGCCCACATCCCCTCAGCTGATGATTGGGTTGGTGGCTAAAGGCTCTCAGTGAGTCCCTCTCTGGTAACTGTCTTTTGGTGAAGGGAGCTGCCCAGTTCAAATCATATCTTCACCCTGGAGTCGTCATGTGTCCAGTGACTGGTCACTGTGGGGTACAAAGGCCTAGACCTCCTGTCTCAAGTTTAGACAACACTAAAGGGCCATCCTTCCTTCAGAGTCCCATGGGATCAGATGAGGCCTTTTTGCAACTACATCTCTGTACAAACCCTCCCTATGCCAAGTCCTATTTTCTTCCCTCCCCAAGTGCATTCCTTGGATCCCCTCCAACGTAATCCATGGTAAACTTTCTGTATGCAAATTTCCATCTTTGTTTCTGGCAGGGAAACAGATCTACAACAGCCTCCTCAGTGACCTCCCTGCTATCATTCTTGTCTGCTGGTAGTCTATCCTTAAACATTGCAGCAAAAGTGTCCCTTTAAAGCTTAAGTTGACACTATGGGAAACAGTATGGCAGTTCCTCAAAAAATTAAACATAGAATTACCATACGATCCAGAAGTTCCATTTCCGGGTATATGCCCAAGAGAATTGAAAGCACTGTCTTGAAGAGATAGCTGTACATCTATGTTCATAACATAGCTTTCACAATAGCTGAAAGGTGGAAACACCTAAGTGTCCCTTGATGGATGAATGGATAAACAAACTGTGGTATATACATACAATGGAATACTATTCAGCTTTAAAAAGGAGGAATATTCTGACTCATGCTACAACTTGGATGAACCTTGAGAACATTATGCTAAACAAAATAAGCCAGTAACAAAAGTGCAAATACTGTATGATTCCACTAATACGGGGTACCTAGAGTAGTCAAATTGATAGAGACAGAAAGTAGAATGATGGGTGCCAGGGGCTGGGGAGGGAGAAATGGGCAATTGTTTTGTGAATACAGAGTTTTAGTTTTGTAAGATGAAAAGAGTTATGGAGATTGGTTTCACAACAATGTGAATATATTTGACACTACTGAAGTGTATTCTTAAAAATGGTGAAGATGATAAATTTTGTGTTATGTATATTTCACAATTAGAAAAATAAAAACAAAAAGTCTTAAGGCAGATCACGTCATCTCCTGCTCAAAACTTCTCAGTGATTTCCCCTTTCACTCAGAGCAAGGCCAAAGCCCTTCCTCTCAAGGGCCCCAGGGATCTGGCCCCATTACCTCTCTGACTCCAATCTCTCCCTCAGCCACATGGGCTCCATGAAGGTCGTCCAGCATGGCAGCCCTGCTATGGCTTCTGAGCACTGCCCTTGCTGTTTGCTCTGCCAGGAACTCCTTTCCCGCAATATTTATGTGGCTCATCTTCTCACCTCCTTCAAATCAACACTCAGATTCACCTTCTCCGTGTGGGCTTTCCCTATCTCCCTATCTGATGGCAGCCCTCCCTCCCCCAGGACTCTCTATCTCCATCCCCTATGTCACTATTCTTCCTAAAACGTAATATTTTCTCACATACTCTAACACTTACTTATTTTAACTCTTGCAGGTCAGCTCTGCCCCCTCTAGAATGTCTTCTGTGAGGAAAGGCATTTTTGACTCCTTTCTTCATGGTTGTATTGCCAGTGCTGGAAAAGTGACCAGCACACAGTAGGTGGTCAATAAATATTTCTAGAATGAGTGTGTTAGGAGCTGGATATGTATTTTGTTAATGAAATATAATTTGTTTGCCCATTCCCCATAGTTAGGATAGTTAAGAAGGGGTTTTTAAACACACAATACATGTCTTTCTTTCATGGATTTAGTGTAACTCAGAAAAGATTTAAAGAACAAATAGTTTCTTTTCAAGAAGGAATGGTCTTGAGGATGGATGCTTCTGTGCCCAGTAGGAAGATGCTCTTTGATTTTGCTTCATGGAGTTGAAAGAACACAGCTTGAGGTGTTTTTGTCCCACTTTTGGATGCATCTGGGCTAAATTCCTGGAAAGGGAGATGTCCCAATTAGAAAGGCATGAATGATGTATCTAGCAACATGGGAAGGTTTCCAAATTAATGATCCACGTAGGTCCCCATGAAGGAGAGGGAAATGCAGAGGTAGCAGGAATGGAGAACTTCAACTCTTACCTTGGAGCCACTGCCATATCACAAATCTATTCGTACCATTTACAAATACCTGGCAAATACAAGACTTCAGGGCACTGCTACTCATTAGGAACCATTCCAGTAGTGCCTTTAAGACCTGAATTCAGTAAAAGGACCTGCTGAAGTTTGCGCCATGATTTCAACTTATTATACATCTTCCAAGTTGTAGGGCTGAGGGAGAAAAGAGGATGAATTATTTATTTTAACTTCAAATTATTGGACCATTTATTAAAATAAATTTAAAGTCATGATCCACTATGCATTCCAGTTTATTGCCTGCAAAGGTGTTAATTGGTTTTCCTGGATTTAGAGAATTTCAGCTCTGTTGGCTCCAGTGTTCAGCCTGTGTTTCTGAACTGAAACATGTACATTCAGGATTCAGACTCATGCAAATAGGACTATGCTATTAGTTAAAGTGGTCTACTTTCATAGTGCAAAGCTTTTCAAGTGTGTTGAATGATAAAATCTTATATTTTGCCCCAAACCTGTCCCTTTATAATTTTTTTTCAAATTTATATAAGACAGAGGAAAAATCAAACTTCTCCGTTTCTTTTTTTTAATTAATGAAGGCATCCAACTTAATTTATCAATGTTACAGACCCTCCTGTTCTAGTCAATAAAGATGAACACAGAGAATGGAGATAATGAACAAATCTGTCACTCCCCAGACTTTCCTTGTGTCCCCTTAGTAATCTCTCCCCTACATTCTTCCTCACATTCTCAGGTTCCCAGGCAACCATGAATCTGATTTCTGTCGTTACAGAGTAGTGAATTTTTAAAATGAAATCATGCAGTATGCGCTTTTGTTTGGCTTCCTTCACTTGGTATAATTATTTTGAGATTCATCCATGTTGTTGCACGTAAGAATAGTTCATTTCTCTTTATTCTAAGTGGTGTTTCATTGTATGGATGTACCACTATGTGCCTATCCATTCACTGGTTGGTGGACTTTTGGGCTATTGTCCAGAGTTTGCTTGTTACAAATAAAGCGGCTAAGGGCATTTGTGTGCAAGTCTTTGTGTGGACATATACTTCCGTTTATTTGGAGGAACAACCTGTGAGTGGAATGGCTGGGTCATATGGCATGTGACTGATTATCTTTTTAAGAAACAGCCAAACTGTTTTACAAAGGGATCTGTACCATTTTACATTTCCACCAGCTGTTTCACTGCCTGGTGGAGGTAGAAGTGCAGGATCCCCCCCTCTGCCTCCCTCCGATGATACCTAAGGAGGGGTCTCCACTTATTGCTGTGGGTGGCAATGAGGGTGCTGGCTCCCCACATGATCTTCACTGACCTGAGGAAGGGGGGCTTGTGCCTTGTCACAGGCGGGCAGCAATGAAAGCCCTGACTCCCTACTTGGCCTTCTCTGACAAACCAATGAGAGGGAGGAGCATGTCACAGCCTCCAAAGGATGGAGGAGGTCCAGTTCCCCGTGTTGGCATGGGTGGGGGTGGGGCCACAGTTTTCCCTGTGGTGTTTGCGTGGAGTAGAGCAATTACCATCTAAAAGGTTTCTGTGTTGCTGCCTCTTTCCTGGTCCTTTGGCTGGAGAAAACAGGCTTTCGTTGGAGCTTTTTTGGGTTGCAGTCATTTGTGTTTCCGAGTTGCCATTTTCTTCAGCTCCTAGTCTTGGATACATAAGGCATGAAGAAAACCCAAGGCACTCACTACCATGTCGTTCCTCAAGTCCTGAGGTTCCTAGCAGGTCTGCTTTCTCTCCACATGTCAGAGTCTGTTTGTCTTCTATAAAATGTCCAAGGTTTTCAGTTGTACTTAGCCAGAGGAATGGGGAAAAGTCTCACGTTCTCCATCTTCCTGAAAGTGGAGGACTTGCTAGTAATGTCTTTTAAATTACAATTTTCGATGATTCCTTACTAGAGAAACACAATTTTTTATATTGATCATGTGTCCTCTAACCTTGCGGAACACACATTAATTCTCAGGTTTGGAAAGTTCTCTTCTATTTCTGCTTCGTTGAGTGTTTTTATCACAAAAAGGTGTTGGATTTTTTCAGGTGCTTTTTTCTGCATCTGTTGATGTGATTGTGTGGTTTTTGTCTTTTATTCTATTAATATAGTGCATTACATTGAAAGTTTTTGTATATTGAACCAATCTTGTATTCCTGGGATAAATCCCATTTGGTTGTGTTGTATATACTTGTATATGTTTCTGGATTTGATTTGTTCATAGTTTGTTGAGGATTTTGCATTTGTATTCGTAAAGGGTACTGGTCCGTAGTTTTCTTGTCTTGTGATGTCATTGTTTGATTTCTGTATCAGGATAATACTGGCTTCATAGAAAAGTTAGGATGTGGTCTCTCTGATTTTTTTTTTGCAAGAACATGAGAAGAATTGGTGGTAATCTTCTTTAAATGATTGGTAGAATTCACCAAGAAAGCTATCTAGTCCTAGACTTCTCTTTGTTGGAAGTTTTTTGATTACTGATTCAATCTCTTCTTGTTATAGGTCTACTCAGATTTCTATCTTCTTGAATAAGTTTTAGTAATTCTGTCTTTTTAGGAATTTGTCCTTTTCATCTAGGGTGTTTATTTGTTAGCATAAACTGTTTCATAGTATTTCCTTATAATCCTTTTTATTTCTACAAAGTCCATAGTGACATCCTCTCTTTCATTCCTGATTTTAGTTATTTGAGTCTTCTTCTTTTTTTCTTGGTCAGTCTATTTAACGGTTTGTCAATTTTATGGATCTTTTCGAAGAACAAAATATTGATTTTCTCTATTGTTTTTATATTCTTTATTTCATTGATTTCTGCTTCCTTTTGCTTGATTTGGGTTTAGTTTGCTCTTCTTTCTCTAGTTTCTTAAGGTGGGAAGTTAAGTTACCAACTTGAGATCTCCCTTTTTTTAATATAGCAGTTTCAGGTATAAATTTCCCTCTAAGTACTGCTTTGGCTGAATCCCATAAGCTTTGGTATGTTGTATTTTTATTTTCATTCATCTCATTTTCTACTTTCCTTTGTGATTTTATTCTTTGACCCATTGGTTATTTAGGATGTGTTGTTTCATTTACACATGTTTGGTTGGGAATTCCCCAAATTTCCTTCACTTATTGATTTCTAATTTCATTCCATTGTGATCAGAGAACATACTTTGAATGATTTCACTTCTTTTAAATTTATTCAGATTTGTTTTATGGCCTAAGACATGGTCTATCCTGGAGAATCTGAGCTTGAGAAGCTTGTGTATTCTGCTGTGGTTCGAAGGAGTGTTCTATAGATGTCTAGTAGGTCTAGTTTTGGTTTATAGTGTTCAAGTCTTCTATTTCCTTGCCGATCTTCTGTCCAGTTCTTCTGAACATTTTTGAAAGCATGGCATTAAATTATACAACAGTTTTGTTGAATTATCTATTTCTGCCTTAAAATCTGTCAGTTTTGGTTCCTGTTTTGTGTTTGTCTTCCCCTACACTCTTAATGAGATTTTCTGGAGATGAAGCTCATAACTATGCATTTTTAATGTGCTCACTGAAGCTTGAGAAGCACAGTTCAAGTTAGAATACTTTATTTTAGATGTTGACTGAAGTCCAGACAAGAGAAAAGATTCCCCCATCTCGACATCTAATCCAGGTTTATCCCAGTGAATTGCATCAAAAGTGAGGTCAGCAAAGTTAAAGGCTCCACTCTTACCTTGAGAAAATAACCAAACTCCCCAACACAGCAACAGAAACAAAGGAAATTTATAAAAGAAATACAAACGAAACCACAAGAAAACAAAATTCAAAATGACAACACTAATATGATGGAAGAAGCTATTTTCCTGACATGAAATGGCTGATTGCAATATGGATGATCACGGCCACTCCAGGACAAGTTCTGTTCATTTGTTCATACCTCTACTTCTCATCACCTATTTGAACGCTTAGTTTCCTCTCATATGTCTTATTTCAAACTACTGAGAAACTTTATATTATACAGCTCACTATAATATCATTTTCTTTTACCTGTCCAGACACAAACACATCATTTACATGTTAATCTGCTCTATTCTTCTCTCATTAGTCTGGGACAATTGATGCAATATTACTAGCCACTTGGTGCCGATATGGTTATAAACAAAAATGATTATGCCTTGATAATATGTTTTAGTAGATTAGGTATTTCAAAAGTATGCTTGTATCCCCATGGTATTTAGTATGAAGAATCCAATTTTCTTAAATATATTCAGGCAATCATATCAGATATCAAAACAGAAGAACATAGTTAAGCAAAGAAGTCTTAAGAACAAATGGATAAACAAAAGCACAGTTGATTTCCTAATTGTTATTTTCTCTGGAAAGTCTACATTATAAAATAAGTTTGTTTCACATGTTCAAAGGCAGGATGGTTTTAATTAGCTTTTGCTACATGCAAACTGTCGGAAAACATAGTGGCTGAACATAACATCGTTTATTGACTTTATGAGTCTGTGGGTCAGTAACTTGGGCTGGGCTCAGCTAGGCAGTTCTACTTATCTATCCAGGCTTTGCTGACGTTTCGGGGCTTATTGGTGAGTCTGTTCAGCACCCAGAATGGCTGGGGGTCAGCTGGGGCACCAGAGTTCTCCTCCACATAGAATTACATCCTCCAGCAAGGGAAACCAGACCTGTTGCCATGGAAACTGTGTTCTAAGAGTGAGAGAGGAAGCTTGCATCTCCTCGTGGGGCCAAGGCTTCAAATGACATGACATCACAGCATTCTATTGGCCAAAACAAGTCAGAAGGTGGGACAAGAGACTTACGCTCTTGATGGGAGATGCTTCAAAAATTGGGACTTTTGGGCCGACCCATGGCTTAGTGGTTAAGTGCGCGCACTCTGCTACTGGCGGCCTGGGTTTGGATCCCGGGCGCGCACCAATGCACCGCTTGTCCGGCCATGCTGAGGCCACATCCCACATACAGCAACTAGAAGGATGTGCAACTATGACATACAACTATCTACTGGGGCTTTGGGGAAAAAAAAGGAGGAGGATTGGCAATAGATGTTAGCTCAGAGCCGGTCTTCCTCAGCAGAAAGAGGAGGATTAGCACGGACGTTAGCGCAGGGCTGATCTTCCTCACACACAAAAAAAATTGGGACTTTTTTTTTTTGCCATCTACCACAGAGATCTACCTAAGTCTGAAAAGTTCTGAGTTCCACAACGATTTGTACATGTATGTTTTGAATTCTATACTCTGGACAAATACCTTATATTAAAGACCAGGGTTGGCAAACTACAGCCCGTGTGCCAAATTGAGCCTCTTGCCTGTTTTTGTAAGTAAGGTTGTATTGGAACACAGGCACCAATTTCTCTTGTCTCCAGGGATTTCATGCTACCACAGCAGAGTTTAATAGTTGCAACTGAGATCAGATGGCCCACCAAGTCTAAATGTTCATTATCTGGTTCTTTACAGAAAAGTTTGCTGCCCCCTGTTCAAAACCATCATGCAATATTAGGGCCTTGTATGCAGCTTTGTTTATGACAATATTGGCACCAAGTGGCAGGTAATAGTGCATAGCATACTGTTTAAATTATTTTAGATTTATTACAGTTTCTATCTGGAAAGGCAAGCCCCACCCAGTATTATTCTTTTTCAAAACATCTTGGCTAATATCGTATGTTTACGTTTTCTGGATAAACTTTAGAAATCCTTTGTGAAATTTCACAGTATCCCACTAAGATTTAGACTGGAGTTGTATAAACATAAGTCGATTTGAAAAATCCTGATAATTCTACCATATTTAGCGTGCATATTTGAGAACATAGTACAGTTGTCTATTTATTCAAATATGCTGTATGGCCATCAATAAACTTTGTCAGATTTTAGTATGTGGGGGGTGGCTTTTTTAGTTTTCATTATTTTGTTTGTTTTCAAATAGGTTGTGTTAATTTATTTTAAGCTTGTCATGATATTTCATCCTTTTTATTGCTCTTATGAGAGAAAAATGTTTTAATGTACTTAATAGTAAATGTGCAGGCACATTAGAAGAAGCCATTAAGAAACACTCAATGCGGTGATTTAATTAAAGCCAGTTCTCTGAGACTCTTTAATATGCATCCCTTTATTAGCTTTCTTTGCAGATTTGCATGTATTTGAAAGTAGAAAATTATATACCTCTTAAAAGTATTTTAAAATACACGTCTTCCACTGTTCTTGTCATCAAATAGCCACAACTAATATTACTCTCCTTAAATGCCTGCACATCAGTCATCCCAACATTTCTCTTCTGTTTGGCACTTTTCACCCTTCTCAGTATAGCCTGTAGTCCCAGTTTTCACCTTCTGATCCTTTTGCTAAATCTACTCAAAATTCTTCGGTGACTTTTATGTAACCCCTGCAGTCACTGATCTCTCTTTGGGCTCCAACTTGGCTCAGGGAGCACCACCTTTCCTTCCTCTCCTTGGCAGAGATCTTGACATGGCCTTGACAATGATTTGGAATGACTTGAACCTTGGGGTTGAGGGGATGACAGCCAGGGAATGGGAAAGACAGGGAGGGTGCCACATGTCCCTCCACACTGTTCCAACATGCCAACCAGAGCCAGCTTCCCCAGGAATTCTAGCACCACGTTGCACACTCCCCTGTCCACACTGTGTGCTGGAGCCTGTGGTAGGGACATAGCTTCCTACTGGACTCTTCCTTCCCGTTGTTTCTGTGGGCACCAGTCTCATGGTTCTGCTTTGTGACAAGATGCTTTCTCCAGGTTCCTTTCAGGTACTCTCATTTCCATTTAACAGATGGCGGTTTTCACTTCATTGCTTCATATGTTGGCAGCCCAAGTCCCTGCTCCAGGTCACTCCAAATATGTCTTTGGCTCAGGGAGAAGGCAAAGTGTTGGTGAATAATTTCCTGTGCTTATGAATTGGTAAAGATGCCAAATTATACTCATTTCAAATCATGCTTGTCCATTTTTAAAGGATGGTTTTACTAATTGGACTAGGCAACTCTCTGTTAACCTAATTTTAGTGTAATAAGGAGGGAATTTGGAATTATTGTTGAATGAATATGATTTCATGATATTTTGCTTGCTTTGTCTTGAGAAGAGAAGGTGCAATATGGACATGACTGTCCTCTAACAGAACTTGAAGGACATTCTGGGGATACAAAGAAATACTTCCTCCATGCTGCTCCAAAGAGAGAACTATAAAGAACTGAGTGAATATTCTAAGATAACATTTGTTTTCCATATAAGGAAGATTTATTTTTACCAACTCAATGTTCAAAAATGGAAATGGCTTATTTGAGAGGTAGTGATCTCTCTAGCAATGGAGATATTTAAGCAGGGATGGGATCCTTGCTGAGAGAATAATTTGCTTGAGATTCACCTATTATTATTTCCTACAGTGTTGAGCATGGAATTCTGCATTTAAGAGGCAGTGCAGAAGAGCAGAAATAATACAGGCCCTGGTATCAGACATACCAGGTTAAAATCCTCTTCTATCATTTATTTTGGGGCAAATCACTTAACCTCACTGAGCCTTATGTTCCCTCTTTTGTAAAATAGAGGTCACCCAAATGTCACTTCTATAGATTCTTTTGCTAGTGCTGCCATAACAAAATAAGAAAGACTGGGTGGTGTAAACAACAGAAATCTATTTTCTCATAATTCCAAAAGCTAGAAGTCCGAGATCAAGGTATCCTCAGAGTTGGTTTCCTCTGAGACCTCTCTCCTTGGCTTGTAGTGGCCATCTTTTCCTTGTGTCTTCACATAGTCTTTCCTCTGTCTGTGTCTGTGTCCTAATTTCCTCTAAGGACACCAGTCAGATTGGATTAGGACCCACTCTGACAGCCTCATTTTAACTTAATAACCTCTTTAAAGTCCATTTTTGCAAACACAGTCACCTTCTGAGATCCTGGGTGTTAGGGCTTCAACATATAAATTTTGGGGGGACAAACTTCAGTCCATTACATTTGATATCTTCAGATTATTTTTTTGTCCACATATGCTGTCCCGGTGTTCATCCCATCACTAACCTGGACAGAGAACTAAGTGTATCTTCATGTTGGACTAAAATAATCCACCTGCAGAGAGGCCTTGGATGAAGATTTCACAGGGGAGATGGAGGGGGCTTTAGGTGTACAACCTCTGTGGCACACGATTTATAATCATGAGTCAATTTTTCTCTTTTTAAAATAGATGAATCAGAAGCAAATTATTCCCTCAATGAGCATGCCCTCCCTGCTTCAATGCTTTCGTTACTGGAGAGCTCACCACCGTTCCAAGCAGTAACTTCCACTTTTAAACATGTGAGTGTGTAAAAATAAATCTCCCTTTTATGAAAAACAAATGTCATCCTAGAAGTTCCACCAGTTCCTTATGGCTTGTCCTTTGGAGCAGTGTGGAAGAAGTATTTCTTTCTAGCACCTGTGCCTCTGCTGGGATGGTTTAGTTGTGTATGTTTTTCCACTTTCTCTCCACCTGCTCCCTCAGGAACATCAAGCTTACATGCTCCCCTTTCTTTGTTGATTCCACCTCCAATTCCATTGTCAAAGTCTCCCCCTCCATTAGGCAGAGATGAGCATGTCTCCCCATACTTACCTGTGCAGACCCACTGGTGCTCTGCAAACCAAGGGGCCACCTTGTAGCAGGCACATCCTTCTTAGAAGGCAATTTACAAGGATCTTTAGAGCCTTGTCCCTGCTCAGGAGGCTCCCCATAGGATTTCTCCTGACTACACACAGTGCTGCATCACTCTCTTACCAGGAGGAATTCTGCTGAATAAAAATCTCTCCATCTTGATTCAGCAGCCTAATAATTGCATGCATCTCGGGTGGGAAGAGGGAGCGGCGGGAGTGTTAACCATTCATTTTTTTCTGAATGAATGCATGAGTAGAAGAATGCTATAAAAGAAATGCAAGGACTCAAAAGGATATTGTACTGTGTGAGTTGGCCCTGAGATTACTTTGGTTTTCTTTTCCCAAAGTGTGTGATAGAATTCACAATTGTTAATTCTGACTTGCTTTCTTCCCCTTTCTACAGAGTCCCCCTTTTAATAGTGAACGTTTGTTGAATGCTCACTATGGACCAGATTCTGGTCCAAGAGCTTTAGTTATGTTGACTCATGTCATCCTCACAAACATCCTGTGAGGAGGGACTCTTGCTATTGTCCCTTTTACCCTGGGGAAACTGAGGCAAAGAGAGGTTGATAACTGCCCAAGGTTGTAGAGTTAGTTAGAGCACAGACAGTTCAACTTCAGGCATTCTGGGTCCAGAGCCCACTGGTTAAGCCCCACACTGCTCTTCCCCATTAATGGTGTGTTCTGAATTCACCTAAAGGTCCACGATCAGGGGTGCCTTGAGTCCACACTGAGTGATGAGCTGATTAAATAGTGGCCAAGAGGATGCACAGCTGGACTGGAGACACAGATTTTAAATGGGAGCTGGTCAACAACAAAGTCCACAGCATCCCGGAGTTCAAAGCTAGCCTTAGGTCATGTAGTCCAGCCATCCCAGCAGCCGCTTGGTCCGCTTTGCTCAGCATGTTCTTGTAGATTGTGATTGATTCAAATCCCATGCTTCACACTTCCCAGCTGACCTCAGGATATTACTGACATCTCTAAGCTCCAGCTTCACCTCTCATCATTAACACTGGTATATTAATACCTGCCTAACAGTCACGGTGAGGGTTAAATTAATTAACAGAATAAAGCTGTTAGCACAATGTCTAGAATACAGTATGTGCTTAAGGATTGTTAGCTGCGGTTAGCGTCACTATCATCATCGTGCAGCCAGGACTTACAATTAACATAGGACATGCATATGTTCCAGTCTTGTTGGAGGTAAAAAATAAATCAATCAAAAACTGAATTGTGCATTAATATTTTCCTCATTGCAAGTAGCGATGCTGAGTCTCAGAAAATTAATTATTTTTCCCTAGGAAAAGTAAGCTTATATGTGGTAGCTCTCACATGCGATTTTAGGTCACCCGTGTCAAAGTCGGAACCCTTTGCTCTATATTAGTTCCTT
Source organism: Ceratotherium simum simum (assembly GCF_057802395.1). Lineage (NCBI taxonomy): Eukaryota > Metazoa > Chordata > Mammalia > Perissodactyla > Rhinocerotidae > Ceratotherium > Ceratotherium simum. The sequence continues at coordinate 5,126,131 of NC_141922.1, forward strand.
TGTTTGTCACTTTGCTCACTCATTCATTTGACAGATATTTGTTGACTTCATGCCATATGCCAGGCACTGTTCTAGAGGTTAGAGACACAGCTATGAAGCTAGCTGTGAGAAGATCCAGGCAAAGAGAATCTTAAGCTGAATGGAAAATGCCTGGAAAATGCCTGCAATAGTCTGAGCATATTTTGAGGAGTGGAAGAAATGGGTGTCCTGGATCTGAGTGAACAAGGTGAGCTCAGACAGGTGGAAAAGCCCAGAGAACTGAAAGCCTTATAACTAAACAAAAAGGAGCAATCTAGCTATTAAACTCTGTTTATATTTGTTACATATTTATTTCAAGTGTCAGAACCCCAAAGTAACTTAAATAAAAAAAAAAAAGGAATTTACTGTTCCACATTTTGGAAAGTAGTCTGGGGCAGCTTAAGAATCAGGGCAGGACTTCAGGAACCAGCTTCAGTCCTTGATCTGAGGACTTAACAGCCGCCTGACCCTTCTCTCTGTCCACCTCTGAAGCTCCACTTCTCTCTGCATAGTGGCCTCAGTGTCTCCCCCTTCTCTACAAAGCAAGTCCCAGCTTGGCACTCTTGGTGGAAAGAAGGAGCTTCGCTCTTCCAGAGCCCAGAAGATCAACCCCAGGGATGAATTCTGATTGGCCGTTTGGGTCACGTGACCTGCCCTTGGTGGAACCCCAGTTTCCAGGATGTAAGGTGTTAAGCCTTGATAAGTCCCACCTGTGTGTGGCTGTTGGTGGAGAGAGGGAAGGGGGGAGGCAAGGTGAGTCCTCAGAAAAGGAGGATGGTCAAGCTTGCTGGGCAAATAGAAACGAATCACTGTTACAGTCCAGGACACTAGAGACCTGAGGAAATCCATGACATGGGATGAACACTGAGCAGCCAAAAAATGACTGTTCCTTGTTCAAATACTTTGAACTGTGGCCTGTCTACTGGAGGAAGGGCTTGCAAGTCCCATGAAGGGAGGAGCCAGGCCTGTTTGTTCCCTTTCCTGCTCTTGAAGCTGGCACAGAGGCAGGAGAATGTGTTAGATGTGAACGGATGTTAAAACTATCCCTTTCCTGTAGTGCATCTTTAAGCCTTATTATATGAATTTCTCTGGTGGCCTCCCAGAGAGCGTCTGAGCTCATAATAAAGTGAGAGGGAAAGGGTGAGCTTTCCAGACAGGAAATAGCAGGAGGAAAGGCACAGCATGTTCAGGAAATGGTGAATAGCCCAGGGAGGGTTTGCAGGCTGGAGTACTAATGGTGGGGTTTGGAATGGGAGATGGGGCCAGGTGGGGGTGGCTGTAATCAGGCCATTCCAGGGACTGTGCACTCTGCTGGGCGATGGGGACAGAGGGCACATCTGTTGGTTACAATAAGATTTGATCTCTGGTCGGCAGTGTTTTAGACTATTGTTTTGTCTTCCACGAAGCCTTCTCTGATCAATATTGTTCATGCTGATATCTTAGTTCTCTATATTCTAGTGATGCATGATTTGCCTTCAAGTGGAGGGGAACAATTAAAATGTCCATCAGTGGTTAAGAAAAATCCACACCATGGGATTGGTATGGCATTAAAAATAATAGACAGAGGGATATTAGCAACACGGGAAGATGGGCAGATGTGTTGTGAAGTGAAAGGAGCACAATGAGGAATGATGGGAATAGTAAGATCCCACTTACTATTCTAGAAAGAAAAGGAAATTCTAGAATAGGGGAAGGTCTAGAAGGGCATGTAGGAAATTCTGGAATAGAGAAAGGTCTGGAAGGGAATCTAGAATTGTGCATGGTGATGGTGGGGCCTAGACTGGTCATGTCAGCCATTGAGGAGACACAGTAGGGCCAGGGGTCCGGGGATGGTCTCTAAGGGGCCAGGGACTCTGGAATTGGATAGGAATCCATGCGCACATGTGCATTTTTCTGGGAAAGAGACCTTTAAATCATCCCATTTTCAAAGATACTGAGAAAGGCACAGACTCACAAAAGTGCTCAGAAGTAAGGCTGTTGGAGGAAGATGCCATCATATTCCAGGATGCTGACCCCTTAGTATGCTAAGAAGGTTGATATTGTTTTCTCTGGGGATGAGGATTTGATTGTGACAGTCTGTGGCTGCTATTCAGTGCCCTGTAATCGGATTATTTCGGCAGAAGGATACTTCACTGCTAATTGGCGTAGGGAGAGTGCCAGGAGCCAAGGTGTCCGGCTAGAGGAGGGAGGGGGGAAATTAGAGAAGGCTTGAATCCTGAGAGGTGCCTTTGGAGATGTTTAAATGGGTTTTGAGAGGGAGCCTGTCACATCTGGTTGTTGTGATAATTAGATTAGGAAGCAGAGAGATGGCGAGAGAAGGCGTCCAATGTAATCTGCACAGTCTGCCAGAGGCTGGGGAGGTGGTTCTGAAAATAGATGGTCTGCAGGGGTGACCTTCAGAGGATCACACAGCCCAGGGCCCCAGGCGTGTGGGTCCCAGGCCCTGGAGGGCATCTTGTGCAGCATCTTCCAACCTGTCCGCTGAGCGATTTGAGGATTAGAATCACCTGGTGGGCTTGTTTGGAAATATAGGTTCCCAGTTCCCGTCTCTGCACATTCCAGGCCAGTAGAGCTGAGTTTGACCCCAGGAGTCTCTGTTTTAAACAAGTTCCTGGATGATTCTGATGCACGTTCATTTTAGCAGTCAGACCTAGTTCAACATCGGCATTTGAGAGAATTAGAAACGGAGTGAGGACATCCGCCAGGGGTCATATCACAAGCACAGCAGCACCCACACTATGCCATGCACTTTCCATATGTTATATCTCATTTAGTCTTCCTAGGCAGCCTACCATGATGACCTTATTCACTGCAGTTAACAGATAAGGGTACTGAGGTTCTGAGAGAACCAGAGACTTGCCCAGCTAGATCACACGGAAGAGACCACATTGCTGCCTCCCAGGACTCCATGGGTCGTTGTTGTCTGGGTTTCCTACAGACACAGAGCCCCTCGACCTGTGAAATGGCAGGGTAGCCCCTCACCTAGTAGAATGAGGATCTCCCAGCTGATTGCCCACCCAGGACCTTGGCTCCTGACTCCAACTTCAGCCTCCTTTTGCATCCTCACCTCATTACCCAAGTAGTGGCTCAATTTTTGTTTGTTGGGAGAAGAAACAGAAACACCCAACTCCTCATTCCTAGTTCATGATTCTCTCCATTAAGTCATGCAGCTTCCCAACAATTGCATTTTGACCCAACTCATGAGCTCTTGGAATAGTGGCTCCTCATCCAGGATCTCAGTTTTGCCAAATGAACCAAGTTGGGGCAGTATATCTTGGTTCGGTACTGAGAGCACTAAGGTTCTTTCCAGGACTGATATTCAGGAATTCTAGATTTGATGCTTCATCGTGGCCAGATGGTATTATTAAAAATTATTTTTAATAATTTTAAAATTATTAACTTATACTTTGCCTTGTATAGCATGGTTGAGAAGTTAGAGTTACTCTTTAGAACACCTTTTGTCTTTCACGTCATTCATGATGTATGATCTCGAGTTCAGGACCGATTCCTGTGGGTGAAACCAGATTTTAAAACAAAATAGACTGAGACATCTATTATTTCAACCTTTAGCAATCAGGGTCCCAGCAGGAAGCAGATGGCACACTTAATTTTTTTAAATAACAAGTTTATTGAGATGTAATTTACGTTCCATAAAATTCCCCCTTCTAAAGTATACAATTCAGCAGTTTTTAGTCTATTCACAGAGCTGCACAACCATCACTACTATTTTATTTTAGAACACTTTCATCAGCCCAAAAAGAAATCCCATACCCATTAGCAATTATTTCCCATTTTTCCCTTCCATCCAGAAGCCAGGATGCAATGTGGTCTCCTGTTCATCACTCACTAGCTGTGTGATCTCGGGCAGGTCTCTGGTCCTCTCAGAACTCGGCAAGCACTCTATGTATTGATCTGTCTGGATATTTCATATCAATTGAATTGCATAATATGTAGTCTTTTATGACTGGCTTCTTCACACAGTATAATGTTTTAAAGATTCATCTATGTCATAGCATGTTTCACTACTTCATTCCTTTTTATTGCCAATATTCCATTGTATGGACATGTCACAGTTTGCTTATCCACTCATCAGGTGGTGGATATTTGGATTGTTTCCACTTTTTGACTTTTATGAATCACGCTGCTGTGAACATGCATATACAAGTTTTTGTAACGCTGTATGTTTTCATCTCTCTTGGGTATACGCCTAGATGTAGAATGGCTAGGTCATGTGGTAACTCTGTGTTGAACATCTTGAGGAACTACAAGCTTGTTTCCAAAAGAGGCCGCATCACATTACATTCCCACCAGGGATGGATGAGTGCTCCGATTTCTCCACATCTTCATCAACACTTGTTATTATCCTTCTTTTTTATTTTATCTGTCCTAGTGAGTGTGAAGTGGTATTTCATAGTGGTTTTGCTTTGCATTTCCCTGATGACTAATGATGTTGAGCATCTTTTTATGTGCTTGTTGACCATTTATATAACTTCTTTAGAGAAATGTCTATTCATATCTTTTGTCTATTTTTAATTAGGTTGTTTGTCTTTTCATTGGTGAGTAGTGAGATTTTTTAAATATATATATGTCAGATACTAGACCCTTATCAGATATATGATTTGCAAATATTTTCCTCCATTCTGTACATTGTGTTTTCACTTTTTTTTTTTTTTTTTTTTTTGTGAGAAAGATGGGCCCTGAGCTAACATCTGCCAATCCTCCTCTTTTGCTGAGGAAGACTGGCCCTGGGCTAACTCCATGTCCATCTTCCTCCACTTTATATGGGACGCCACCACAGCATGGCCTGACAAGCGGTGTGTTGGTGCACGCCCGGGATCCAAACCGGCGAACCCCGGGCTGCCGCAGCGGAGCACGTGCACTTAACCGCTTGCGCCACCGGGCCGGCCCCTTCTGTTTTCACTTTTTAATAGTGTCCTTTGAAGCACAAAATTTTTACATTTTGAAATCCAATTGTGCATTTGTTATCATATCTAAGTTACCATTGTCCAACCCAAGGTCATGAAGGTTGACTCCTATGTTTCTTTCTAAGAGTTTTATAGCTTTAGCTCTTTCATTTAGGTCAATGAGGCACGCTTGAACTTACGGAGAATTTGCTGAAGTGAATATGTAGAAAGGTGTGGGCAGGGTTCGGGAAAGCCAGCAGGGTTAGTGCAGTACCCCAGGCCTGGTTGTATGAAGCTTTGACTATCCCAAGACCTGAAGGGGCAATTGCAGGAAATGGAACATAGAGGAGTTCTGTGGAAAGGACTGACTGATGGGAGCTGTGACCTTTGCTTGGTTGACACAGCCTACCCAGAGTGACTCAGCAGCACATGGGGACAACCAGGGAATAAATTCCCTGATCCATCTGTCCTTCCGTCTTCTGGTCTTATCAGCTGTTCCCCATTGTCTGAACCCATCCATAAGCCAGGATGCAAAAACACCTGTATCAGTCAGGGTTCATTCAGGAGAGCAGAGTCACTATGAAATGAGGGAATGAGAGATTCTTTATCAGAATTAGACCTAGCTATTTGTTGGAGGAGCCGGGGAATGAGAGTCCAGAAGTCAGGAAAGGAGATATTAACCAGTCAATCTGAGAAGACTTGTTTGGCCAGGTTTCAAAGTGGTGCTGAAAGGGGGTGATCATGGAGCAGTCCGTGTGGTGACCACAGCTCAGCTTCCCATGGTGGGCTGGAATCGCTGTGAGTCAGCTGAGAGGACAGCCTGGAAAAAGAGCTGGACACAGAGTGGGGGAGAGTATGAATGACCTGGAACCCAGCAGGCATCTTTGCATCTCTCTGTCACATCCACAACACCTCCAGAGAGTAAGGGTGGCTCATGCAACCCTCCAGATGTTGAATATGTTCCTCTTTTGGACAACTCTAACCTGGGATTATTCAAGGAAGGAAATTATGGGAAATTTGATCCCCAGCTCAGCCAAGTTGACAGGGCACAATTCAACACTGTCCATTCCTTGTCAATATGACATCCAACTCGACAGCCTCTTTAACCACATTTACCTTCAAAATGAAAACACAAGCAAAATCATGCCTCTGCCTAACACGAAGCAACTATCCCTGTACAAGTAAGAATATGTTAACCCTCTCCCCAAAGGAGAATTCAATGCCCTACATGTTCACTTCATTCATCTGATGGAACTCATTGCCTTTACAGCTGAGTCCCATCTCCCCTTTGATTTCCCATAACTCGCTTCCTGAGATACGAGGTTAACCACTAACAATACATCTTATGCTATATAGTTTGAAAATGGGAGAGAGGAAAAAAAAGACTTGGTTAATATTATACAAATATATTTATATAAAAGCAAGACAGAAATTCTCAGAACTACAATAATACTCATTTCTGCAACTGGACACATGGTTGTTTCTAATGTTTACAAACTTCTGTCATCCACAACACATTATATATTCCCTTTGACCTCAGGATGCACCTCAGGTGGTTGTGGTTCCTTGACTGGGATGATCCAAACCTTAATTTTTGAAATGTCTATACCATTTTTAGTCCTGTCTGTATTGTGTTTTATAATTTTTTGTTAACTTTTATTATGAGATGTAGGAATGCTAAGAGGTACACAGAAGGTCTCTTGCACTCCAGATGTATTTATCCTTGCCCCTATTGTTTAGTAGCAACTCCAAATACTCTTGATAGTCAGGGTCAACCATCCCAGCCAGTACCTTATGCCTAGATTTGCCTTTTGTTTCAGTGACTGAGGAGGTCAAAGTGTCCGGGTGACAATCCAACTCCCAGTTTAATGTTACAATTGCTGTGTCCCCTGGTATAAGCATTCCTCTCTTGGGAACTAAGATCTCTAAGCAGAAAAGTGGAGAGTTGCAGACACGGGTTACAAAAATGTTGCTAGTGGATCATCAAGGGAAAATATGAAGAACTACTTCTCTTCCCATCTTGATACCTGGACCTGGCAATCCTGGCAAAGAAGAACTGGGTATCAATTGCTGATTCTGAGTATATACTTTATGCTTTCAAAGTGTTGCCACCCTCCTGGGGCCAAGACTGAGTCTTCAAAAGGCCATATCACAATTCCGTAGAGCCGGCTGATTCATAGGTCCATGGTAACGTTAGTAAGTTACATGGGTATGAGCCCATTGCTATACTCCATTTGCTATAAAATCTTTCTTGGTTAGAAGTACTGAAGTGTGGATTATCATGATGGTGAATAAGACACCTAGTAAGTCGAGAGATGCCTGTTTTGGCAGAAGCATTGTGGACAGAAAGAGCAAATCCATATCTAGGGAAATCTCTCTTTCAGAGAGAACAAAGCGCTGCTTCTTCCATGATGGACGTGGTTCTTGGTAACTTACTTGCCACTGCATAATCCTAGGAGAATATGCCACATCAGGGGCTCATTGTTGGTCTCTGCTGTCAGCAGGTTGGACATTCAGCAGTGACTGCAGCCAGATTGGCTCTGATGAATGTAAATCCATGTTGCTGAGCCTGTGCATAATCTCCATCCCTGCCACCATGTCCTCTGTTCATGAGCCCATTGGTTAAAGACAGAGTGACTGGGAAAGAGATTAGCTGACATCCATAGAATTAGTCATTTTATCCACCAGATTATAGTTAGCCCTCATCCACAGGCTCTGTATGAGTCGATTCAACCAACCACAGATAGTGTACTATGTTTACTATCCATGATTTGTTGAATCTGCAGATGCAGAACCCGTGGAAACTGAGGGCCAACTAAGGGACTTGAGCATCGGTGGATTTTGGTCCTGGAACCAAGCCCCGGGGGCTACAGAGGGATGACTGTGTTAAGATTCTCTTCTACTGTAGTTGCTCTTTGGCAAGCATTCACACATGACACAAACATCTTCAGAGTTGTGCCCATTAGGAAAGGTCTATCCACATATATCTTCCCCAGACTTCCTTGTCATCAATTTTCCAAATGTCTCACGTTCAAGTTCCTGGCTTTCCACCCGAACTATTAGTCAATGTTCATGAACCAGTGTAGATATGGACCTCTGATATTCTCTTCTTTTAGGTAAATAGAAGTGCATTGCTCTCAGTTCTGGCCACTGCAAGGATTTCCCTTTATTGCCTTCATTGTTCTCTAGGTCTACTCCTCAACATGGCAGAGGTGCTGCCTTCCTCAGTTAATTGGTCATAGGGGATTCCCCATGAGGTCATGGGTGCTAACTGGAGAGAGGGGAGGCAATGTAGCAACAATAGGAGCCAAGGGAATCTGAGCTGCTTGCCCATGGAGTTTATTTGAGCCTTCAGATTCCCTTAGCCCAATCTTATATATACCATTTCCATTTGACGATGGAGCACTGCAGTGCATGCCAAACTTCATAATGTGTTGGATCAGACAGCTTCCAGTTCATGATGGGTACTTCAGGTTGCCTGGTAATTTGGTGGATTGTGGTCAAGCATTGCTGTCTACTAGAGCCTGTAGCATGCCAGAAACTCTCAGAAGAGTAGAATCTGAAGAGACGGTGTAGCATCACTCTAAATTCTTCAAGGTTTGTGCTGTGATTCTTCTATGGAGCCTGCCAAGGACTCCACAAAGCATTTCCATCTACCACAGAGACTTCAAACACCATCAAATCTGCTGATTGTATGGCCTAAGGGCCAGAGCCGCTTGAATGACAGCTTTGACTTGATCCAGCGCCTTTTCTCTCTCTGGTTCTTAATCAAAATGAGCAGCCTTTATGTTACTTGGAAAATGGGTCAGAATCGTTTGAGCAAATGAAGAATATGTTGCCTCTAAGATCCATAGAGACCCAGTAGGCATAGTGCCTTTTTCATAGTTGGTAGGAGGAATGAGATACAGGAACCTGCAGTTCACATTGAAGGAATATATCGACATGTCCCAGACCACTGGGCCCCTAGAAATTTCACTGAATTTTCTTGGAATTTAAGATTCTGTAGGTCAGAAATTTGGAATGGGCTCAAGTGAGCAGTTCTTCTGCTGGTTTCACCTGAGATCGCTCATGCAGTTATGGTCATCTGACTGTTCACCTGGGTCAGGATAGTCTCAGATGGCCTCGCATGTCTGGCAGTTGGTGTTAGCTCTCAGCTGGACCTCTAGCTCCATTTTGTCTCTCATCCTCAAGGAAGCTAGCCCAGGCTTCCTCCTGTAGTTGTCTCAGGGTTCTAAGAGAGAGCAGAAGCTCAAGGCCTCTTCGGGCCCAGGCTCAGAACTCCCACAATTTTGCTTTTGTTACATTCTAAAGGTCAAAGTAAGTCACAAGCCAGCTCAGATTCTGGGGGCTGAAGGAGGAGAGGTAGGTGGAGAAATAGACTCTACTTCTTGATAGCAAGAACAGCAAAGCCATGTTGCAAAAGGACATGGGTACAGGGAAGGGGAGGATTTGTGGCTATTGCTTGCAATCTCCCACAGTCATTGATGTATGAAATTCAGGTCAGTCTCTGGGACCCAGAGCAAGGTCCAGGAAGCTGGTGATATCCAGCATAACACTTGAAGAAAACTATCAGAATGTAAGCAAGAGGGATGCTTTCATAGAGGTAACCTTGAATTTTCTCCAAGTTATTTATAAAGTACATCATTTGAAGTGCACCAGTTATTTAACGGTCATTAACCTCACATTACTTGTAATGAATCTCTTAGCTCACTGAGAAACATCAGAGAGTGGACACCATGTTTGAGAACTGCTCTTAGACAACAGGGAATATCCGAGAAGGTGCAAGAGAAGATGATTTTCCTAGAATTCCTGTATCTTGCTCTGTTCTGGGTAAATAGTATTTCTGGAGTTTAGACCTATCAATTCAAAAGTGGGTTGAGTTATCTAAAAATTAAATTATACAATTTAATACAGCCCCACATCATCTAGATATATTCTTTTGGGTTTTCCTTCCACCATAGGAATTAAGAAATGGGATATCGAACATATACACACACTATTACAAATTAATGTCTCAGAATGGTTATCTACTAAAACATATAAATGATTTTAAAAAGTCACGACTCTTGTGAAATATGCAAGAACACTGCAGTGCTATTGGTTCTGTGTGACCTGACCCATGTGGTGTGTATTGCATGGATGGGACATTATTAACCCATCACTCACAGTTCTCGTGAGCCATCCTTGCCACGTACCATGGACTATAGACAATGGATTTTGAACTAGTAAACCAGTTGTTTTTTTATTTTTGGTTTTTTTTTAGTGATCATTCTAAAGAAATTTCAAGACAGTTCCACTGTTGGGATGCTTCTAGTATTTAAATTCCTAGATGTAACATGTTTGCTTTCTTTTGCTTTTTACTATAATTCATTCATTCAACAAATATTTATTTTTGTACCTACTATGCCACTGAGAACTTTTAGGCATTGGAGAGACATAAGTAAATGAAATCAACAAAAAATTCCTGCCCCCAAGGAGCTTATGTTTAACTGCAATGCAAAGGATTTTGTGAATGGGAAGAGTGTTCCTAGAATAATTTCAGTGGCCGTAAATATACATCTGACTAGCAGCAGCTTATGATGTGAAGACTTTTATGAATTACTTAACAAGAAGCCCAGAAGCAAGCAGTCCCAGTATTGATTCTAATGATCAAGGGAAGTCATGAAACTCTTAGGCTGCTTCAGTCCTCGTGCTCTGCCATCACTGTGTGGTGATATCTTCCCTCATGATTGCAAAATGGTTTCTGCAACTCCAAGCCACTTGTCTTCACTCCACAGCTACCAAGGGCAGAATTGATAGGGTCAGTGTTGAAACCAGCAAACAGTTAGCCATTGATGATTAAGCAGTTAGTAACTATGGGGGATTGGAATTGGCCACCTCACAATATGTCTCTGCCTGAGTGACAGCTTGGCCCCCACCCCCACTAACTAACCAAAGGAGTTTGGGTTGGGAGGCCTGCCCCAAGAACAGGCCATTACCATAGACATCTCTGAATACCTGAGTGAGTCTGTGCTAAGCCCATTCCTAGTTCTAGTTGCCCTTTATAAGAGACATTTACATTTGTAAAGAAAAACTCCATTTGTAAAGGTATCTTCTTCTCTGTACCAGGAAGAAGTGGGGGATGGCCTTACCTAGAAACTTATCAGAACAGAAGGCAAGGACTTAAATCTGCATGATAAATTTATCCATTGTTAACTGTGCTGTTCAGGAAATATGCTGTCTGACTCCCACCAGGTTCATATGGGTAACATCCCCCTGGAACTGTGGTCACCATGGTAATGGGTGTTTGAGCTATGTTTTTCCAGGAACTGAACCCCTTGTCCACTTCAGGCCGGATTGAGACCACCAACCCATCAACTGGGCCCACGCAGACATGTGTCCGATAAGCAACATTTGATGTCAAGGGGTTGGATCTCCACCCTCAGGGCATGCTAACACCACCATTCTGTGAACATCTATCCTACAAAGAGGCATGAAGGCTGACTACGCTTGCGCAGATCATCAATTACCTCATCTCTCCTCACCTCCAATCATTTCAGACCACCTTGCCCCCTACCCCATAAATATCCCTGAGTCCCTATTTTCAGGGAAGTGGATTTAAGATTCATTCTCCTGTTTCCACACTTGGCTGCCTTGTGATTGATAAACCCTCTCTCTCTCTGCAATCTCATCGTCTCGGTGATTGGCTTTCTGGGTGGTGGGCAAAAACGGACCTGGTGTGGTAACAGTGTAAGGGACTTTTTTCTTGCCTGTCTTTGAAGGATAACCTTCCTTAAAAGTTCTATCAGACTCTTTCTCAGGTCTCAGTAGCCAGAAGGGGGCCACATGCCCCCTACTGCATCACTTGCTTACATTGCCATCACTGCCGTAGACTATCATGATTCATTTCCTGGGCTGATGGGTACATTGCTGCCAGAAAAAAATCTGAAGACTGTTAGCCAAGAATAAGAGAGGTGGCTGTTAGTTTGGCAAAGCTATCTTTAATTTAGTCATATTCTTGGCTTAAACTTTTTAATTTTGGAATTTTGTAGACATTACTCTATTGTTTTATGACATTTACTCTTGAGCTGGAGAATTTTGAGATCTGCCTGACCTTTTTGCCTTTCTTTATACGTGATTTATCTTTTTTTCCTGAAAATTTTTTTATTGTTGAGTTCAATATATCAACTAGGATATGCCGTAGAGTTTGAAACAATTTTTCCTCAGTTACATATTCATGTCAATCTTCATGTCATAATTTCTATACTTTAGAGAAATTTCCTTGTATTTTACCTTTAAATATGTCTTCAGTACTTTTTGTTGGGTTTTCTACTTTAGAGCCACCAACTATACTTCTTTTTTGTCCTGCATATCTATTAGCTTATCTTTAATTGCTTTAATATTTCACCTTTTCATCAGAAATCACTATGTAAAACCTATCCTCTATGTCAATAGTTCAGTTGTCAACCGTGTTTATTTTGCTTAACATACGTATTAGTTCTATAATGTTAATTAAAAAATCTTCCATACACATTGTTTAAGGTAAGGAATAAAATGGATTCGTAATTTTTAAATCTCTGTATATAAACGGGCAAGATAAAGATAATTTCAAGATTTTTCTTCTAAAAAGATACAGCTGTTGATATACATTCAGATATTATAGAAATTAAGTTGAGTATTCTTACCAGGCCAACTCAGTTGTATAGTCTACATTTGTCTCTCCAAATCTACTTCCTACACTTTTCCACTCTGCTTTGTGTTCCAGTAGGCTAAAGTCTATGGACTGTGTCAAATATGCTCTCTTGGCTTTTCCTTCCAGTTGCATTCAGTCAAGAGAGGCATTGGCAGAAGATCAGAGGAAGGAGCAGAGGGAGGCCAGGGCACTTCTTACCAAGGTTCTCTCTCTGCTGGTCCACAGGTGGACAGCAGTTGGGTTCCTCCACCTATGCACAGCTCCCATCAGGCAGCCCTTTCCTACAGCTTCAGTTCTTGTTGGCGTCCGGCGTTTGCTTCTTTCTTTTGTTCCCTCATGCTCAGGCTCATAATGACCTCTTACTATTGTTTATACCGCTGTGCTTCACCATCTCACGCTGATTTTCCTTGATGCTTCCCTCATATTTGTTAATAGGCTCTTTGCTCCATTGTTTTCATTCACCCCTTTTGAGTATGTCATCTGTTTCCTGTTTAACCTTGACCTATACAATGATCTATAAGCATAAAAATCCTTTAGTGATTAAAGTTTATATTACTCAGGAAACAGGTTAAAGTCTTGAAATCCAGATATCTAGGAAAAAGCTCGTTTTGTTTCTTTGTTTTGTGTGTGCATTTTTGCTGCTTCCCCCTTTCTGTAGTACAGTGGAGTGGTGTACAAGCCATTTCTTTTCATTTTGATCATCTTTAGATAGCTCAATCCTTTCTATTTGCTCTGATATAGTGAGGATGGCTTCTTGACTCTGCTCATCATATGTGAGGCAACACTTTTTCTCTAATAGCTACAGTTGGAGAACAGATTCCGTCTACCTTTCTGAATTAGGGAATTGCTAGAGGTTAGCTGAGAGAGTGTTAAGTCGGCTAAGATAGATTTGAGGTCAATGTTAGCAAAAAACAAGTTCAGCACTTTCTTTTGAGATTTGATTAAATTTCTAGTGCCAGGTTTCACTTCACCTGGTTGGAGATAGTAGCTAATTCCATGGAGAATACCTTTGGCCTTGCTGTTTTCCTCCTGGTGTATAGCTTTGGTGTCCTCATTTCCATCAGAGAGGGACAAGAATGAGTCACCTCTGTGGCAGATTAAATATGGGCACAAAGTATTTGATACTCTTCCCATTGAAAATGGGGTCTATTTTCCCTGTCTTGAATCCGAGCTGGCCTAGGACTGCTTTCACCAATGGAGTACATAGGAGATAATCCGATTCCAGCTCCCGGGCTACCATTAAGAAGATTGGCAGCTTCTGCCTCATTCTCCTGGAAGACATCTGCCACATAAGGACAACTATCTTGAGATCTCCAAGCTGTGAGAAGCCCACGCCACGTGAAGAAGCCCTGGAGATATGTCACATGGAGACAGAGAGGCTGTGGGAGATCAAAATTCAGCCACCCCAAAATATATCTCTTTACCTTGATTATTTTCTCTGACAGACATTTGACCTCCCCCACTAAGTGCCTAAAGGAATTTAACTCTGAGTATGGACAGACTGGCAGGGTCCTTGCTAAGCCCATTCTTATCAAATTTCTGTTTACAAAACATTTACGTTTGTAAAGGTATCTCCTTCTGTGTACTGGGAAGAGGGGCCATGATCTTATCTCTGGAAACTCTTTTCGGGACAGAAGGAGAAGACTTAAATCTACATACCCTTGATTGCTATGCTTCCCTGTAATCTCCCATAGCTGTGTCCTCCCCCATCCCCAACATCCTCCTTTGTCTACCTGAACATGCTATTTAAGGTGAAAACCTTTGCCATTTGTTGAGAAACTCAGCTTACCCGGTTTCTCCCATGTATACATGTTATTAAACTGTATTTTCTCCTGCTAACCTGTCTTTTAATTATTTGGCCAACCACAAGAACCTTGGAGGAAAGGGCGGAGGGGGATTCTCCCTCTTCCCCGACAAGGCCCAAGAACACAGAGATGCAGAACATGTGAATGAAGCAGTCAACGTGGAAGTGGGTCCTCCAACCCCAGCTGCACCACTTAAAACCAAGTAGATGAATCAAACTGCTCAACCAGGCCTTCCTGCATTTATGACCCACAAAATTATGAGGAAAAAAATGGTTCTTTTAAACCACCAAATTTTGGGGTAGTTTATAAAGCAGCAACAGATCATTAGAACAACCTCTTTGAATAATTTTGGCCTAGTAATTTTTTTCTAGTACTCTCTAATTCAGTGGGAAGAAACGTAAGAATTCCCATTCAGTTTGGTTTCTCTCTGGATTTGGGGTTGATTCACCAGTTCTGCTTTGGGGCTAATGGTGGGATTAGATGTGGTGTCATGGGGTAGTTCTTTTATAGGATAGACCTGGGGGAGATGGCAGGAAGTCAAGGCATGGAAAACAGGGGAGTATGAAGGAAGCATGGGTACTAAAAAGAAGGTAGGAGATTTTTTTATCTACTCTTTTCCTAGTTGGCCAACATTTGTGTACCACCTGTCATGTGCTGGACAGTGTACTAACCACAGGGATAAATAGATGAATAACCAGGAGTGCATGCCTCCCAGGAGCCTGCAGATTAGGGAGAACACAGAACAGAAACCAGTGACTAGGGCATCGTGTGATAAGTGCTTTCTGCAGAGGTGCAGGGAAGAAGGATCCTGTAAGTGCTTCCTTAGGGAACAGTCACTGAACTGGATCCAGGCAGAGGAGCATATGGGCTGGGAAGGAAATGCATCACAATCAGAAGGAAGGTACTGCAACACCAGGAAGCGTAAAAGCTCTGAGAACTGCAGGTTTGACTGGGGCACCAAGTAGAGAGAAATTTGATCATGGACTGTGGCCTTCATCTCGTGGGTAAAGAGGCATATTCAGTGGTGTCCCAGAAAACTGGCTTTCAAAAAAAATTCACTGATTTGCAGAATTTGCCATGTTTTTCTAGAGTAAATACAGTAGTCCCCCCTTATCCACAGGAGATACATTCTAAGACCCGCAGTGGATGCCTGAAACTGAGGAGAGTACCGAACCTTATATATACTATTTTTTTCTATATCTACATATCTATGATAAAGTTTAATTTATAAATTAGGCACAGTAAGACATTAACAACACTAACTTCTCTTTGGCATACCCAAATTGCCAGCATCACTACTCTTGTACTTTGGGGCCATTATTAAGTAAAAGAAGGGTCACTTGAGCACAATAGTTGATCTGATAACCCAGAGAGCTGCTAAGTGACCAATGGGCAGGTAGCATATACAGAGTGGACATGCTAGACAAAGGGATGATTCATGTCCCAGGCAGGATGGAGTGGGACGAGGTAAGATTTCATCATGCTACTCAGAATAGCTTGCAATTTAAAACTTATGAACTGTTTATTTCTGGAATTTTCCATTTAATATTTTCAGACCACGGTTGACCAGTTGACCACAGGTAACTGAAACTGTGGAATGCAAAACCAGGGGGACTGCTGTAGTCCCACTTTGGTCAATTTCAAGCTAACATCAGTTTAACAACAGACTTGCAAAATTCCTGAGTATTAACAATTGACTCTCAGAAGCAGATATGAGCAGACTCAAGCACACCACAGGGCCAAATGAAGGATTTGGGAGTCAGTGGCATAAACCAATTTGTGTTTACAACATCACTCTTGGTAATGGCTCAGGAGCCCATTGCAACAATCTGAATGAGAGATTCTTGGGGCCAAACTAAACTATATATACCATAAATAAACTTATATAAGTATATCATAAATTTCAAATATAAAATATTTATTATTTAAGGAGAAAGTTAACAGGCTTTGATGACAGGTTAGATGCAATGAGAAAAGAAAAGGGGCCAGAGATAAGTGGATTTGGAGATGCAATTTGAGGATCATGTTGTGAAGAACCTTGCATGTACATCAAAGGATCTTGTCTCTAGTAGATAAAGAGCCACTGACAGATTTTAAATAGGGGGAGGAGATGATGGGATATGTGGCTTTATCCTGAAGACAAGTGATACTTCTTTGAAAACACTTACATAGGAAGGCTCCTGACGTAACCCTATATTGTAATAAGTTAGGGTAATTGGCTTTAATTTCTTTAAAATAAATTTCAAATGGCAACATCTTATCCCGGAAATGCAAAGATGGTTTAACACCAGAACATTCACTAAGGCAATTCAACATCTTAACATATTTAAGGAGGAAAAGATATGGTTATATCTTTTTTTTAATGCCTTTTTTTTATGGCATAAAAAAAAAGTGTTGAATAAAATTCAATACCTATTCATGATAACAACTCTTAGGGAAAATATAGAAATAAAAGGAAAGCTCTTTAATTGGTTAAAGAATATTTATTTTAAAATATTATAGTAAGCATCGTATTTATGGAGTATGATGGAGTTAGAAGCATTTCCGTTATACTGAAAACAGGACCAACTACTTCCTACCAGTACGTCTATTTAACATTTTACTGGCGATCCCATTTAGCACAGTAAGACAAGTAGAATCAAAAATGAGAGTCTTAAAAATTACAAATGAAGAGAGAAAATTGTCCTTATTTACAAATAAGTGAATAAGATTGTCTACATAGAGAGTCTAAGAGAATATACAGAAAAATGGAACTAACAAATGGGTGCTGAATACAAGGTTAGTGGGTCAAGGTTGCCAGATACACCACATGAATAAATGGTATAGCTATGCTCTAATAATAAATACTTAGAAACTGTAATGGCAAAAAAGACCTAATAATTTGATTAGATGCCTTGGAAAAATATAACAAAATATGCAAGAATGTCATATAGAAAATTCTGATATATTATTAAAGGATATAAAAGAAGACAGAATAAATGATTATATACACTATGTTCATGGAAGAATGGATTCACTATAAGATTCTGATCATGCCTAAATTAATCTAAAAATTTAACTCCAAATAGCCTAACTTATTTTTTTCTCTTGGAACTTAAGCTTATTCTAAAATATATATGGAAGAGAAAAGGGCCAAAAATGTCAGATATTAAATCTTATTACAAAGATAGGGCAATTAGGACAATGTGCTATTAGTATAGGGATAGGAAAATAGATTAACAACACATCTCATGCATTAAATGAGATCATAGAAGTAAGTGCTTAGAAGAGTGACTTGACAAGAGAAACTTAAACTATAGATAGTCTGTCTGTCAGTCTATCTCTATCAATCAACCTATCTATCCATTCATCCCCCATCCATCTGTCCATCCATCCATCCATCCATCCACCCATCCATCTCTCCATCCCCATTGCCTACATAATAAAATCTTTAGGTTGCCCGCCTTACCACCCACATGTCTCCATTGACTGCATCCACCATCTCTCTCCTGTCAACTCTTGAGCTCACTGCAATTGGGCTTCTGCTGTCATCCTTTCCCAAGATTATTCTTTACTTTGCCAGCTGCTTTCACCTTGAAAACCCTCTTCTCCTGGCTCCTTGGGGTGCTGCCCTCACTTGTCCTCCTCACACCTGCCTGGCCCTCACCTGTTCTCCTCACATCTTCCTGGCCTCCTATCCATTCTCTATCATGGGCTGCTCTTCTCCCGCCTCAACACTCTTAAAATGTCAGCATCCCCACAGTTCCTTCTTCAGTCCTTTTCTCTTCTGAAAGTCTATTTTGATTGCATGCTTCATTATTTGGCTAGTCGTCTCTCTGGGTGACCTCATACCTCCCTCTTGATATAGTTCCTTCCAATACATCATCAACTCTCAGATCCCTAACATCTCCATCCACACCTGGACAGTGGCCCCAGATCTGTCTGCCTCCTGGGCAGACCTCTTGCTCTTCCTGCACACCTGCTCATCCACCTCTATGTCTGCTCTCTACAAGAGGCCCCACCGTACTCCTAACCGTGTGTCCAACCTGTCACCACAGCCTCTTGATTAAATCACAAATATCTCTGTAAATATAATGAAAATAACTCATAAAGTTTAGTGAATAGGTACTATTTATCAGACTTGTGCTAAGAATTTTACACACTTCATCTCTCTTCATCGGCATAGGAATCATATAAGGTGGGTACTATTACCTTCCATAATTTTTCAGACCTGGACAATGAGGTTAAG
The DNA here is from genome assembly GCF_057802395.1 of Ceratotherium simum simum. NCBI lineage: Eukaryota > Metazoa > Chordata > Mammalia > Perissodactyla > Rhinocerotidae > Ceratotherium > Ceratotherium simum. Next base: position 5,144,758 of record NC_141922.1, read on the forward strand.
TAACTTGTTGCATGGCTGCAAAGCGGTGAGCTCCTTAAAAAGACATCCTCTCCTCTGCCGTCCCATTGCCCGCATCCCCCCTGCAGGAAGAATGAGTTTCCTAAAACCCATCAAATGCTTCATTTCCAGGACTTAAAACCACTCGCGGGGGCCCGCCGGTGGCATAGCGGTTAGGTTCGCACGCTCTGCTTCAGTGGCCCGGGGTTTGCAGGTTCGGATCCCTGGTGCGAACAGATGCACCGCTTGTCAGGCCATGCTGTGGTAGCGTCCCATATAAAGGAGAGGAAGATGGGCACGAATGTTAGCCCAGGGCCAATCTTCCTCAGCAAAAAGAGGAGGATTGGCATTGATGTTAGCTCAGGGCTGATCTTCCTCACAAAAACAACAACAACAATAAAACCACCCAGGGGTCCCCATCACCTGTCTGGTAAAGCCCAATTTCTTTGTATAACATACCTTCTTTGTAATCCGGATCGTGGGTCCCATGTATCCATCCCTTCTCAGATTCTGCTTCTGGTGGCTCCATCTCAGGCTTGCTTAAATTCCTGGCACCCAGCAATCCCTTCCCAGCTGATGGCATTCACCAGGCTCCTGCTTCACCTTGGTTCCCCACTAGTAGCACCTGGAAAGCTCTTTGCTGCCCCCTACTGGCCCTCAGAAACTATTGGTGAGGACAAGAAAAAGTGTATAAACTTGTTCAGTGTCAACCCTTGGGACTTCATGATTTCTATGGATTTTATACAGTTATTCCTGTTGTGGATGCCGTATTGCGCTGCCCAAATTCCCCTAAAGGACCTATTTCACTAGCTGCTTGGAAGGCTGTTGGCTAACAGTTCTCCACGCTTGATTTTTTTGGAACTGCCTCGGCTGGAGAGCACTACCTGGCCCTAGGTCCTGTCCCCCACCTTCCAGGGCAACTCACACCCAGTGGTTGCTCTAGGTCTGGCCCCTCCTTCCAACTCAGGCCAATTGTGAAGCGTTATCCCAGCTTCAGAGTTTCCCGCAGCTGAAGCCTCCTCATGACTCATTATAATCCACCCTATGTCCTGTCCCTGCACCCCCCTGGGTGAGGGTTCTGAGAGTTCTCCCCGGTAAGTGTCCTGCACCTTATTTCCACCTCAGAGTGTGCTTCTGGGGAACTGGGCCTGAGACAGATGGTTGTGCTCATCATTCGCAGAATTGAATCAGATGGCTGAAGGGGGGGCCTGCTGAACCTGCACTTTTGGTAGCATCTCAGATGATCCTTGTGTTCAGGAAGGTCTGTGGAAAGCATAGTGGGAAGAGAGCATGAGGTTAATGTCAGTTAGACCCGAGTCCCAATTCCAGTTCTGCTGCTGCCTTGCCACCCCTGACAAGTCTCTTAACTACCCATGCTCTCTCCTTATCTGAAAAACAAAAACAAAAACAGAAAAAAAGAATTCCTTAATACTTGCCTCAGAGGAGTGTTGTAAAGTTTGACTAAAATAATGCTTGCTAATCACATATGTTTAAAAGCTTCCATCGGGCCACACAAGGAGGCGTGGTCAGTAAATGTTGGCCTCTTGCTCTCTCGAGAGGTAGAGAGATGTGGGTGAATACAAACTGTGGTCTGAGAACACCCTCTTGTCCCATAAGATCTAGGCTCAGACTGCTTGGAATTCTTTTCTTTGGCTTAAGGCAGTGTCTTTTGCCCTTGTTAACATGCGTACACCCTTCGGGTGAATTCAATTGTCACTCAGAAAAATTCCTGAAACTTTTGAAAGTCTTTGCACTGTCGCCACAGCTGTTTTCATCAGACTCTCCAGGGCTGGTTTGAGGGGAATTGGGATCAAAAGGCATTAAATACCTGGGGGTGAGGGGCTGTGAACTGTCAGGGGATGTGGGGCCTTGAGGAAAGCTAAGAGAAAGGAGACGAGACAAAAACCTGTGACCAAGACTCCGCGCCTGCTTTCTTGATCCCTGGTCCTGGAGACCCTGGCTGCTACTTCTTGGAACTCTTTCCCACTCTGCCTCCTCCTGACTCCCTGACCAAGTCAATCCCAGAGACCCTGTGGTCCAGATTAAATTCTGAGAAAACGACTTCAGTGCCTGGAGTATGAGCATCACCTTGAAATAAGAGTGAAGTTGGCAAAGGGTGCCAGCAGCAGCCTCCCACGGCTCATGACATGAACAACGGGTCCTCATTTTTGATCTTGAGATTACATCTCTGTACTTCCCTGAGGTCCCAGCCCGCCAGCCCTTCTCTCACCAGATGGTGTAACTGATCTGCCTGCTGGGGGTGCATGACCTACACCTGTGGAGCACTACAGTTGCTGTCCAGTAAAAGGAGAAGGAGGAAAAGAAAGGAAGGGAAAGAAAATGGGTCTGTTCAGTAAGTGAACACTGAAATGGAGTTAGGAACACAAGAAGTTTATTGGGGGAGAACAAGAAAGTCTTCAGTCCCCAATGCAGGTCTGACACCTGTGACAGGAAAGCAAGAAGGGTACAGACCTGAGCAGGGAGCATCTCCACCTGCAAAGCAGGTCTGAATATGGTCTCGATCAATCCAGAGAGAGGTCTGGAGCAGAGGTGCCCCACATTGGGTGGCAATGGCCAGACCCCCTGCCCCTGCCGTGCTCAGTCACCGTCAGGCTGCTGGCTCAGATGTGCAGTGCATCCTGAAAGTGCTGCAGCTTGAGGCCATCAGGACACTGCAGCCCATGCAGTGGAGGGTGAGTCCCTCCATGATGGCCACAGAGAAGAAAGATAAACGAGGTGAACAGGGTTAGTCGTTATCTAAGAATACAGTTATCCTGGAAGACTCTTACTGTTGAATTTCAAAGGTTGTCAGGTCCCTGTGTCAACTTGAATTCTTACCTTCAAGTGTCAAAACTCTCATTGCCCACTTGGCTCCACCGTGTCCCCTGTGAAGGGAGAACCAACCATTTCTTAGAGTTATAATAACAAGATCCAATATGTACAATATCTTACACTTTCTCAAGACCTTTCACCTACCTTCTCCTACTTAACCATCACATCATTGTGTTAGGTTAATTTCCTACTTATGAAGTTTTTTTACATACTGTGTTATTTAAAGCCTATTAGAACTTGGAGATGCAAACGGTACCATCATGTTTATCTATTTTGGGGTCAGCAAACTTAATCAGAGAGATGAAAGGATTTGCCAAAGGCCACACAGGTGTTAAGTGGCAGAGCTGAGACACAGGTTCTCTTACTATAAATCCTGAGTTTCAGTTTGTGGAGGCACCTGCAGGAGGCCCCCACCATACTCTGCACCTTCAAATCAACCAGCCTGAGTCAAGCACGATCTCAGTGCCTCTTAGGGGCTGACTTTTCCCCCATCCAATAGGCACTCTAAAAGCATCAACAGAGAGTTATCTTAAATGAGGAGGAGGGGAAAATCCCAACATTGTCTTGTGCCTGAGTATCATAAAAACTAGAATTTTTTCTTTTGGAAAGCAGCAAATGTTGTATTTCTAGTTCCACGTGAAAGAAAAACAATTATAAAACCATGGTGAAGAAAGACACCCAAGATATCTGATCAGTAAAAAATAGCAAAGAAACTCAAAACAATAACAACTCCTTAGTGGGGAATCTTAAAAAAAAACTCCTGTCTTCATTGCACTTCACTCTTCCCAAAAAAGAAATAAAACAGCATCTGATTTTCCTAGAATAAATTTGTGAAAAAAATGTGTTTTCTATGTTTTCTTCCACCCTAGTGGGAGGCCACCTTCTAGAAGGTGTCTGTCCTTCCATCCCCAGTGAGAGGCACTCTCACATCACTCTTATTCCCATGCTCTGCCCTGTTGAGCAGAAAGCATCAATTTACTGACTTATCCTGAGCTGGACTTTCAGAATCTCACTGGCTGTGGCCAGAGACATCAGTTCCATGCCCTATGGGCCTCTCTGTAGGCAGCTCACAGCATGGCAGCTGGCTTCCCCCAGAATGAAGACTCAGAGAGAGAGAATGAGAAAGGGCAAGCAAGACAGAAGACACAGTCTTTATATAACCTAATCTCAGAAGTGACATCTCATCACTTTTGCCCTATTTGTTGATTAGAAGTGAGTCACCATGTCCCGCCCACACCCAAAGGGAGGAGATTACACCAGGGTGTAAATATCAGGATGCTGAGGTCATTGGGGCCATCTTAGAGACTTCCCCCCACACTCTGATTCTGAACTGAGAAGATAAGTGGAACCCAACTAAGTCCAAATGGACCCAGAACTGCAACTGACCTAGAGACCCATAAGTGACAAATAAAGGATGGCCGTCAATGAGACTTGGCAATTGGTTATCACTGAGAGAAAGTTCGCTGGAGCACTCAGTCAAATGGAAATCTCCTCTTCCCCGCTCAGACTTCCTAGCCCCCTTTTCTGATTTATTATTCTCCACAGAACCTATGCTATAAAATATACTGTATATTTTTCTAATTTTCTGTTTGTTTATTGTTTGGCCTCACCTTCCAGAATTTGTGTTCTATGAGGGCTGGAATTTTTGTCCATTTTTTCTACTGCTATATCTCAAGTGGTTATAACAGTTAGAAAATTGTCTGGACTACAACACTCCCTTGATAAATATTTGTTGAATAGATGAATGAATACATGCTGATGCAAGAGACTGGCCTGGGGAGTTAATGATGTCAAAGAGAATCTAGTCTCAGGAAGAACAATGACCGTGTAGATAGTTGGGATTGTCAGGTGGGCACTTTGGGGAAAATTCTAGGAATGTTTGTCCTCACTTGAGTGAGATGCTCTGTCCCTTCATAGGCTTCAGGTTCTTACTGGTAAACACAGGGTGGGTGAGAAGTTTACATCAATCAATTGGTCCAACAACGTGAAAAAAGTTTGCATCCGGGAGGAACAACTCAACACTTAGTTGAAACAGTTAAAAAATAGAAGGAAGGCAGACATGCAAAGAGGCTCCTCCAGACAGGGCTGGTGGATCAAGGTCCACAGTGAAAGCCCTTACAGTTCCTCATGTTCCATGTGGTGTTGAAGATGAATAGCTTCTGTGTCCTGAATTAATATTCTAGGGCTGTGTAACAAAGTACCACAACTGGGTGGCTTAAAATAACAGAAATTTATTTTCACAGTTCTGGAGGCTGGAAGTTCAAAGTCCAGGTGTCGACAGTTAGTTCCTTTTAAAGGGCTCTAAGGTCTGTTCCCTGCCTCTCTCATAGCTTCTGGTGGTTGCCGGCAATACTTGGCAGTCCTTGGCTTGTAGACACATCACTCCAGTCTCTGCCTCTGTCATCCCATGGTGTTCTACCTGTGTGTCTCTGTATATGTGTTTCTTCCTCTTCTTGTAAGGGCAGGAGTCATTGGATTAGGACTCATCCTAATGACCTCATCTTAACCTGATTACATCTGCAAAGACCCTATTTCCAAATAAGGTCACATTCACAGTTGCTGGGGCTTAGGATTTCAATTTATCTTTTTGGGGAACACAATTCAATCCATTACAGATTTACTTCCTGGAGCTTAAGTATGGTTGGAGAGGCAGAAGGAGAAAGGCATATGTGCAGATGCTGTCGTAAAACTACTGTTAGCCCTCTGGAGAGGATACTTTGGAAAGCAGAGAGGAAAGTCATCCAACCACATGGTGGGGAGTGAGGACTTGAGGTCTGATAGAATTCTGAAAGTTGAGTTGAGTCTTGAAGGATGAGAAGTAATTAGCCAGGGGCTGAAGTTGGGTTAGGGTAACAGCTATTGCAAGTGACTCTGTGCCAGGCACTGCTTGAGAGCTGGGTGTTTTGAGAAGAACAAGGTTATGAGCTGGTGGAGAAGGGAGTGCTGTGGCGAGTGCCTGGTGGAGGTACTTGCAAGATGCTGTGGGAGCCTACAGGAAAGACCTGGCCTGGGAGTCTGGGCAGGGCTTTCTGAGAGAGACAATGTCTGTGCCAACTTGGAAAGGCCTAGGGTCTAGTTGGGTGTCAAAGAGAGGAGAGGACATTCCCAGCAGAGCAAAGAGCAAGAGCTAAGGCCCAGTGACATGAGCATGGCTTATGTGTGGAATTGCAGACATCTTGGCACTAATAGAGCTGAAGAATTGGTAAAAGACTCTGGAAAGATAACATGGGATGGCTTTGCAAGCCAGGTGTAGGAGCTTGGATGTCATGGGACTGAGGAAAGTGAGATACTGACTCCTTTTGAAATTGTGGTGTGAAAAAGTGACCCAACTAGGTTTGCATTTTAAATAGACCAAGATGATCGCTCTGTGGAAGATGGGGTTGAAGCTACTGCCCAGGGGCAATGAGAGTGGTTGGGAGGCTGTAACTGAGCCAAGAGAGGATAACGGCCTGATCCAGGACAATGGTGATAGAAACGGAGAGGAAGGCTGGATACAAAAAAAGCTTAAGCAGGCTGAGTGGCCAGTGAGAAAAAAGAGGAAACAAGGGTCAGCGATTCAGAAAGAGGAGTGGATTTAGGGATAGGATGTTGGGATCCAGATCAGTTGTGTGTGTGGCGAGGTACCTATGGGAGCTCCACATGGAGTTTCCGGGCAGTGGTCAGTCACAGTCTCTTAATTTCAGGGCTGCAAGAACTGATTGGAGAGGCACCAGCTTTGATGAACAGTGCTCAACTAGGGATGATTTTGCCCCTTAGAGGACGTTTGTTGATTTCTGGAAGCATTTTGGGTTGCAACAACTGATGGGGCAGAGGTACACTGCTGGTTTCTAGTGGGTAGAGGCCAAGAACGTGGTTAAATATCCCATAATTCACAGGACAGTCCCAGCAAGTGTCAATAGAGCCAGAGTTGAGAAACACTGGCTTAGAGGTGGCACATAAAGCTATAGGCAGCACAACCATGCCCTGGGGAAAGGGGGTGAGAAAAGCAGCCAACAAGGAACAAAAGCCTGGGAATCACCAGTGTGTGCCTGGCTGACCAAGTATGGAAGGACTAGGACCGGGGTTGGGAGAGGGGGAGGCGGTAAGGGGGAGGGGATTTACTTGGAGAGTCTGAGACACCTTCAAATGGAAATGACTATCAGAAGAGAGCTGTTGAAATGTGCTGAGTGATTTTAGAGCAAAGCTACATGCTGCAGCCAGAGGCATCTATACATACAAATGAATACGCCTACATAGATGCCTGTATATACGTGTATATTGTTACATAATTACATATTATATTCCAATTTTATGTATATTATATTTAACTATATAATTGAACACTTGCTTTCTTGAAAACCAACCCATCTTGTTCCTGGGTTCTATTTTGAGATAGTAAATTCTTCATGTTCTTAAAGAGCCTCTTCCAAAGGCAAGCCATGAGTTGTTTTTCAGGTCAATTTTCAGGAAATGAGGGGAGGGGAAGTCAAGGAGCAGAGAGATCCTCCTGAATGTAGCTTGATCCCAAGGACACCGGGGTTTAATTAGCAGAGAACATAGTATAGGCATGAGGTGGGCAAGCCTTTTGGGATGGGATGGACTGAAATTAATATGGCATCTGTGCAGAGACCATCACCTGTCCGCATATTGTTAGCAAACTCCAATTAGACAAGAAAGCCGAGTAGCTCTGCTGAAAAATTCAGTTAGCTTTCTAGGTAGAGCTGGCTTGCAAGCAAATGACCACTTGGAAGAGGAGGTTGTCTTATGGTGGAAAGAAAGTCTTGTTAAGGGACAGGAAGTGAAATGATTGAGAAGAACTGCCCCCATCCCCTCATACCAATGAAGAGGACTTATTGTAAGTTACAACTGCAACATACTACGATTGGTCTTCTAACTGGCTCATAAACACTCAAATTCATTGTGTCCTTCAAAATTCTGCCCTTACAACACTGAACTCTTATTCCAATCAAGTGGCCTTGGCGTGAAAGACCTGGGAAGCCCTTCTCCAGCCAAATGCCCCCATCCTCTGGGCTCATCTTTGTCCCACCTCCTCTGGGAAGCTTTTCTGAGTGACTTCAGAACTCACTTTCCTCTCCTTTCTCTGAAATCTTGTGGAATATAAGGTCTACAATTCAGAACTTATTTTCAAGAAGATATTTAATTTGTTTATTAGGGCTTGATTCTATTATAAACCATGAGGATTTGGTGGGGGGAGAGTGAGGATTTTCAGGGCCACAACGCTCTGCTGCCTAACACCTATCAGAGGTTTAATAACTGCCTGCCCCTGTTCTACTCACTTGTACTGACTCAAGCAATCGCCTCAGACACCCTCTGGAGCAGTCAGAGGATGGTTACATAACTTGTTCAAAGTCACAAAGCTAGTCAGTGACAGAGCCAGGATGTGAACATGAGCGGAGTGATTTAAGATTGTTAAACCATTCACTGTATCCGAGCCGCAGCCTGCTACAGTCCATCATGAATGTGTGACTTGGACTAGATCTTTCATGTCTTTTGACCACAGATCTGTACCAGGTGTGTCAGTCTGCCTGTGCACCCACGTTCTTTTAGTGTAATCGTCTCTGCCTGTAACCCCGAGCACTGAGCCATTTGTTGGGCAGAGAGTCCGACGCAGAGCTGATAGCTTGAAAGGCTCTGCCCAAACAGAGAAAAAGAGAATCCCTTCCTTATGAATTCATATTATGTAAGAGATAGAGCACTTGGAATCCAGTGGTGGGGCCCATTCCCCTTGATGTCTATGAGCTGGGGTAAAAAAGATGGGAGTGAGACTGAGTCCAGGAACCAGAGGCCCACCCTCCCTGCTTTCTGATACAAAACTCACAGGAATCTGAAAATTCTAGATTCAAACTTAGTGTGGTAGGTGGTTGTGACTGCATATTTGTCAATGTAGGAGAATACAAAACATCTTACTCACAGCTTGCCAGCTTGACTTGTAACTTGTAAATAATTAGATAACGTGGGCCTCTGTTTGCATCATTGCTCTGGGTCTTGTGCATGTTGGAGGCTGTCCTGAGTAAGAGCCATGTGGAAAAATAAACCAGCGCTGGGTAGAGAGCAATGGTGGGAACTGGCTATTTTAGACGTGTTGGTCAAGGAGGGGTTTCTCTCTCTCTGATAGAGACCTGGAGGATGAGAGGGAGGGGGCCAGGCTGTGGGAAGAGATCCTGACAGAGCAAGTACCAGGACTTTGAGATGAGAGAACGCTCAGCAGCTTTGAAAGGGAAGAGATGAAATAAAAACTATAGTGAGTGTGGCCAGAGCAGAGGAGCTCTGGGGAGGGGAGGGTGGTAGGAGATAAGGAGAGAAATGCACTCAGGGACCAGGTATTACATATGGCCGTGGGAAGGTAGTTATTGCATTTTATTTGAGGGATGTGGGAAGACTCTGGAATGGGCTTTTTGTTTATTTTTCCCCACGGAGCTTTCGGTCATAAGTCAATGAAGGAATAATGAACAAAGTAACAACACAAACCAACACAACAAAAAACCAATTAAAGAATCACAAAGGACTTTTGAAATCATGGCTTCAGCAGGCCAATTTTTCAGTGTTTGGAATAGAAATGATGCCTATACACATTATGAGTTTAATTTCTCATAACACATTTGATAAATTAGGGGCAAGATCTTAGGGGCAGGATGACTTTGAGATTTTAGGACTCTACTCGATGTGGATTCAGAACCTTTGGGTTGACCGCCATCTCTGCCAGTCAACTTCTGAGTGACCTTGGGCAGTGGGCCCATGTAGAAGACTCAACTTGTAAACATGGTCTCTGAGCCTCAAATTGTTTTTCTTGTGAACTATTTTAAACATGCAGGAAAGAGTAGAAAACAGCATAAAAAACAGGTGACACTCACTACCCAGTTCTATTAAATTCCAACATCTTGCCATATCTGCTACAGAGGTTTTTTAAGAAACGTTGTAGATACAGTTGAGGCCTGTGCTGCAACAATAGTAACAACTCCAAATCACTTGGCATGTGCCAGGCACTTCACATCTACCAGCTCATCCAATCCCCTCCACCATCCTTTGAAGTGGGCAGTCAGAACATCCTCATTTTATTGAAGGGGACAGTGAGATACACAGAAATCATGCAATTGCTAAGGTCATACTTGTCTGGAGGGAAGCTGATATATGAACCAGAGTCTGAGTTCTTAACTACCATGCTCCACTGACTTTAAAACATATAGTAGATTTTTTGCATCTTTCCAAACTTTATAAAATTGGTATCATTGGTACCACTGGTATCACTGGACTTATCATAATGCAAATTATTCCTTCTACTATGTTTGTGAGATTCATCCATGTTAACATATTTAGGCCTTCATTTGTTTTCAAACATTAAATAGTATTCCAATATTGAAGATTTCCCAATTCATTGTTAATGTTTCTGTTGATGGATATTTATACAGTTTCCTTTTAAATTTCTATTACAAATAGTACAAAGAACATTCTGGTCTCCTTGTGAACATTTGTATGTGTTTCACCTGGGCAGCGTTTCTCAACTCTGGCTGTACGTTACAGGAAAATTTAAAAGTTTATATACATGCATATTCCACTCCCAGAAAGTCTAATTTCATTAATCTGTTTGTATGGTAGGTTGGTTTTATTGGATTTTTAGTTCGCCAGGCAATTCTAATGTACATCCAGGCTGCAGAACCACCACCTTAAGACACAACCCTCCATGTAGAATTACAGGATAGTCAAATTTTGTACATGTTACCAAACTGCTCTTCAAAGTAGTTTTCTCAATTTTCACTCTCATCGGTAATGTTAGGGGATCTGTAGTTATTTCCCCTCTTTGTTTTCTGATGTTGGTAATACACATTCCTTCTCTCACTCTCTTTTTTTGATTGTTATTGCTAGAGAATTACCATTTTCCCAACATTTTCAAAGAATAAACTTTTGGCTTTGATGATTTTCTCTATTTTGCATTTTTTCCATTCCATTGATTTCTGGTTTTATTATTTTATTTCCTCTTCTGTGCTTCCTTTTAATTTTTTTTTCTAGTTTTGTGAGATAGAATTAGATTAGTGATTTTTATCTTCTCTCCCTTTCTAATACATGAATTTCAGGCAATACATTTCTCTCTGGGGACTGCTTTAGTTGCATTGCAAAAGTTTTGCTACATCGTATCTTTAATGTTCAGTTCAAAACATTTCAGTTCAAAATCACAACAACAAACTTTGTTGTGATTTTTTTTTTACTCTTAGGTTTTTTAAAAGTATATTGCTTAATTGACAAGTAATTGGTGATTTTTAAATTATCTTTTTGATATGTCTTTTTAGATTGACTTTATTGTGATCAGAGAATATAATCTGGAATAGTTGCAACCCTTTGAATTTTGTTAAGGCTTGCTTTGCAATCCATTATATGGTCAATATTGAAAAGTGGTCATGTATACTTGAGAAGAATGTATACATCGTAAATGTGGGTGCAGTGTTCAATATGTGTCAAATAATTTAAATTTACTGTTTTGTTTTGATTGTCTTTATGGATTTTTTTTCCTGTGTGATCTATCAGCTATTGTGAGAAGTGTGATAAAATTTCCAGTATCATTGTGAATTTCTTTATTTCTCCTTTTGATTCTGTCAATTTTTGCTGTATGTTTTGAAGCTATATACACATTTGAGATTGTTATTTTTTCCTGATGATTTGGATCCTTCTTCATTAAGGAAATATCCTTTTACTTTAGTAATGTTCTTGCCTTATGGTCTACCCTAACTGATATTACTGTAGCTAAACTAGTTTTTGCTTGGTTAGTGTTTGCATGCTATGCATATTCCATCCTTTGCTTTGTGTATTTCAGTGTCGTTATAATAAGGCATGACTCCTGTGTGCCAAAGTATTGTTGCATTTGTTTTTATATCTACTCTGATAATCTCAGGGTTTTAATTCAAATATTTAATCCATTTATAATTAAAATAAGCACTAATAAAGTGGAGTTCTATCTATATTCTTACTATTGGTTTCCTATTTGACCCATTTACTTATTGTATGTTTCAATTGGTTCTTTTTTGCCTTCTTTTAGATTAAAAAAGTTATTTTTCCCTTTATCCCTCTATTAAATTAGTTATACATCTGTTGCTATTCTTTTCGTGGTGACCCAGTGGTTAGAATGTGGATCCTTGATCTGTTATAGTCTAAAACGACAGAAAAACATGCAGGTAATAATTAGAGTTTGAGTATTCCAAGGTCCTAGCATTACGAGGAAACTGGTAAAAGTAATAATTTGTGTTTGATTTGTAATATGTACGTATGGGATAACCATTGGAATGCTGAAGGGAAGCTAATGCCATCCCATAATTCCACATCTGCAAAAGTAACTTCAAAAATGAAGGCAAAATGAAAATGCTTTAGGAAGAAAAAGGAGATAATTTATATCAGCATATCTGCCCTACATACCAAAACGTGTTCTTCAGCCAGAAGAAAATGATCCCATATAAAAATAAGGAAATGCAGGATGGAATGAAGAGCCACAATTTAATGTATACATAGAACTGAAATTCATTAAAACAGTGCAGAAGAGGGGAAGGGTAAAAAGAGTTAGAAAACTTTAAATTTCTATGATTATAAGGAAATGAAATACAAATAATTTGGCATTTTAGCCTCCCATATCATGCAGCTTCAGAATTCAGCCAATGTCTTGAGCAGGGATTGGCCCACTTTTTCTGTAAAGGTCCTGGTAGTAAATACTTCAGGCTCTGTGGGCCGTATGCTCTCTGCTCAACTCTGCTGTTACAGCAGGAAAGCAGTCACAGACAATCCGCAAATGAACTGACATCGATGTATTCCAATAAAACTGACTTGAGATGCCATTTTTGGTATATATAGTTTGGAAAATATATAGAGAGATTTCCTATCTGAGTGTGTCTATTTCTGGAAGTCATAACTATGCCTTTGCACTATTTATTTCTTAGTTACTGTGGTTTTAAGATTAATCTTTATATCCGTTAGATAAAATCCTCCACTTATTGTTCCTCAAAATTGTCTGTGCTATCCTAGACCTTTTGCTCTACAGCATGTATTTTAAGATCAGTTTGCCAAGTTCCTGAAAAGCCTTGTGAGGCTTTTTGGGGTAATGGAAATGTTCTGGGCCTTAACTGGGATGGTGGCTACACTGATGTAGGTGTTTGTTAAAACTCATCAAACCGTGCACTTGAAAACAGATGCATTTTATTTAATGTAAATTCTAGCTCAAAAAATTGATTTAGTGGCTGGACCCCTGGCATAGCGGTTAAGTGCATGCGCTCCGCTGCTGGCGGCCCGGGTTTGGATCCCAGGCGCGCGCCGACGCACCTCTTGTCAGGCCATGCTGTGGCGGCATCCCATATAACGTGGAGGAAGATGCACACGGTTTTTAGCCCAGGGCCAGTCTTCCTCAGCAAAAAGAGGAGGATTGGCATGGATGTTAGCTCAGGGCTGATCTTCCTCACACACACACACACAAAAATTGATTTAAAAAGAAAACCCAACCCACCCATCTTGTTAGGCTTTTCCTTGGAATGGCAATGAATGTATGCTTAACGTATGTGGAGGACTGGCATATTTCCAATGAATTCACTCCATCCAGGTTATGTGGAGCACCTGCTACGTGATCATCCATTTTGTAGGTCCTGGTCGTAAATCTTCCCATCCTTGACCATGGTATACAGATCTTCGTTTGTGCAGGTCTTATTTTATATTTTGAATATTTTTTCTCATATTCTTTGTGAACTTGCACACATTTGGTTAGATTTACTCATAGTTAACCTAAATTTTGTTGTTATTAATGATTGAATATTTTTTAAAATTTAAATACCTAATTGGTTATTATTGTTGTCTAGAAATGCTCTTGATTATTGAGTGGATTTCTCTTTGAAGTATCTGTTTCTCAGAACTCCATTTCCTACAGTGGTAAAATATACAAGTGAGATTGTTTGAACTGTAAAGTCCCTTTCAGCAGCATGATTCTATTTTTTTCTTTTCTTTGGGCCTGATGAAACCTTCAAGAACGTCAAGGACATTTTTAAAATCACGTCATCAAAAGACCTTTCTATTTATGTTTTTAAAGCATGCCCAGTCCCAGTCTGGGTCACATAAGGGCAATTTCCTTTGTAATTTATTCCTATTATCTGAAGAAGACATTGTCTGCAGAAGTTTTGCTTAAAAAAAGGAAAATAAAACAAACTTTATCTTTCTCTCAGAAAAGGCAAAATGTACTGATATAAAATATTTGTAAGATACAGAAATGTATAATAGGACAGGTGAAATCCTCCTGAAATCCCATCTCACAGAAATAAACTATTTTATTCAATTCATTATCCATTTCTCCTACATTTTTGGTACTTATACCAGTTATGCATATTTATACATTTGACAAGCATTTGTTTACATGTCCTGAGTTGCAGAATTCTGTCTCATTTCACAACATAGAGCGCATCATGTCACCCTTGCTTAAAACTTCAGTGCCTTCCTGTTGGTTTAGGCTGCAGGAAGACATCTTCTCTAAGGCCCAGCACTGAGCTCTCCAGGCTCATCTCTCCCTGCCTGCCCTCTCCCTCACTCTTGCTCTAGCCTCATTGGCATTCTCTCAGTTCCTTGGGAGCACCATGGTCCATCCCAACTCAGGGCTTCTGCTCATGTGGTTCCTTTCCCTTAAGATCTTCCTCTTCCACTCCTTCCCCCCTTCAATCCATGCCCATCCTTCACATCTCAGCTGAAGTGCCACTTCCCCCAGGTCGTGTCTTCCTGAGCAGATGTGCCCCTTGATTTCTGGAATCTGCTGGAAACTGTCATCCCTCCCACCCACCCACCATCAGCCTCAGCTCTGGACCTCATTCCTGTTTATCATCTGCTTGTCTGAATGCCACCCCCATGTAGAATCCCCACTGTTTTGGTCTCTTCTATACCAGGATGCTCGGTCTCTAGGACAATCACTTGCCTATCACCAGGTGCCCTGGTGACTTATTAAGCCTAGGAAGATGCACTGTAACAGCCATGAGGGCAATGGCAGATCTGCTTTGGCTCCTCATCATTTTGGGGGCAGCATCTAATATATTGTAGGATATTTTTTTTAGTATGGAATTAATTAATAATTATTTCCTCCCATCATAGGGAGCTGCCACCCTCCCATAGATATATGCAGTGTTGGGGTTAGCTCTTGCCAGGCCAGCTTCTTTAGTTAGCTCTTTATAGCTTCCCATAATACTTCACATCATCCAAAAACCAGGTGATCCCTGACATTGGCATTGGGGATTTGCCTGTGGTACCTGCAATGGAGAGAGGCACAAGGGTACTTCAGGAAGCAGAATGACCAAGTAGGGAATGCTGGCAGAGGATGAAACCATTTTTATACGTTCTGGGGACTTTGGAGAAAGGCTGTAGCGTGCTCACACTTGTGGAGTTTGAAAAACAAGCCTAATTGATTTCAGGGGCAAGGCAAGAGATTATATTAAACGCATTGCCAAGCCCTTGAGATATTTTTGGATCTGTCGCTATTCTGCAATAACAAGGGCTGCTGAGGCCCCCAGGTCAGTGCTTATTCCCTGCCCGCAGGGTTGAGGCTGCTGCTGGGAAGCAGGTCAGAGTACTGGACTGAGCTGTGCCCAGGAAATTCTGGAGTCCAACCCTAGGTCTACCATTTAGCGACAGATTCTCTAAATCTAAAGCAATCTTAGAAATCATCTCACCTTATTATTTTATCCCTTGTAAATAATGATTTGAGAAGCAGCTTGACAAAGATGGTTGGATATTTAATTAGGATGCTTTGCAGAGCACCATGCTGGAATGACAGTATGGGGAAGTATTTAAACACATAGATTTTGAAGGTAAAACTTCTGCATTAGATCTTGGCCCCACCATATTCTAGCTGTGTGATTGTTTTTTCTTATATTTATCCAGTTCTTCCTGCCTCATTTGTTGAAAATGTATCCTGTTCTCCATTGAAATATCAAATACACAATATGACTTGGTCGGTTCCTTTGATCCATTCCTTTATTTGTCTACTGTTATACCAATACCACTCTCTCTTGGATACTGTAGCTTTCTTTTAAGTTTTGAAATCAGGTAATATGAGTGCCCCACATTTTTCTTCTTTAAGATTGTTTTGGCTATTTTAGGTCCATTGCATTCCCATATAATTTTAGAAACAACTTGTCTCATCTTAACAATAAACTTCAAGTCAGTAGCACTAAATATGGATAACATTCGTTGTGTGTATTGTTATGTGTTTGGCAACATGCTAAGCAATTCAAATATATTAACACATTTAATCTTCAGTAAGTCCTAAAAAATAGGTAATATTATTAATATAACTTTATAAAAGCAAAAATGGAGAGTTAAGAAGTTTAAATAACTTTAAAGTTTTAAACCCAGTTCTCTCTTTCCCCAAATGCAGTGGCCCTAACCCCTGTTGAAGGATGCCTCTAAAACCCTTGACCGTTTCCATTACTTATCATTTTCACAAGAACTTGATTTTATTAATTTAAGGTAAATGGAGCATCACGGCCATCAGGGACAGATAAAAAGTCAATCAAATTAAGCACCTCCAAGGATCTTGAAAAAAGTTATAATAAACAAATAACTATCAACAATAGTAATTAGCACTCATTGCTGAAGAAAAAAATCAGTGATGACTTTCCCTGTGGCATGGACTCAGGTGTTCCCGTGGTAGGGCCGGGGGCTCACCTAGTAGGGCCGTCTGCCCACTTACCTGGACCATCTCTTCATACAACTGTTGTGACAGCAGGATCCTTTGGTTGTGTAGGATAATGAGCCATGTTAATTTGCAAATGAGAACTCCAAGCCCATGAGAGCCTCTCTCAGGACTTGAAGAGTGGAGGCCGGGCACTCAATCTGCTCCTTGGGAGATGAGAATAAGTGCCTTCAGGGCTTCTGGTCTCTCATCAATTTTCAGTTGGGTCATTTGTCCTCATGAGGCATGGCCTCTCAGATCTGGTGAGACAGAGGCAACAGAAAGTAAGTGCTAGCCCTGGCCCACCAGAATCTGTCCCTAGCCCCAAGGCATCCCATGACTAGAAAAGCTCCTCCCTAAGCTCCAGTATCCTCTAGGAGTGATGCGGGGAGACAACCACTCAACAGATAAGAGGGATTCACTGCAGTGCCTGCCACTGGCCAGGTGTCAGGGGTCTGGGGAGCCTTCTTGGCTGGTGCGGAGAGGGGCTGAGGGTAGAGACTGGGATCCCTACAGACTTACCTTGTAGGTACCTTGTAGGCCAGAGTGTGGAGAATTTCTGCTCATTAATGCTGCTCTTTGGGTTCAGTTAATACTCATTCAAGTGATGGTTGCACTGAGTAAAGGGAAGTAGCTGTCTGCTTATTTCCCTTATTTCTTTTTCTGAGAAGGGTGGACAGAGCTTTTTCATTACATGCTTTGATCCTTGTTTTCTCTTTCTGAGCCTTCATCTTGCCAAATAGATCATCTTGAGGTTGTCTAGTTGTTATCCCATTTCAGTAGTTGGCTGTGTGTCTTAGTCCATTTGGGATGCTTAAAATAGAACACTGTGGACTGGGTGACTTATAAACAACAGAAATTTATTTCTCACAGTTCTGGAGTCTGGGAAGTCCAAGATCAACACACCTGCAGATTCCGTGTTTGGTGAGAGACAGCTTCCTGGTTCATAGACGGCCTTCTTCTCACTGTGTCCTCACATGGAGAAGGGAAGAAAGCTCTCTGGGGTCTCTTTTATAAGGGCACTAGTCCCATTCACGTGGGCTCCACCCTTATGACCTAATCACCTGCCAAGGGCTCTACCTCCTTATATAGTCACTTTAGGGGTTAGGTTTCAACAAATGAATTTTTGGGGGACACAAAGATTTAGTCTGTAGCATCCTGTGTTTAGCTGGTCCATTTTGGACTTGAATTTATAGTGAGAAAATCCTCTTCTTACAGCTCACTGCTTCCTATTGTTTAAGCGAAGCCCAGGTCTTCCTTGACTCTCTAGGCTGTGTTACCTGCCCCTTTGGTGCTTTCATCAAACTTTGTATCCCCCTCTGTCATAGCATGTGCTGTTATGGATATCTTTTGGCTGTTATGGATATCTTCTTTTCTAGACTGGAATTCACCATGGCAACCTGGGAGGCTGCAGCCAAATCTCCTCACCTTGCTGAGTCCCAGTTCCCTCCTCTATGAAATGGAAATAGTAACAACCCTGATCGTCCTTCTTTTGTAGGCTTGTTTTGAGGATTAAATGAGAAATGTTGATAAAGATAAGTGGAAAATAAAGGAGAAAAAGAAGGTATTTATTTCCGATCCCTGGGCTTTAGTTTCGTAATTTGAAGTTTGGATCTAGTTATGGTTCCCAGGCTGAGGTCCACATTTCACCCGGGATATATGGATGTGTTCCAAGCAGTGTTTGAAGCTAAGGGAATAACATTGAGTGTGGATTTATGCTAGGAGCATCAATCTTGTGCATAGATTTTGGGGGGGGGGAAATTAAATGATTTTAAAATATTACCTTGATGTGACAAATGAGGGCTGATATATTTGGAATGAAATATAAAATGTGGACCCATTTTTCAAATATAACAGCATATTCTGTTTAAAAATAATTTGCTTCTTTGGGTGAGCATCTTAGTGCCACTGACCCAGATGCGGGGAGGCTGTGATCACTCTCCTCTCCATACTTACAAGGGCTTTGGAGGAGTGCCATGGGAAGCAGTGGAGCGAGAGAACACAACGGTCCTTCCAGCTCCTCCATTCCAAGATTATTCCAGGAGGTCTTTCCCATCTGTCTCTGATTGCGCCCAACCCAGCTTCATGTCTGTCACCACAGCAAGAGGCAGCATCCTATGTACATAACAGAATAAGAAAAGATAAGAACAGAGGCAGGGTAAGGGAGTTGAGGTACTGAAATGTTGTACCATTTGAAGGTTACCATGAAGAACTGACTTGGGAGAAAAATAGTGCACTTTCCATTCTTGCTGTAGGAATGGCGCTTTGCATTCCCACAGCCCTTACTGTCCAAGAAGAGCAGATATGAACCAATGAGGATTTCAATATGCTCTAGGGATGCCCAGGATCACTGGGCTGCAAGGGAAGGGACAGGGCCATGCATTGCTTGAGCACCCATTATATTCAATGCTGGGCACATTCCTATTTATTATATCATTTAATCATCACACAACCCTCTGAGTAAGTACCGTTGCCTCCTCTGAGTATATGAGGAACCAGAGGCTATAGGAAATTCATTAAATTGCCCAAGGTCACAATCTCATAGGTTGTGGGAGTGGGATTAGAGCACATGTTGGTCTGAGCCCAGAAGCCATCCACTTATCTACCATCTTAGGGTGCCTCTGGAGCTCATATCCTTTCTACTCCGATAAAACAAAATGTGAGGTGTGTGCCTGGTATAGCAAGCACTCAACGCGTGTGTCTTTCTTCAAGATCAATTGGAAAGAACGTGGATATACCTGCCAACATTCCTGCATCTTCTTTATTCTGTGTTTTTGCTCACACTCTCCTCTAGACTTGCCATATCCTTTCTTTCCACTCTCTGCCTGTCTAGTCCTTCCTTCTTTCAAAGTTCTGGTCAACGGCTTCCTTCACTATGAAATCTTTCCACTTATTCCATGCCAAATGACCTCTCCTTTGTTTATTCTTGATTTCATTTTTGTCTACACACATTTTTTCCTTCCTCTTGGTATCCATCCATTCGTCACATGTTTTGGGGTACCTTTTCTTATTGCTAGGCACTGTGGATGCCTAGCATCCACACTGGTTACTGGAAAGGGTATAATGATGAGTGAGACTCTGTCCTTGTCTCTGGAGGGTGGCAGACCACAGAGAGAGGCAAGAATAAATAAACTCAGGGCACTTGATACCCCGAATGGAGTCAGATCAAGAGTCAGATCAAGAGTCAATGGAGTCAGATCAAGCGACTTGCAAAAGCCTTCAAAATTTATCCCAACAGTATTTTTTAAGCATTTCAGAGCCCCTTTTCACTGACTTGGACAATGTCATAGGCTCGAGCTTTATGATGTCCTTACTGGAGCTGAGGAAAGTCAGCCTTCATAAAAGGTTCACAATCTTTATCTGGAAGGTGTTCCATGGCTTTATAATCCAAATATCTCATGTTAGCCTTAACCAATGTGTTAAAAAACTAATAAGTTTAAAAAGACTTTTTACATTTTCTCTCTCCTGTGAGCATCACAAATTCCCTTCAAGTCACATGTTAGTATCCTTTTTCCATCATTGGCAATGCTGGAGTTCAGACAAGACCAAAACTCATTGTTGTCATTGCTATGGTCAGTGGCAGAGTAGAAGTGGGCGTGGAGAGGGATTGCTCATTTGCTTTCTGAGCCTTTCTCCTGATCCACATTCCCCCAAACCCATCTACCCCAATTCAGTGCTTTACCTCACGATAAAAGCAGACATCATGGCCCACGTTCTAAAAAAAGCTTTCAGTCTTTATCTCACCACATCTCTCTGCTACCATTGACACTGCTGCTCACTGAGGATTTTGAAATTCTCCTCTACCCTGGCTTTCTTCATGACATGTTCTTCTGGTTTTATTGATGCTTTTTCTCAATTTCTTGGATGGCCTTGTTACCCACTTGCTTCCTCTACAGACTGGGGTTCCCTAGGGCTCTGTCCTGTGCTGCTGCACCCACTCATTCTAGGAGGGAGGGAGACTCATCTGTCCTAGTGGCTTCACTTCTCCCTGGGTGCTGGGCTCCATCTCTAGCTCCCTCTTCACTCCCCATCTCCAGTTCTTCTCCTCCACGTGCCTGTTATGCATCTGCATCAGGGTGTGCCAGGTGTGACACTGACAAGTCACTGTCCTCTCTCCTAGACCTGCTGTCTCTTACCTATCCTTAGGTGTTTAGGGGTGCATACCTCCAGTAAGAGGGATGTATGGACTGAATTATGTTCCCCCAAAATCCATATGTTGAATTCCTAACCCCCAGTGTGACTATATTTGGATATAGGACCTGTAAAGTGGTAATGCAGGTGAAATGAGTTCAGAAGAGAGGCCCTAGATCAATAACACCGGTGGTCTTAGAAGAAGAGGAAGAGACACCTGGGATGCATGCACACAGAGAAAAGACCATGTGAGGACATAGTGAGAAGGTGGCCATCTGCAATCTAAGGAGAGACGCCTCGGGAGAAACCAAACATGCTGACACCTGGATCTTGGACTTCCAGCCTCCAGAACTGTGAGAAGTAAATTTCTATCATTTAATTTCCCAGTCTGGGATATTTTGTTATAGCAGCCCGAGCAGACTAATACAAAGGATGAGTTGATCTTTTTCCAGAGTTCATGGAATACTATCATAAATCTGTACCATCACTGGTGTGCAAGAACTCTTTCTTGATTTTTATGTACAGATTGTTTCTCCATTCATTTATAATTCACGTTCCATTCATTTCCACACTGCAACAAGAAACTGTTTGAATGTGTTTTGTATGTATCCTTGAGGAGGCTATTAACATGGCAAACTGTGTCTTTTTTTTTTGTGTTAGGAAGATTAACCCTGAGCTAACATCCATTGCCAATCCTCCTCTTTTTGCTGAGGAAGATTGGCCCTGGGCTAACATCCGTGCCCATCTTTGTCTACTTTATATGGGACCCCGCCCCAGCATGGCTTGACAAGCAGTGCGCCTGTCCGCAACCGGGATCCGAACCTGCAAACCCCTGGTCACCCAAGCGGAGTGCGCAAACATAACCACTACGCCACTGGGCCGGCCCCAACTCTGTCTTTTTTTTTTTTTTTTTTTTTAAATCATAATCAGAAAGTAGGATCACAAATAGTTTGCATTCACACGGTGGCAGTATACACTTACATTCTTGTCCCCAAACCATGTTACTCTTTATCTATTTATTTATTTATTTATTTTTTTGTGAGGAAGATCAGCCCTGAGCTAACATCTGTGCTAATCCTCCTCTTTTTGCTGAGGAAGACCAGCTCTGAGCTAACATCTATTGCCAATCCTCCTCCTTTTTTTCCCCCAAAGCCCCAGTAGATAGTTGTATGTCATGGTTGCACATTCTTCTAGTTGCTGTATGTGGGACGCGGCCTCAGCATGGCCGGAGAAGCAATTCGTTGGTGTGCCCGGGATCCGAACCAGGGCCGCCAGTAGCGAAGCGCGTGCACTTAACTGCTAAGCCACGGGGCCAGCCCCCAAACCATGTTACTCTTACATCTCTTGCCATTAGAAAGTCTGAAGGGATTTGGATCATTTAGAAATCCCTCAGAATATTATATTATTATTTATGTATTGATGACATTAGAACAATTGGACTGGTTGGTAAGAAGCAGCAAGTACGCCGGAGACCTTGGTGAGATACATGTACTCCATATGGTGAAAGTTAAACCAATGAAGGATCGAGGAGCCTGCTGCATTAGTTAAATCTGGGATGCAGTTTATACCCCAAATCAAGGGTTTTTACTCTTAGCACCATTCACATTTAAAGCCAGATAAGTCTGCTGTGGGGGGCTGTCCTGTGCATTGTAGGATGTTTAGCAGCATCCCCGGCCTCTACTCACCATATACCAGTGGCAACTCTTCCCCAAGTTGTGGCAACCGAATGTGTCTCCAGATGTAGCCAAATGTCCCCTCAGAGCAAAATTGCCCTTAGGTGAAAATCATTTCCCCAAATCAACTACAATTATATGGTTCAGTGACCCATTAGGCAGATTTGAGGATCTGGGAACCAACAAGGGAAGAGGACTGGCCCTGTTGACCACCACTGCCAATCCCACCACTCTGGGCTCTGTGTGTTTAGAGGTCCTCGTTCCTAAAGGGGAAATGCGTCCACCAGAGGTCATAGCAAGAATTGCACATTTAAACTATGGCTGCTACTTGTAGGGCCAGCTTCACGTGTGCACAACCTATGCAGATGCACAGGGCCCCGTGCTCAGAAGAGGCTGCACATAGTTTAATGCTCGGCTGTTGCTGTCTTGAAATTATTTCAAACATTTTTAACAAAGGACTTGTGTTTTCATTTTGACTGGATCCCACACAATATATAGCCAGTCCTGCTGCCTGTTCACTTCATGATCCTCATGCCAAAAGTCTCACACTTCTTTCTCTCCAGGTGTCTTTGATTTGGTTTCAAAAGCGTGGGAAGAGATCTCACTTTCTCTTTTGCTATACTGCATCACATCAAGACCTTTGGCATGAAGAGGGACATGAGAGATGATGGGATTGAAATAACTCACATTACAGGTGGAAAAACTGAGGACCAGAAAGGGGAAGAGAGTTGTCCCAAGTCACACAGCAGAGCTAGGATAAGGTCATTATTTTTCAGTCTTCCCATTGAGATGAATTTCTATTCATTCATTCAAACAAGCATGCAGACATTTTAAACATAGGACCACGAGGCACCTGTTATGTGCCATCCACAGACACAGAGGTGGCCAATAGCAAAGTGAATGAGACGTTATCTCAAGAAACTTACAGACACACAGGGGAGACAAACACTCAGCTAACAACAAGCACAATATGATATGCCCCAGGGTAATAGACAGCAGAGGTGAGTCTGTCACTTCGTGGCTAGACAGACTATGAGCAGGTTGATTCAACCCCCATGAGTCGTAATGTTTCCTTCTCTTAAAATGAGACTGGTAATTGTTGTACTCATGTAAGGAGATGATGTGAAATAAACTCATGAATGGGTTTTGTAAAAACGATAAGTTTCTTCCCAGGGTTGGGACTTACCTTCAGGTTCGTTTTGAGAATTAGGGCTGTGGGGCAGGCAGGAAGTGCCTGGAACAGAGTTGGCACTACCAGGGGATGAATGCACATATTGGGGTCACTTGCAAGGTTTGTGGGAACAAAGAGAGGTGGGATTTGGTCATACCTCTGATTCAAGGTCAAGTGCTTCCAGTCCTTTAAAAATAACTGTTTTAAAACAAATTATGAATTTTAAAAATCTACTTATGAGAGAGGTCCTCCTTGGAGAGTCTTAAATATTTTTAGAAGTACATTGAATCAAACATTTCAATATGTTTGATGGTCTTCCCTCTCTCCTAGAGCCCACAGTGGTTTATTTCAACATGTTGATATGTTTCACTTCTGTGCTTTGGCTGTGGTCCCTGGAGGATTAGCTGAGGAGGAAGGTAGAATGGAATGCAGGCATTCGGCCCCCAGGACCACTGTCTGCGGCCCTGGCTGCTCTGAGATCGTGACACGTCCCTGGCAGTTGTTGCATTTTTGGTTGACCACAGGAAAATAGCTTCCTCTCAGCTTTTTGGGAAACTTTGTTTATTCTATTTTCAAAGTCCCAGCCATAAAGAAGTTAGACGTTTGGCAGTGGGAACGGACACCTTCCAGGCCATTTGGCTGTTGTGGCCTCATTTAATTAACTGACCGTCTGTGCAGGCTTGATACGCGAGGCGCAGAAATCAGAGGCTATTTGTGGAACTTAGGAGAAGAAAATGAATCAGTGATTTGGTTTTGTGTGTACATCCTCCTCCTTTGCTTGGAGAACAGCGACATCTGTTCCCCCACGCTGTATCCATGTGCGGGCTCTCCCTCATTCTTCTTCTTGCCTTCTTTTGAGAGGCCTCGTGATGTGTTAGAAAGAGCCCAGGGATCTGGGTGTGGGTCCAGGCTCTGCCTCTAATGAGACACTTGACCATCGACCAGGCTTCTCACCTCTTTGGCCTCAGTTTCCTCAGATGTACCAGGAAGGAGCAGGGCTCCGTGATCTAGAAAGGCTCTTTCAACTCTCACCTTCAGAAGCCTGCCACCAAAGGGGCTCTCAATCTATGCCAGGCCATGGGCTCAATGGTGGGAGATTTTGCTGTCATGGAACGACCTTATCAATAGGGAGACAAGAAACAAAGGAATAGGTAGCAAACATGAATGGCGTACTTTCAGGTGTGATAGGTGCTCTGAACGAAACGAATGAATGAAAAAGGAGCCTGGAGAATACATGTCTGACTTTACTTTCCTTCATCCCTCTTGGCTCCTTTCAACGAGAAGCCAGGGCGTCATGAAGCCAGTTACTATAGGTCATATCTGTTAGCTTGCAGAACAGAGAACAGGGTGGAAGAGAGATAGAGAAGAGACCTGGAGGGGCAAACAAGTTATATCCCTCACATCCTCAAAAGAACCTGAAATTACATCATGTTCTAAACAACTCATGGTTCAAAGAAGAAATTGTAATAGAAAATTGTCAATATTTTGTACATTGCTAATAAGGAAAGTGTTATATACTAAACCATGGTATTTTATGCTGGGAAAAAAGAAAGCCTTACAACTGATGAGTTTAGCATCAAGAAGTTTGGAAAAAGGGCAACTCTCCCCTACGTCATCCTAATATATAAGAAATATCTAAATATAATACTAGAAAATAGTGACTTAGAAAACAAATATAAAATAGGGCAATATTTCTTTTAAATGCTAATAACTTAGTCAACATCTGATAATACTAATTAAGGAAAAAATGATAGAGGATAAACTTTAGGAATCAAAATGGGACATAATTACAAATGCTAAGACGTAAAGATGTAACAGTCTGTGACGAATGTGGTATGTCAATATATTAAAACATGGACAAAACGAAAAATTTCTTGAAAAACAAGACTCAAATGTCTCTACAGTCAGGCTCTCCCAAGCACTGAGGAAATATATACACAATTCCAATTCTATACCAATGCTTCCGTAGAATAAAACTCATCCCCAACTCACTCGTGTGGCAAATGAACATAACCTTGATACCCAAAACCCGTAAGGACAGTACAGAAAGAAAAAATCAGGCCAGACTACTGAACATAGATCCCAAACCCTAAACAAGATATTAGCAAACTTAATCTAGATGAAGAAGTGAGGCAGAGAAAAGTTAAATGCTTTGTCCAAGGGCTTATGGGTTGTAGGTGGCTGAGCCAGGACTGGTCTCCAGAGTCAGTGGCCTCAACGTTAACCTCTGTCTCTAGAGCTAGGGCTCGGCTTGACAGGGATTCATAAGATGATGTCAAGAGGTCTCAACTTTTGCAACTCAAGAAAAATCAGTATATTCTCCACATGCAGACAAGACTGAGTCCCTTTGTGGCTTCTATTTTTGGTTCTCCTTCAGCACGTTTGATGATCAGAGTACGGTGACCAATATCCCACTGTGCCTCAGATTGCTCCCATTTTAGAACTAAAGATCTCACTCCCTGGGTAATCCTTGCAGTCCTGGGCAAATCAGGACCATCTGTCACCCTAGATGGGGGCAGCTTAGCTTTCTTCATTTTCCTGATAGCTCTCTCCAGCAAGGAGGATGAAGTCTGATGGAACTCAGCTTGGTTAATTAAAACTGGAGACAGAGACCAAGAGACAATGGAGGGCTAACAGGTATAAACTTTCAATAATATCAAATCTACCCAGCACTTTCTGGTGCCAGAACTCAAGGCAGGCCCTCACAAACCTTGCCAATTATCATGACAATAACCCATCAAGATATGTATGATCACCTCTATTTTGTATGGAAAAAGGAAAAGCCAAGTGGACACAAAGGTAAAGGAAAGAAAGTGTGAATCAGTTAATCAATTAATAAAGGAATAACTTTATTGCTTCCATTAAAGTGACAGTCTTGATTAATATGGTGGCTTCTGGCTTTATCCCTGCTCACAGATCTTATGGAGCTTGAACAAGGAGCCCCAGATCCCCATGGACATGGTATGGGCTCCCTCCCTGGACCTGGCTGTCACCTGAGGCCCTCCCCAGAGCTTCCCTGCTGTTTTCTCCTGAAGCAAGCAGGTGGCCTTGACTCTGCAGGTCCTTGAGTGGGAGAGAGATGACCAGCAGCTCTGATGAAGCTCCAAGGATACGTAGGACACCTGGCATGAAGGACTTCTGAGCTAGCATTTAGAGGACTTATAAGTACTATTTTTAGAAGGCCTGGGCTTGGAATTTTCTAGGATCAACAGCAACCCTTGGAAACTCAGAATGGTTGTGCTCAGAACACTGCCAGCACATAGTAGGCATTTAATGGAATTCAAGACTGCCTGGTTACAAAGCCTTTGCTTTTACAAGCTGGTCATTTGTCTCTTTCTACTTCTAGATGGTGAGCACCTAAGTGTAGGGACCAACATCTTTGCATCTCTACATTCTTTGAGCCGAGCACAGTGTCTGGCACCCAGGGATGGTCAGGAAATGCTTCTTTTCTTTTCTGGCCCTCTTCCTTTCCCCTCCTAGCATTGCGGCCTGGTGAGCAGCCTCCACAGAGTGAGGGTGAGGAATGAGCTTGAACTTCAACTGTCCGTGTAGGCACAGACCCCAGTCCATGCTGCTAACATGGGGTTGTGGAGACTGAGAGCATGGACTTTGGAGCCAAATAGATGTGGGTTCAATTTCCAGGGTCATTCTAGGCTTCATTTTCCTCATCTGTAACATGGTACCTGCCTAGTAGGGTATTTTTATAAAGATGGTGTTGAATAGAACTATTATATTAAATATTCCACAAATGAATTCCTTTCATTTTCAAATAAGTCTGAACTTCAGTTGCTTTTGTTAAACTGCAGAACTTCTCAGAGCTCCTCATAGTCTATAGGATATTAAAGTCTCCAAGAGGAGTCTGTTATGAGCCACATATGCCAAATGTACCTGGTCATTTTGTCAAGGAACATCTTGAAGGACTAGCATTCTTGGAACACACTTTGGGAAATATTGGCAAAGCCCTTGGTAGGCACTAAAAGAAGTATCTGCTCTTGACATTATTTTAATAAATGTTACTGTTGTTTTACTACTTATTTATCAGTTGAAATAATACAGGAGGCCTCTGAACAACCCTAAGATCATGTTTCAAAATTCACAAACAATTTCCCAAACAGAATTTCATGCTGGATTCAGCCAGGCCCATCTCCTGTGAATTTCGCTAGCTTTAGAACATGCAAATTGAAAGTAGACAAATCTCTTCTCTCCTTGCTAATTAGGATGATGGATTGTAGAGAAGAGATCATGCCATGTCACAGTAGAGATGGTGCCACTGCTTTTAATTAACCATACAGGGACTTGAGTGATGCAAGGAAAGGTGAGACAATCCTCCAAATGCACGCATACTTACTCACACCCCAAACATACAAATCTTTAAGGACTGGTGACAAAGGGACACAAGGAGGCAAACGCCACTTAGCATTTTTACTTGTCTCTCTTTCCACGAGATGAAGTAAAGATATACAGACAGAAATGGCAGATATACAGCATTCAACACTACCAGTCTTCCTCTAAGACTTCTTGAGGGGTGCTCTTATTCCTTGGACACTTTCAATTCCAAATAGTCACTTAAGTGATGAATGATTTTCCATTATTAACATGCACATTCTTGTACCCAATGAGTGCTGCTGGTTTTTAGGCCTGTCCAACATCCCCAGGTTTCAGGGAAGCATGGAATTCTAGAAATGAGCCCTAGACTGGCTGTCCACCTCTGGGTTTTTATCTAGGGTCTGCTGTTAACTTGCAGTGGTCATTTGTGAAGGTTCCTTCACCATTCATCTTCCTTTTCCTAGGAGCTGAGTCAATTCTGCCGTGAGATTGTTTGGGCTATGCTGGCCCTGACTAGCTTATCTCAATTCAACAAACACTTGATCATCATCTGCTAGTTTCTGGGCCCTGGGACACATGGAGCAGCCCAAACCCACTTCTGATCTCAAGGACCAAACAGTCTACTTGGGTAGGTAAACATGGAGATATAAATATAATGTATATACTATGTAAGTAATTTGAGAGGGGCTGGGTGGTCAGAGAAGGTGTCACAGAAGAGATTACATCTGAGCAGGGTTTAGAGGATTTATAGGAGTTTGTTACGTGGGCTTGATGGAAGGAAAGGCTTTTGGGATGGAGGGAACAGCAATTGCAAAGTAACAGAGAAATGAAAAAGCATGGTTTATATAAAGAACCAAAATCAGTCATATATTGTTGAGACACTGTATGTGTGTGTGTGTGTTATAGGGATGGACAGTAGCAGAAGATGAGATGTAACCACAAGCTGGGATAAGATCTTAGTGGTCATTAAATATCACGGGCTTACTCCTGAGGCAAATGTGGAAGCAGGAGAGCAGGTGATCGGTGGTAGTGGATTAGAGTTAGGGGTGGAGATGGTGAGCAGTGGGGTGATTTGGGTTATATGAGTGAAGAATGTCTCCTAAGTTTTTGACTAGAGTTGGTGCCATTTACTGGGATGGCGATACTGGTGGGGGAGCAGGCTTAAAGGCATTTTAGAATCACGAGTTGCTTTGGCATAAGTCAGAGAAGTCCACAAATTAATTGCTTTCTTTCAGAGCTCAATTGACCATCATGGAAGCCCTACAGAGACGCGTATTCAACAAACTCCCCCCATACATTGAAGCCCACCAATTCTCCTGTAAAGGCAGACAGAATAAGTCTGGGGTTTTGCCTTAAATTCTGCCTCCTCTTCGCTTGCCAATTTTGAAGAAAATGGATCGAATTTCCTGTGTTCAGTTGAAAGAGCAGTGACAGGAAGAAAAGATATCTGGGGAGGTGGGAATTTAGCTGTACTTTCAAGTGTGGAGAAGCAGAGGAGAGAAGATCAGGAAGCCAACCTTGTTTTCACGAGGCATCTGAGGCTTGAGTTTTACCCTTGAGCCAGAATGTTCTGTTTACCTGCCTCCAACTCAATGCCAGAAAGTGACGCTTCCAAAATGCAGTTCTGACGCATGAATCTTTTATTAGGCTTCTTCCTGCTTAAACAGCATCAAGTCCTAACATCTAGGCTAGGTCCTCTCTGATCTGGACCCAGACTCCATTCCCAGCCCAATCCCCCTCTCACCACTGATCTCTCATTGTGTCCCCAAGTGCAGAGGACATTCTCTTCCCCATGTCTTTGCTCTTTGTTCCCTCTGCCAAGAATGTTGTGATCACAACCCTCATACCACTTGCAATTCCCCCTACCAGCCACCACACCATTGTGCAAGTTAAACTAGGACACGATTTCTCTGGGTCAGTTATGGATGAGTGGTCAAGAAGGATTGAAGACTCTTCCTCTCCTTCCCCAGTGTTCCCTACAAAGTTCTCCTATTCTTCAATGATCCTGCTTCTCAGTATTTTTTATCCATTTCTCTCTCCCATTGCATACTCGGAATGCTTTGAGGACATAAATATTGCTAGAGAAGAGCTCACCTTGAATGCCGCATCCACTAAATATCTTCTTTAACATGTTCAAGGTAGTGATGGATGAGAACTTTAGATTCTAAAGTTTAGTGGAAGCAGTATGAAAGCAGGACCATGAGACAGTAAAGAATGTGGTGCCTTTTTATGTGATCACTGTCCCACCAAGGAGTGGTGATGTCCCTGTACCCCATGGCCTCCAAGCCCCACCCCAAGCTTCATCCCCCTGGAGTTAGAACCCAGCTATGATTCTCTTGATAGATGGACTGACTTTTGGTACTTCAGTTTCCTCTGCACCTTGCAGAGGGCCTGGCACACAGTAAGTCTCAATAAATATCTTCTGAATGAATGAATGATGCATAAGTCTTGAAAGAACAGCCATAGGTTAAAACTCTCCTGTGCAAATTTGAAGCAGTTTTCTTTCACCAGGAATGCCTCCCTACTTCCATCTCAGGCATCAAGTCCATTATCTTTCAGGGCTCACCTCAAATATCCCCTCTTCCACAGCACCTTCCGTGTTTCCCATAGGCACAAGTTCACTCCTTCCTCCGTGTCCCACCCCCAGTGCAGAGAGAAGCAGGAACTCCTCTAGCCCTCCTCCAGGATAAGAGCGGGAACACTCTGGCTCACATTTGCCTCTCTCACTGTCTTAGTCTGCTTGAGCTGCCATAACAAAATGCCACAGACTGGGTGGTTCAAACAACAGACATTTATTTTCTCACACCTCTGGAGGCTGGAAGTCTGAGGGCAGGGTCCCAGCAAGGTCAGGTTCTGGTGAGGACTCTCCTCCTGGCTTGTAGATGGCCACCTTCTTGCTGTGTCCTCATATAGTAGAGAGAGAGGAACAGATCTCTCTCTCTTCCTCTTTTTATAAGGCCACAGTACTATCAGATTAGGGCCCCACCCTTATGACTTCATTTCACCTTAATTACCTCCTAAAGACCCTCTCTCCAGATACAGCCACATTGAGCATTAGGGCTTCAACATATGAATTTGGGGATGGAGGACATACAATTCAGTCCACAGCACTCACAGAGCCTCTGTGGCAATGTCCCTTCCCCAGCAATTAGCTGGAGCCACTTGAGTGCCACTCGCTGTAATCCTTATGGTGATTACTTAATGCCATTTATTGAACGTCTTCTATGTTCATGGTACCTTGCTACAGGCTACAATTACAGCATTTTCTCACAAAGGGAAGATGTCGTGATAGTATCTATGGACAACTGGCATCAGTTCAAGCCTCCCTCAGACCAGTTCTGATCTCATGATTCAGTTTGTGTAATCCTGAGGCAAGAGGTTGTGTTGGGAAGAATGTCAAAGCCCTGTCCATAGCT
The DNA here is from genome assembly GCF_057802395.1 of Ceratotherium simum simum. Classification (NCBI taxonomy): domain Eukaryota; kingdom Metazoa; phylum Chordata; class Mammalia; order Perissodactyla; family Rhinocerotidae; genus Ceratotherium; species Ceratotherium simum. The sequence continues at coordinate 5,175,973 of NC_141922.1, forward strand.
TTCCATCCCCTCCACTGGGTCCCAATCCTTGTTTCCAACAGCCCTGCTTCTCCTGGGGATGGAGCCCTGGTGCCAACCTCTGGGCTTTGCTGCCTCTGAAACAGCAACCTACGGCTGTCCACTGCCCTCCCTCCCACCCCTCTCACCTCCCTTTTCCCCTCTGCCCCTGGCATTCCCAAGGGTCACATCTCCATGACCCTATATTTTAGGCTGTCAGAGATGAAAGAGCATTGTCTAGGAGGGAGAGAAGAAGGCAACAGCCTACACCGTTCTGGGGGCTCTGCTTACTGGAGGTGCTCTCACACTCACACTAACACTGAAGGTCATTTGACAGACGGCCACATAGAGGCTCAGAGTATTTACAGATTAGCTAAGTGGCAGAAATTGGATTTGCACCTTGACGTCCCCTCTGTGAGGGATGGCATTGGTGCTCCACTCAGGTACCTTCCCCTGGCAGGTGCACACAGCCCCCACCTGCCCTGAGTTTTGTCCACCGAGGGCCCCCCAGTGTCCCCTTCTCCTGACATTTGTCCTTGATGGGGAGAGCATGTCCCCTCTGCAGGTGACAGCCTGCAGCCAATGACTAGCTGATGAGGGAGCACAAATGGCCAGCCCCCCTGCTGAAGGGAGGAGGGGAAGCTCTGCTGAGACCTCCGCCCACCGTGGACCAGGCTCAGCTTTTTCCCTGCCTCTGTCCTGCTGTCCTTACTCCCTCCAAGTTTTCTCCTGAGCGTCACCCACTCAGCAAGTCCTGTGATTCCAAATCCCTGTCTCAGGCTCTGCTTTTAGAGACCCTGACCTAGGACAGACTCCAAAACCCAGACCTTTTCCCCGTGCCGTGTTCAGAACTCTCCACTCTCAGTCTTTCTCTGTCCTGCTTTCAGCCCTGGGATGCTTGATGACAACAGTGAAATATGTCACTAGATGTCACTGCCTCCTGACTTCTAGGTGCTTTGGCCTGTGGCTGGCTGGAGGTGAGGGGCAGAGGCAAGAGACGTTGGGATATTTGCTCCTCTGCTCCTGCCCTGCCCCAGATCCCCAGTTATGACCAGGCCTGTATCCATCTCTTCTAGGTTCCAGCTTTGAATCCAGCTCTCAGCACTGAGTCCTCCCTCTCCCTTCTTGACCCACTGCTGCTCATCCTGCGACTCGACATCCTTTTTTGGGTCCCTCTTGTAAAAAGTCCCTTCTTTCAATGTCTCTTCAACATTTCCAGCTGAAAGGGCATCTGTTTCCTGCCAGGGACTCTGATTGCTTTAGCTTTCATCTGACAGAGCGACTCAAACTGATTGCTAACGGCTGCCTGCAGTGGCGTGTTTTGGAAGATTTAGGCGTTTAGTCCTAGCCCAGGGGGAAGAGTGCTGTGATCTATTAGTGATGCCTGTCAGTGTGCAGCAGGGGAAAGGTGACACGAGTGCCACATTTTGGCCATCCCTGAGCCAGATGATCGGTCCCCGAGACCCCTTCCAGCTCACACTTCTAGAACACATTTATGGACAAACAGATGCCTTTACCTGACCAGAGCAGCCTAAAGAAGATGCTGGAGATAATGACTCTGGCCAACAGGCTAGATTATTGTCAAATAAACCGGTGGTGCTGTGGGGGAATTACCTTTTCTCTGTGTGGCCTGTTAATCTTGACCTTGCAGTTTATGGGCTCTGTCGGTGCTGCTGACAGTAGCGGACCGCCAGGGGGCGGCCTTTCACAGGCTGTTGGATGCCAAGTGAAAAAAGACCAGGTGGCTCATTGAATGCAAACCTTTCCAGTTACAGGTGGGCCGAGAGATTTACAGAGAGCATGGAGTGATTTGCTCAAGGCCACTCGAAGGCAGGGTGATGTCATCACAAGGGCACACATCTGACCCAAAACCTTTTTTTCAAATCTTACCTCAACCCCAATTCTCTGTAACCTTTGTAAATTCATATTTTCACTTAAAATACATTTTGATCAGCTACTGTGGGCCAAATTTTGTGGTATGTTCTAAGAGGGAATAAGAATAACCCTACAGCCCTAAGCCTATGAGGGGAGGGAGGAGGCCTTAAACAGCAATGCATGGGTCAATGTGTAATTTCTGAAATTGATCTAAATTATGAAGGTGAAGAATGGAGGGGAGGGCTTCAGTTAGGGTGACGTTTCAGCTATGAAAAACCTGAGCTCAGTATAGGAGTCAGCCGGGTTAGGAGCCAGTAGATTACTGGTCCAGGCAGTGGGAACAATGGACACAAAGACCCTGGGGCAGAAAGATGCAGGGATTGGAACTCCAAGCAACTCTGACTCCATTGGAGTCCGAGCATCTGGACTCCAATGGGGATGAGACAAATCAATGAGGAAGAAGAGGAGAGGGAGGCAGGGCCATCTCAGGCAGTGTCAAGGCTAGGAGCACGGCAGTTGAGGGCTGACCTAGTGCATCCACAAAACACTCCCTGAGCCTGCAGGATGGACAAGTGGAAGGGAGCTTAGTGCAGATTCGGGGAAGGGGTCCAGATGGAGCAAAGTCATGACCTCTGGGTCTTCATCTGCACGACACAAATACCACGTCATGTCTGAGGGCTATTGTGAGGCTCAAATGCGGTTGTGTGTGAAAACACATTTTTAAACAGTAAAGTGCAGTAGGCATGGTCATTTTTATTCCAATTGTTGGTGAGCTAGCATCTGGGACATACATCTCCTGAGTGGCAGCAAGAGTGTTCCAGCTGATGCCCTTCCAACTTTTCTAGGCCCTCCTGGGGCAGAACCCCTGCCATCCATAGAGAAAGCATGCTTGGTGCTTTCTCTCTTCCCCTCCCCACCTGGCACCCATCTTTTGACTTCCTGGTTCTGCCTCTCTTTCAACCCTCCCACATCACTCTTCCATCCTCAATCTGCCCCCAGGCAATCACTTTAAAAACTCCCTTTGCTGTCTCCTCTGGGAGCCATTTTGATCTCTCTGACCTGCTCCTCTCCCCCGGACCCACAGGCTCCATCTGCTCTGGATGCTGAACACTGTTAAGACTCTCTCCGTGGAGACTGAAGGCCACTTAGGAGGGACAGGGGTGCTAAAGCCATCCAGGTTCATCCAGTTGTACTCCGTTCTCGTCAGCCATTCACCTCCCCCCAGATGGCACCTCCAGGCTTCCAGGCTCTCCTCTGGACTGGCCTTGCCCTCTTTTTTACCCTCTGAACTTCTATCTGCTCTTCAAAACTCAGTGAATTGACCTTCTCTGAATCCCTAGGATGATTGATCTGTCCGCCCTCAGTCCCTGTTGCCACGTCCAGTATAACATGCATAAGGCTGTAAGGCCTATTTCTCTCCTACACGGTAGTTCCTTGAAGCCTGGAGGTGTCTGGTACCTCTCAGGGCTCACGCTTAGTAGGGAGTCAGCAGAAGTTTATCAAAATATGCATGTGTGATTCAATGAACAAATGATTGAACACAAGTCTATGGGGGTATTTCTCCTAAAAACGCACATTGAGAGTAGCCAGCCCTCTTCCCCCCGCCAAAGTGGAGCGTGCTGAGGGATAAGCCCACCACATTCTAGGAAGCTCCTCTCATACCGCAGAGAAAATAATAAATAGATAAAAATATCATTTTGTCTTCGGCTCTCTGTTCCTTTGTGAGGCGGCCATAGAGAATAACCTCAAATTCCAATTAGCAGCCCTGGGCCCACGAACTGAAGGGTGGATCTGCTCCCTGCCATTGTGAGCAAATGAACCAGTAATAAATCCCCAATTAGCAAGAAGGAAAATTGGTGGAACCTTTTTTTCTCTTCTTCCACTTTTGTTTAGTGCTCCTTGTAAATAGGCTGTGTGACTGGCATTCAAGAGGAAAGAAAATTGAATTTAAAATCATTTTAAGCTTGCCATGATTAATGTCATGACAGGCAAGCCATAAAAAGGAACATTAAAAGACTACACAAATAATTCTACTCTTAAGCCAGCAAAAGTTATCTTCCTATGGGCAGATATATATATCATATACAGCCCTGTCTTAGCGTGAGCTGCCATAACAAGAATACCATAGACTGGGTGGCTTAAACATTTATTTCTCAGGGCTCTGGAGGCTGGGAAATCTGAGATCAAGGTGCTGCAGATTTGATGTCTGGTGAGGGCCCTCTTCCTGGCTTGCAGACAGCTGCCTTCTCACTTGACATTTCCTCAGCGTATGCTCCTGGAGGGAGAAAGCTCTCTCTTCCTCTTCTTAAAAGGGCACTAACCCAATCATGGGGGCCCCACCCTCGTGACTTCATCTAAAACTAATTACCTACCAAAGGCCCCACCTCCAAATATAATCCATCACATTGGGGGCTAGGGCTTCAATATCTGAATTTTGGAAGGATACAAACATTCAGCCCATAACAATCTCTTTTCATTAAACAGATATGACAACAGGAACCTTACATGCCAATGGTAGCACACCATCTCTACACACATATGTAATGGATTCATATACAACATACCCACAAAGATCATAAAATACGCACAAGTATATGATATCCTTATAGAGCATGGTGTATAGAAACGTTCCACAGATACGTGAGAATAAGTATGCTGGTCCACAGTCAGGCTGACCTGTCTCCAGCATCACACAGATCGCAACTCTGTGACCTTAGACGCTAGGTCAGGATGCTTACCTTCTCCAAACCCACTGTCCTCGTTTTTAAAATGAGGATGCCAATCATAGATTTGGTAGGATTTCATGAGATGCTGTACACGAAACATTAGCACAGAAACTGACACCTACTAAATATGTACACACACAGAGAGGTGTGTAATATAAAGACATGTATTTATACCTCACTTATAAGGAATAAAGGTAGAGTTACCTTATGTGTATATGTAAGTATATATGTATGTGTGTGGGGTAAGTATATATATATATATAAATATTCAGTTTAGAATAATATTTTTAACAGCGTTTTCCTCAAATATTTGTACATCTGTTACCCATCTAGCTATGATTCAAAACCGAGTTTGGGATTTGGAGTCGGATCTGGACTCATATCATGTCTTTACACAGTTCTGTAAGATACTTAGCCTCCCTGAGCTTCAGTCTCCTCCTCTGTAAGATGGGAAAATTAGGAAACTTACCTTAGAGAGTGTTTGTAGAGATGAAATGAGATGATTTATTAGTTTGTTCATTCATTGAGAAAGCATTCCTTCAGCCCTCCTTTCCCTGGGAGAAGAGGATGTGAAGAAAAATGTGATGGCGTTCCAGCCCCCACTATGAGCACACAGTGGTCAGAGTGGGCTTGGAAACATGCATTTGATGCAGTCTGCTGAGTGCTGAGATGCTGGCACCTACCGGTGCAGGGTTCCCATGAGAGGGATCAGTAGTTCCTGCTGATTTACGCTGACAAGTGGTCAAGGAGGGGGAAGGAGAGCCCAGCAGGATTCTGTCTTACAGCCCTTGTTTCTTACCTGCCAGTTCCTACAGTTGCCCGACTCTCTGGGTCCCTTCTCTATAATGTAGGGAAGATACTAAAAGTGCCCCCATATGTGGTAGAAGATCATCTCTCTCCTGTATCCTTGCAATAGGCCTAACTGGCCCCTGCTGTAGCCTCGCCCAACAGTTGACTTCCACCTAGCAGCCAGGGCTCTTCTCATAAAATATAAACTTGATGGCATGCAACTCCTTGTTCATACTCCTCTAGTGGCTTCCTCTCTCTCTCACTGGAGAAGCTAATTTTCTTTCCCACAAGCTGTCCCCACTGTACTCTCCCTCCTCTCACATTGTCTCCTACTGTTCCATCCTTGCTTATTTAGCTCCAGCTATGCCGGCCTCCTTCTTGTTCCCAGAACAAGTTGGACTCACTGCCTCTTCGGGGGTGGCTCTGTACCCTCCACTTGCTGTGTCCTCCACCTGAAACACCTTTCCTCCAAAATCCACAGAGCTGGTTTCCTCTCTTCCTTAATGTCTTTCATGCGTGTGGAGAATGCCTGTCATTGGTCATGTTCCCCAGAAAAAGACATAGAGAAGGAGGTTTCTATTCAGGAGGTTGACTGGAGATGATCTCGGGAATGGCACCTCTGAGAGAAGAGGGAAGGTGGACCAGGCAGAGGGAGGTGTTGAACTGCAGTGTGGTTGCATCAGAGGCCTCATCTGGCCCCACAGGGAGATCTGCAGCTAGGATGGTCCCACAATTAAAGGCACGGGGCCAGGTCTTTGTACCCCAGCACCAGCCAGTTATTGGATGTGGGCTGCAGCCAGGGAGGGTGTGTGTCTTGGGGAGGCAGCTCTCTCCAGGTGAGGAGGAGCAAATATTCCATGAGCCCTGTGGTGGTGGTTGTGGCTGAGGGCACCGCTATCAGAATATGTGTCAGCTTCAATCAGGAGGGTTTACCCCGCTTCCAGGGAGGGACGGGTCCAGTGTAATTTTACTTGACACCAAGTGCGTGACTGATTTCCTTGAGAAATTGTGCAGTACAGAGGCTCAGTGTTGATCTCAGTTGTTGATAGAATGGATATTTGTGGCTGCAGAAGCTAGGGCACCTTTGGTGTGCAGAACCTATGCTATTGGGCCCATGCATAGCCTCCATCCTGGCCAGCATGGCTACCATAATTATATTTGGAGAAATTCTGGCCACATAGTCAGTTGATGCCCTGTAATCAGGTGTTCCTTCTCTACCAGAACGAAGTTTCACTCTGGTAGCTGTTTATTGGCATGGCCTTGCTCTGGACACTTAGGGTCCACACTGTGATTCTCCTTATTAGGGCTTTCCATAAGCCTCACATGGCATCTTTTCCCACCACAGTTACTTCTAGTACCCTAGAGTCAGTTCTCAGGCCCAAGTGGCAGTGCACTGACACTGCAGCCTCAACCTGCTGCAGGGCCCTTTCTTGGTCTGGTCCTGCTCACAGCTGGCAGCCTGCTGTGCCACATAGTGAATAGGTTGGAACAGTATTCCAAAGTACAGAATATGCATTTCCTCCAGAACCTTGCGAGGGCTGCTAGGCATTATGCTTCCTTCTTAGTGGTGGGAAGGGGTGCGAATACAATAATTTGGCATTTTCTTTAGTAGAAAATTCCCAGGATGCCCAGATCACTAGATTCCTAAAAATGTCACTAGTCCTAGAATGCCCCAGACCACCAGACCCTTAAATCTTGATATGGTTTATTTCCCACACTTTGGAGCATATATTTCTTACAGAGATCTTTTTCAACACTCTTGCCATATCTTGGGCATCCTGTCCAATTAGCAAGATGTCATGGATGTGTTAAATCAATGTGATGTTCTGTGGAGCGTCCAGACAGTCTAGCTCCCTTCAGACTCTAATATTTTAGGGAGTAGAGAGTTAACATAGCCCTGAGTAAGATTGTAATTGTATATAAGTTTCCTTCTGAAATGAAAAAGAACTGCTTTCAGTTGTCCTTCCTGATAGGATGGAAAAGAATGCCTTCACAAAACCAACGGCTGCATACCACACACCTGGAGCACCATTAAGGGAGAGAAAAGGCACCACAGATAAGGAGAAGATATTTGTAAATCATATATCTAACAGAGGACTTATATCTGGCATATTAAAAAATCTAAAAATTAGTAAAAACAGATACAGAATTCAATGGAAACATGAGTAAAAGACTTGAACAGAGACTTCACAAATGGCCAATAAATACAGGAAAAGATGGTCTTTATTAGTCATCAAGAAAATAAAAATTAAAGGCTCCATGAGATGATACTACACACCCATCATGAAGGGCTACATTGATAAATACTGGGAATACCAAGTATTGATAAAGATGTGGAGCAACAGAACTCTCATGCATTACTGTGGGGCTGTAAACTGGTTCAAATATTTTACACATTGGCTTACTCCAAGACTCAGCCATTCCATTCTTACGTATACTCCTGAAAGAATTGTTCACATATATTTATCAAATCATATAAACAAGTGTGTTCAGAGCATGTTCATAATAGCCAAAAACTGGGGAAAAAACCAAATGTTCATCTACAGTAGAATGGATGAATAAGGTGGTATTTTCAGTAAATAGATTATGAATGAGGAAGAATGAATGAAGTACAATTATAAAAAATATCATGGGTGAATTTCACAAACTATTGTTAGGAAAAAAAAGCCAAACACAAAAGAAAACCTACTGTATGATTTCATTTGAATAAAGTTTTAAAAAATATGCAAAACTTATGTATGGTATTTGAAACTAGCCATATGATTCCTCTTGGGGGACAGGTAGTGATTGGACGGGGGCATGAGGCATTTTTGGATTCTGCTAATGATATATTTGTTTATTTGGTTGTTAATAACACAGGTGTATTACTAACATGTTTTAAAAATTTTTTTCAAAAATTTTATTGAGCTGGATATTGTTCACTTTTTTGTATGTTATGTTGTACTCTGATAAAATCTATTGTGGAAAAGTGACCTTCTGCATAAAATTATCATGCACTTCCCTGCTCAAAACCTTTCAATGACTTTCTATTGCACTCAAAAGAATATCTAAACTTGCCAGCCAGTTGTCTTCAGCTTTTAGGACTTGGTCCAGCCCGTCTCCACAGAAGGCATAATAATGAAGGCAATAAAAGGGGTCGGGCGCTGGTACACATTGCATGAGTTGGAATCCTGGTTCTACCACACACTAGCTGTGTAGCCAAGTGACTTAACTTTTCTCTGTATCTCAATTTACCCAATTGTGAGGCTAGAGTTACTTTGATGCCTAAAGCGAGATAATACATATAAAATGCTAAGAAAATGTCAGTTGGTAGCAAATGGTATAATCAGCCTGGTTTCCTTTCATTCTCTTGAACACATCAAGCTCTTTTTTTTTTTCCCCAACTCAGAGTCTTTCATACTCTGTTCCCTCTACTTGGACTTCTCTCAACCCATCTCAACAAATAAATCTTGTGAAAGACTAGTTCCATTGGACAAAGAGTTCACAGAGGTGAAGTAACTTTAAGATCACATAGTTCATAAGTAGCAGAATTTAAATTTGAACCTTTGTCAATTGGTGTTCTAGTGTAGGGCTCTTTGTGTAGCCGCATGTCAGTTCCTTGAAGAAAAAGACAAGTCGAACTTGTTTCTGTAAATTTTCTTGTGGCTTAGAAAGCTTAGGAAGGATTTTGATGAATTGAATAGCTTTCTGGAATTGATGTGGTCCCTGGATGAGCTTTCAGTTCAGTTTAGGAGACAATACGTAAACATTTAGAATAAAATAACAAATTTATGTTTCGATGTCACAGTTGAAGAGCTTTTATAAAGCATGATTAATTGCCAAGTGGCCAATGCAGACAATGATCAAGTTCAGAGCAGTGAGAGGTCTATGTGGGCTGGGCTACGCGGGGCAGGTTCCCTGGAGGGGTGGAGATACTGAGCTGCATGGTTAGGAGGAGTTGGAAAGCCCCACGTGGGGGAAACCATTCCCAGATAGTTGAATAGCATGATCCAAGTAATCCCAGAGGTGTATTGTTGGAACAGTGAAGACACCAGTTTGCTGGAGCCGAGTATTTACCAGGACAGTGTATGGGGATGTGGCTGGGGAGATGGGGAGGTCTACCTTTTGGAGACACTTGGATGCTGAAAAAAGAAGTTTAAGTTGATTGCTGATTTATGATTTTTTCTTTTGTTTTGTTTCTCTTAAATGAAACTTAAAATAGGCTGGCCGGATTAAAAAGTCTGGTCCTGGTTTGAGTATTGGTGGAAGAGTGGAAGCGAACTGGGCTGAAGCCACTTTTGCCTGGTATTGCAGTGGACCTGCCCCAAAGCAGTGCAAAAGACAGGCATAAAACCACAATAACTGACTGTTGGTGAGGGCATGCGATGTGCCATGTACACAGCACTTCACACGTACTATTTTTTTTTTAATCCTTATTATAGCCCTATGAGATTCGTTAGTGTAGCTATAAAGAGAATTGAGTTGACTTTGGAGCCTGGGTGCTGGGGTCAAATCATGGTTCTGGAATTTCCTGACATAGCCAGCAGCTGTATTCTGAATCCACCTCTTTTATGCAAAAGCCACATCTCCCAGGAGCCGCTCCCAGACAGTTACTGAGTGAGCAGTGAGTGTTGCAGGAATTCTACTGCAGGCACGTTCCCGCAGGAGGCGCCACTCTTCCCACGGGGGTGTTGGCTGGAGATCTCTTGCTGCCCGGCCTAACCTTTCTTGTAACTATCCTGCCTTCTGGGGCTCTTCCCATCCCAGCTGCAGTGGAGGGAGGCATGCTGACCCTTGCACATTTAACAACAAAACCTAAGTGAGAGAATTAAAGAATTGAAAAATATGGGGCATATAACATATTCACGATTGGGAAATTCAGTATTGTTGGTCTCCAAATTGATCTGGAGATCTAGTGCAATACCAACCAAAATCACAATTTACATGAAAATGCAAAGGACCTAAAATAAACCAAGACAAACATGAAGAACAACAGTAAAGTTGAAGGACTTATTCTACATTACTGCAAGACTTATTTTAATCTGTAGTAGTAAAGACAGGGTGGTTTTGGCACAAGGATAATCAAATATACAAATGGAAAAGAAGGGAGTGTCCAGAAATAGACCCACACATCTATGTCACCTGGATTTACTACAAAGACACCTCAGCATTTCAGTGGGCAAAAGATTATTTTTTTCAATAAATGGTACTGGAAACAACTGGATATCCACATGAAAACAACAAACCTTGACTATTACCTCACACCATACGGGAAGATAATTTGAAATACATTATAAATCTACATGTAAGATGTAAAATACTAAAGGTTTCAGAGTAAAACAAAAGAATATCTTCATGACTTTGGGTTTCTTGTATAGGACACAATAAAGCATTAACCCAAAATAAAAAAATATATATATTTTTTATATATATTGTATATACACATATATATATGTGTTGTATGACTATATATGTACATACACATATAAGATGTAATTAAAAGTAAGAATGTCTGCTTTTCAAAAGGCATCACTAAATGAGAGAAAAAGACAAGCCATAGATCAAGAGAAGATTTTCATAGTATATATATCTGACTGGGAACTCATATTTCAAATATATTAGTTAATTAATGAGAGACAACAATAAAAATTGGGCAAATACTTGAATTAGTACTTCATAAAGCAGGATATCTAAATGACTGGTAAGATTACATAATGTCAAACACCACTGATTTTCAGGGAAATGAAGTTAAAACTACAATGTCACTAGATCATCTGAAATTTATTTAAAAAAATTCCCATAATGGGGGCTGACTCAGTGGCATAGTGGTTGGGTTTGTGCACTCAGCTTCAGCAGCCTGGGGTTGCAGGTTCGGATCCTGGGCATGGACCTACACACTGCTTATCAAGCCATGCTGTGGCAGGCATCCCACATATAAGGTAGAGGAAGATGGGCACGGATGTTAGCCCAGGGCCAATCTTCCTTAGCAAAAAGAGAATGATCAGCAATAGATGTTATGTCAGGGCTGATCTTCCTCACCAAAAAAGAAAAAAAAATCTGATAATACCTGTTGTTGGTGAGGATTTGGAGCAACTGGAACGTTCATACTGCTGATGGCAGTGTCAGTTTGTAAAATCATTTCAGACGATGGTTTGGCATTATCTATTAAATCTAAACACACAGCTACCATATGATCTCACAATATTACTCCCAGGTGTACCCAAGAATAGTAAATGCAAATGTTTATATAAGAAGAAATGTATAGACATGCTCACATCAGCTTTACTCATAACAGCACAGAATTGGAAGCAATCGAGATATCCATCAATAATAGAATGAAAACAATAAGTTGTGGTGTACTCGTATGTTGGAAAACTGCAAGTAATTACAGAGCACAAGCCTCTGCTACCAGAAATCCAGGGGAAGAAATTCACAGCCACTATGTTGAGTGGGCAGGAAGGATGCTTTCCAGCTACTGGGTGGAGGTTAAGAGGTGTGTTCTAAATGTGAAAATTGTTGAGTCTATACTTGCAGTTTGTGCAGCTCTGTATGACGAATGACTGTTGTACCTTGAATCCTTCATAGCTGGTGCTTGAGATGCAGTTTGAGGAAAGATGTGTGTAATGGAGCATGCCTGTGAAAGGGAAGGAAGAAAGAAAGATCAGACAGTAGAAGTCGAATGACAATGCAAGCCCAAGACAGCCTCTGTCAACCCAGTGGAAAGTTCTGGGATTCATGTTTTTGGACATGGTCACCCAGGTAGGGGTGGGGATCCTTCTCATGTCTCTATTTCATTTGCTCTCAGACCTCTGCAATGGCCCAGGCTGAGCAAAATTGGAGTTCTGTTATGGTTAATTTTATGTGTCAACTTGGCTGGGCCAAGTGCCCAGCTGTTTGGTCAAACATTATCCTGGATGTTTCTGTGAGGGTGCCTTTTGGATGAGATTAACATTTAAATCGGTGAACAGTGAGTAAAGCAAATTTGGCTCTCTACAATGTGGATGGGCCTCACTAATCAGTTGAAGGTCTGAACAGAACGAAGACTGCCATCCCCACAGCAAGAGGGAATCCTGCCAGCAGACGGCCTTCAGAGTTGAACTGTAGCATCGGCTCTTCCCTGAGTCTCCAGCCTGCTGGCCTATGCTGCAGATTTTGGACTTGCCAGCCTCCATAATCATGTGAACAATTCCTGAAAATAATTCTATCTCTACATAGATAAGTATCCTATTGGTTTGTTTCTCTGGAGAACCCTGACTGATACAAACGCCAAGTCTAGAAATTGGGCAAGGCAGTGTGACAGCTCCTGATCAGGCATCCGTGATTTGTTCTGCTGGTACAAGCTGGATAGTCTCTGTAGTGGTGCCAATCTGTTTTGGTCCCAGGGATGCCATGTTCTATCAACCATCTCCATAATTCTCTGAGGGTCAGGTCCCTTGGAGGCCATGCCTTCCTTGCCAGTAATTCTGATCATTGTGACCCCCTGGCGTATGATGGTTAAGCGCTGCCTTCTGGCCTCTAATGTTTCAGGGGCCCTGTCATCACCACGGCCATCAGTGAGCCAGTTCTATGACAGCCTCTCCTTCCATCAGCCCTGGCCTGTAGAGAACCACCATTGACATTTTTTGGAATACTGGTGACCCTCTTGCTATCACATTCCTTATGGCTTTGGTAATTGCTGTGTCCTATGGGTCTGCTCTTAGAAGATTAGGATCTGGTAGGTCTTCTGTGTATACACAATGTGTCCTTTCCACTATGTGCCCCTTCCTGACCCTCCCTCCACTGTCAGCCATAACCATTCTGACATTTCAGCTTGTTTAGTGTGGGTCATCATTTTCTCTGGGCTCCTGAAGCCATCCTTGCTAGCTTATGCTGTGACTTAACCCTAATTACAGGTCTAGTGGCCAGGAAGGGAGGTGGGGGTGGTCATGAAGGCAAATGTGTTGTCTTTGGCACAGAGGTCTCTGCATTGTCTTCCAGCATTGGGAGAGTACTATGTCATGATGGCGAGGGGTGCCAAGTCTGCAGCCTCAGAACATCCAGAGCAGTTAGGGAAGTCCAAATCATTGAGTGGCATCCATAGTTAGGGTCCCAGGTTTCCTAATGTCCTTGGAAGTTCAGCCACTCTGACTATGAAGTCTTGCACCTGGTCCTCAGCTTTCTCTATCCTCCAGCTGCAGGAGATGAGAACTTCTTGGCTTACAAAAGAATTTTCTGGCATTTACACCTGGCTATCAGCTGCGTGTTCCTGCTTCCATCATTGTTATCTTTCTGCAGAACACCAGTGGCACCCAGCAATAGCCTCCCAACACTATTGTGCTTATGGCTACCTCACAGTCTCAAATGACTGATGTAGTTCATGAATAGCACAGGCTCTTCCACTTGAACGTATCTCCCTGCTTTCCCAACCCACTCCTGGAACAACTGGTACACATCATACAGAAGCAGATACTAAAAGTGAGTTTGGGTACAAGATGTGTATCAGGGACCAACTCCTGTAAAAGGAATGAGGAGGAAGCAGGAGTGAGAAGAGGTCAAACTGCAGTGAAGACTCACAGAGCCTCGGCTGCCTCCGCAGGAGCTCTGGAGTGAGCATTGCACATCAGCATGCCCTATGGTGGGCCAGGCTGTCTGGACCTTCATGCTCCTGCCTTACTCAGTCACTAGGGTAGACTGTCCCCAGCAGGGCATGGTCTCAGACATGGTGGCTATCTGCCCTGGAGATGCTGAGAGCTAGAGGCTGCCTGCTGATCCCCCTCCCCGGTGCTGGATGCTGGGCAGCAAGTCCTCCCCAGAAGGGTCTGGTGGTGCAGTTCTGTTTTACCACAGTGATGTATATCATCATGGTACCTGGAGTCTAGAATATAAGGCATGCATGACCGGGGATTCTGAGGAGATGGGTGTGTACAGGCTTGAGTCTTACTGATCTTCTCTTAGATGGAGATTGGTGGTGATGCTGTGTTTGTAGAAAGGGAGGGAAGTCTAGTGACAAAATCTCTGAGCTCTGGGACCCCTCTGCACTCCTGTGGATACATTGTGGAGGGAAGGGAGGAAAGTTTGAGGGCATAGAGAGCAGGCAGAAATCCGTGGGCATGCAGAAAACTCTTTCTGCTTTCCTTCCTCCCTTTGTGCCCTCTTTCTTTCTACCTCTCATTCTTCCTCCCATCTTCTCTTTCCTTCCTTTCTCCCTCCCTTTGTCCCTTCCTTGACAGGAACCAACATGAAGGTTAGAGATCGTGGGAAGAAGGCTAGGCAGGAGAAGCGCCCCATTGAGGTAGAAACATCACAGAAAACAAGCATCGCTGACTGTAGGTTTTCCTGACAGTCCACTCTCAGACTGCCCAGGGTGCTGGCTCTGTGGCTACATGTCCTGGGGCCCAGGAAGATGACAAAGCTCTTTGGAGACAGGATGAATTTGAATAATACCTCATCTAAATGCAGGCAGCAGCGTGTGGGATAATTATCCAGCACCTGAGCACTCTCCGGCCCCCAGGCCTTGGAGCATAGAAGTGCCAGGCGGCCTTGAGAAGGCTTTGGGGCATGAGCAGCCTGCATGTAGCTCTGGGCCCCTGAGTGGCCAGTTGGAGCTGCTGTCTGGAATCCAGCTTGAAAACTTCTTTGGAAGCATGTCAGAGTCAGGGAAGCTGCCAAATCTGCCCATCAGACTGAATACGTGCAATGACCTGCGGGTGGTTCAGATGCAGTGGGCATAAGGGCTGGAGCTTTGGAGCAAAGTAATAGTAAAGATGATATAGCGCAGGAGCAGCCCCTGAGCACTTGCTGCACGCCAGGCTGTGGACTGCACTTGTCAAACTCTCTCCATGAGAGTTGTGATGTGAGTGTTGTTATCCCCATTTTAAGGTGAAAAATGACCATTTTATTGAGTGTTTACTACTGAGATGTACTGTGCTAGCACTTGAGAGGGATTTTCTCATTCAATACTCACAGCTCAGTGATGTAGGTGCAACTATGACCCCATTTTAACAAGGTGAGGAAACTGAGGCTTAAAGACATTAAATGTCTGTAATTTAGGCAGCTTGTGAAACCAGGTCTTGTGATTTTGTTACCGAGCAAAAGGGTCCACTGCCTGATGTACATAGAGGCTAATACCATTGCACCAGCTTTTGAGAAAAGAAAGGGCTTTATTATGAGGTCAACTGGCAAGGATACAGGAGGCAAGGCTCTCAAATTTGTTTCCCCAATTCAGGGTTTGGGGCAAAATTTAAAGGATTAGGGAGGGCAGGCTGGTATGCAGAAGTGCTGGCAGGGCAGGTTTGGATTGGAAGGACTTTAAACATTTATGGTAAGGTGTGAAAGGTGCTTTAACACTGGATCTTCCTGCACAGTGGACCCCTTGCTTTCGCAGATAGTCTTGCTTTCGAGTTTTGGTTGTGTCCCAGCCCTTTGGTTCTGTTGGGGGAGAATCTTTGGTTTCAGGTCTTATTTTACGTCAAAATTTTCTCCTGTGCATGTGTGACTTGTAGTTTTGGCTCAATGCCCCTGAAAAGCAACTTTAACATCCTGTGATTGATAAGATGGTGCCAGCGTAAACTTGTCCTGTGGTTACAATTCTAAGCAACTGGCTGGAGCAGCAGGGGTGGCAAAGAATGTTATCCTAGAACTAGCCACCCTGTGGAAACATGCCTGGCTGAGAATGGCAGTGGGGCTTTGCTTTAAAGGGAGGCCTTGAGATAATCAGTTCACCCGTTGACCTTTCTCTTCCTTACATCTTTAATGGGAGCAATCGCATCTACTCTGACATCACCAGGTTATTACTAAGCAGAGAAAGAATGAAAATATGGTGAATTCCATTCCAAGAACAATTGTTGGTCCCTCTCGGTGCTCATGGCAGTGCCCTGAGCTCCTCAAAGCACAGACCAAACAAGTTAACATGGAGAGGAGGGCGTGGATCAACAGGGAGCCTGGTGCTGTTACAGCCTCTGCTCTGAGTCAGCCAAGGTGCAACGTGTTCTTACACATTAGTTTCCTCACTTAAAGATGGGAACCAAGGGTCAGGGGGTTGAGTGACTGCTCCTAGGAACATTGTCACCATGAGGCAACAAGGACAATAAAGCCTCCATATGCCAAATCATATGAGAAAATGTAGAGGGGCCCAGAGTTGTTTATCACCATTGTTAAAAAACAAAATTCAACCAAGTAATTGTGGAGACCTAACTGGCTTTATTAAGTGATTCATGGACCAGGCAGCATCCCCTCTAGCAGACAGAAGGGTGCTCAGAGGAGCTGTACAAAATGGAAGATTTTCATAGGCTGAAGGAGGGTGGGACAAGGAAGTTATTAGCAAAGAAAAAGAAAGGAATTTTTCAGGCAGGGACATCCTCTTTTGGGGGGAAGGGACTGGCAGGGGTTTTATCATGCAAAAGACCTCACTCCTGCAGATCATGAAATTTCAGACTGACTGTTTTAAAGGTCACAATCCTGGGAGGGGTTAAAACTGCACTTAAGTCTTGGTTTGCTGTCATGGTGGCAAATGATTCCATTCTGGTCCTGCTACCTCTTTTTTAACACCATTTAAAAGAAAACGATGATGATGAAGAAGTTGATGATGAAGATGCTGAACATGTTGATGTTGATAATGATGATGATGATGGCATCGTTAGCTAACACTTACAGAGAAGTCATCGTATGCCTGGAGCTCTTATGAACACTATACCGTACGTACATGTGTTAGCTAATTGAATCATCGCAACCTCATAGACGAGTATTATTATCCCAATTTTTCTGATGGGGAAATTGAAGCTTGGAGAGGTTAAATGCTTTGTCCAAGGTCACAAACTGTGTTAATAGTCCGAGAGGGAGTGAGAGTGGGAGGGTGTCTATGCACAAAGGAAGGGCCATCCTGAAGAGTGTGTAGCAGACATGTCCTTTAGAGGGGAGGAGAAGGACTGGGGTATAACTGGCAGAAGCAGCTATTTCTTAACAAAAGACAGCATCTCCAGCAGCTCCAGTTGTCCAGTACGAGAACAGTCTTCCAAGGAGAGAAGTGGGCGCCCCATCCCTGGTGGGGATGTGCATGCAGGAGATGGAAGCAACTGAGCCAGCTAGGATGCTGAGAAGGGGCTCCTTTCCCAGCATAGGCTGGAGATTAAAGACACTGTGCTTCTTGCTCTCTGCAATCCTGTGATATTGTTTCAATGTCTTCAGTTGAACTTCCTGTGCTTTTTGTAAGAAGACTGGGGTTAATCTGCTACCAGGTAAAGGCAACCATTTAAGCAAGGATTTGTAGTTCTCTCTGGGAAAATGCAGGATTCTCCAAGTCACATCTGATTAAGATATGCAGACTCTCTTAAGGAAACAATGATTATGCATCACAATGAAAGGATAAACAGAGCCCAGAAAGGAGAATTCACCAATTGTTCTTCACAGCTGGGAGCATCAGTCCTCCTTTGGTAGCAAGCTTATTGTTTGTGTGTATAAATTTTCCAAATTCCCCTCCAGTGGCCTGACAGAAGAATAAAGAAGAACCATTTTTTTAACCTCTGAATTGAAAAGGAGTCCCAGCTCTCCTCTGAATTTTGGCTTAGCAAACACTCCTGTCTAATGACCACATTTGTTTGCTCCAAGGTTTCCCCAGGAGCCAGGTTTACTTCAGAGGAACTCACTCTCTTCAGAAGAGGAGGAACAAGGTCATCAAATTAGCTGAGAAATAGCTGTGAAATCAATTATGCCCTGAATTAGGTGAGCAGCATCAGAATTCTCATAGGTGGTGTTTTCATCCTGTGTCCCTCACCAGGACAGCATTTCAAAACCAACTCCACAGGGAGAAGGAGCAACAGAAGCAGAAGGGGACAATGGCATACCATCTCTTTGTGTGTGCCCCTTCTTATTTGGTCAATCTATTGAGCTTTGAAGTCCTCACCACCACAGCAGTTTCAAGGTCAGAGGAGGGAGAGAATTTTGTATGCCAGAAAGTTTTTGGAGATATCGTGTGGACTTGGAGCCGGGCCTTGAGGGAAAAGAAGAATTTGTAAAAATAGTATTTTCCATGCTTGTGTGTCATGCACTAGTCTCAGCTCACTTCTGATTTCTGGGCCTTAGTCCCCTTGTCTATTAAAAGAGGGGATTTTGAAACTGGGGACCAACTTGCTTTAACTATACTCAATCAGTCATCTGTTTGCAAAACTAGTCAGATAATGCATTACTAAAACCCATCCTATAGATAACATCTCTGATGCCTGAGTCACCATGGTAACAGGTGCTTGAGTTTTCCAGGAACTGAGAGTGGATTCCTCGTCCAGTTCAGGCTGGTTAAGACTGCTGACTCATCAACTGGGCCTGTGCCAATGACCAATAGGTGACCCTTTGAAGTCAAGGAGCTGAAAACTCAACCTTCAGATCGTATAACACTGCCATTTTGTGAACATGCATCCTATGAAGAGCCATGAAGCTGACTATGCTTGCGCAGGTCATCAATTACTTCACTTCTCCTTACCTCCAGTCATCTATTCCCACTTCAGACTACCCTGCCCCTTTATCCCATAAATATCCCTAATCCTCATTTTTTGGGGAGGTGGATTTGAGATTGGTTCTCCTGTATTCTTGCTTGGCTGCCTTGTGATTAAACCCTTTCGCTTTGCAATCTCATTGTGTCTGTGATTGTCATAATTATGTGGTGGGCAAAATGAACCTCGTTTGGTAACAATTGTCTTCAAGGGCAAGTTACAAATTGAAATGATAAAGAGGTTAGTTGGGTTACAAATATGAGAGCAGCAGCCCTGAATGTAGGTGTTAGATATTACGTGACAGAGTTAGGAAGGCAAGGGGCTGTGCAAACGAGGGATCATTGCCCCTTCTCTAGGGGGCAGTGGCTCCAGCCCATAGTTGCCAAGTTGAAAGGTACAAAGAGTATTGTTAGAAACTCTTGCTTCTAAAGACAATCTTGAAATCTGGACTCTTATGAGAAATATTTTCACTGTAAAATATTAACCACTAAATCAATTTATCTTTAAAAACCCAGGACAAATGAGACAGAATCTGGGAGGCCAGTTTGACCTTCAGGCTGCCGGTTTTCAACTTCTGTCCTAGAGGATAAGAAATGAGGTTCTGCTAAGATGGTGTATGGACTGCATGCTTTGTGCCCCCCAAATCCATATGTTGAAACTCTAACCCTCAATGTGATGTTATTTGGAGGTGAGGGCTTTTGGGAAGTGATTGGGCATGGGGGTGGAGCCCCCACGATGGGATTAATGCCCATATAAGAAGAGGGAGAGAACCAGCCTTCTCTCTGTCTGCCATAGGAAGACATAGCAAGAAAGTGGCCATACGTAACCTGGGAAGAGGGCCCTCCCCAAGAACCCAACTATGCTGGCACCCTGATTGTGGGCCTTCAAGACTCCAGAACTGTGAAAAATAAATATTTGTTGTTGAAGACCCCCAGTCTATGGTATTCATTTATAGCAGCCTGGTGAGTCAGCGTTGGGGCCAGCAGATCCCTCAATGCCTCCCACTCCTCCACTCTGCCTGTGGGGAGGTGCTTATCTCTTTTCTGTTTTGTCCTTCCATAATGTTGTGAGCAGGTGTGTGTGCATGCGTATGCAGCCTCCCTGGAGGTCAGTGAACAGACTCAAGCTAAAGAGATTTTGGCTCTTCCTTATGTTTGCCAAAGCTCCACAATTAGTCTCTTAACTATTCTTTTGGTTGGCTCTAAAGAGCATCTGGTGGAGGGAGCTAACGCTAGGTAGGTCTTTGAGAGCACTACGCATACTGAGAGCTGACATATTCTTTTTTTATGTGTGTGTGAGGAAGATCAGCCCTGAGCTAACATCTGTGCTAATCCTCCTCTTTTTGCTGAGGAAGACCGGCTCTGAGCTAACATCCATTGCCAATCCTCCTGCTTTTTTTCCCCCAAAGCCCCAGTAGATAGTTGTATGTCATAGCTGCACATTCCTCCAGTTGCTGTATGTGGGCCGTGGCCTCAGCACGGCCGGAGGAGCGGTGTGTCAGTGCGCGCCCGGGACCCGAACCCGGGCCACTGGTAGTGGAGCATGCGCACTTAACCAAGAGCTGACATATTCTAATTGTGCAGCTCACGCTCAGTAAATAGCCCAGGCTCCATGTCATACAGGATTGGCATCTGGGAGGGAGTGGGTTAGTTAACCAGGAGTGGAGCTGAGATGGGGGAGGGTGAAGGAAAGTGAGTACAGGTTGCCTGATCTACTTACCACCAGCTTTCCCTTGCTATGATGATGATGATGCTCATGCTTGTAACACCAACGGGAGTAATATCAACATCTTACGTTTATTGAATGCCTCTGTGTGTCAGTACTGGACATGTGTCATCATAATAAATCTTCACTACAACCCCAAGAATTAAATGGGCTAATTATTTCCCATTTACAGAAGAGTCCATTATTGGCTTGTACCCCCATATTAAGCCAACCTACCCATGAACCAAGATTGGCCACTTTCCTCCTCCATCAGCTGGTCAAAAGGAACTGGCATGTTGCCACTCATGTGAGCTGAGGGAGAGGCACCAGTGGGGATGTCATGGGGCTCTGGTCTGGATGTTCTAGTTCCTGGCTTTGCCTTCAGTCCTGCTCATTTCATTTTTCATTTGGTTCAGAACAGGGGATGAGGATCCTATACACGTGTAAAGTGCCAATGCATAATAGGTGCCATGATAGATACATTTTAGAGCACCCACGCCCCAATATTTAATTAAACATATGAGTGGAACTATATGGGCCTACCCTAGGGCCAAAAAGATGCCTAGAATTGATCACCTATTGGCACCTGCACTGGGCAAACTAGGGCCCAGACCTAGAAACAGACCAGCCCTCTGGATGGACCAGGTCGAGGGAGAAACAAGCCCTGACGTTAGGGCACAGAGCAGGGGTCTCCTGGCCAAAGCCTGCACCTTTATTAGCTTTTTTTTTTTTTTTTTCCTGGCTACCTAATAAACTACCTCAAAACCTCAGGGGCTTTGAACAGCAAATATTTCAATTTCTCGCTCTCAGGACTGGGGGCCATGTTCAGCTTTGCTCCACTGTCTCCGTTCTCCTCAGCCCAAGAGCTTCCCACAGCTGCATCTGCTTCTTATTTCAGGAGACGAAAGGAGCAAAGGATTAAGGAGACAGGGACACCTCTCAATGCTTTGTGTTGAGACGGATGGATCGACCTTCACTCCCCCACATTCCAGCAGCCAAAGTCTGAGTCAGGGGCAATACTTTTCGCATATCAGTGGACTGCACTGGCAAGTCACATGACAAAGAGTAGAATGCATCATTCTGATACATGGAGGGATTGAAAAATCTGGAGCAAAGGCAACTTCCCCAGTATCCTAACGTGCAGAAGTAATATGCCCACTTCTGAAAGACTTTGAGTCCACCGTTAGCTCCCCGCATACCAACACCTCTCACACTACTACCATCCTCCATCTCGCTCTTCATCTGGAGGCTCTTGAGGCAGAAGCTGGTAGTGGAATGCTCATCTCCCTGGCCCCAGTGCCCAGCACTATCGCAGGGAGAGGCCAGTGTTACGAGCATTGCAATTACGCCCTCAAACCAGCTGGTTGTGTTTGTCTCTTTCTTTTTCTGTTTCTCCCTCCAAACTGTGAGATTATTCCTCTGTGTGCACATATTCTGAATCACCTACTTGAAATGAAATTTTTCTTGCCCAGATCTGTGCATCCTTTGTGTTACCCGAACCCAAACAAACAAAATAGCAAAAACCTGCAAAGATATATTTTTAATGGCATGGCACTCCTTAAAACAAAGCCTTGAGTGTGTTACTACTGCACTCTCCATGCCTATGCTATTAACCAGCACTCAGAGGAAATAATAAGTGCTTGATGGATGCTATAATATGCAGAGATGCAGTGAAGCTTGGGGTGTCATGGCCACTTATTTGCCAACTGCTGTAAGCCTCTACCTTCTCATCTGTAAGAAGGGAGAGATTCCTGTGATACTGAACAAGAGGCAGCCCAGCAGAGTGATAAGAAAGTGGTGTTGGGATCAGACAGAGAGTATGAACCTAGATGGGCACTTAAATCACCTCTCTATGCTTCAATTTCCTCATCTAAAAAATGGGGATAATAGGGGCCAGCCTGATGGTGTAGTGGTTAAGTTTGTGTGCTCCACTTTGGTGCCCCGGGGTTCACAGGTTCAGATCCCGGGTGCAGACCTACGCACTGCTTACCAAGCCATGCTGTGGCAGGCATCCCACATACCAAAAAAGTAGAGGAAGATGGGCACAGATGTTAGCCCAGGGCTGATCTTCCTCAGCAAAAAGAGGAGGATTGGCAACAGATGTTAGCTCAGGACTAACCTTCCTCCCCCCCCCCCAAAAAAAAATACCCCCCCAAAAAAAACCAAAAACAAAGGGGATAATAGCTCCTAATTCATAAAATTATTCCGAGGACACAATGGATGACAGCTTTCGAAGGGATTTTGTAAAGCATCAAGTGTAAGGCATTTCTGATAGGGTTTAATGGTATTGGCATAGTTGTCCCTACTTATTTTTTACACCAAACAATAAACTGTGGTTTGCTGATCTGTGGTGAGTCGTGGGGTATTTGTTTTGTCTTTTTTATTGACCCAGATGTTGGAGACAGTTTGCACTAGGCAAAGGCTGCCAAAAAGAGAGTGATGAAGTCAGCTGGCCTTCAGTTGCCCAGCTCAGAGCCTGCTGTCTGTCACTTCACTCTGTCTGGTGATGCCAGGCTCCTGGAAGATCGCTGGTGTCCCGTTGTGGTGGATTATAAAAATGCCTACAAATTCTTCCCTTTCCTGTATCCATGCCCTGGCAACATGATGTTGCTCAGAGTCTCTTTCTCTGTCCCTTGAAACTGGGTTGGCTGTGTGACTTGCTTTGGTCAGTGAATGTTAGCAGACATGATGCAAGCAGAGGCTTGAAAAGCACTTGCATATTGGGGCTTGCTCCCCTGCAGCTCTTGGAGTCCCAGTGCCAGGTGACAAGCCAGAGTGAGCCTGATGGATGAAGAGAGACACATGGTCCAGTCTTCCCCATTGCCCTATCTGGCATCCAGCTAACCCCTGAAGAAGAGCCATTAGCTGATTGGTAGTTGACCACATGAGTGAGCCCAGTTGAGAGCAGAACAGCCTGGCTGGGCCCAACCCAATTGAAACCTATAGAATCACGACTACATAAATAGTCATTTTTTTGCCACTAAGTTTGGGTTTATTATACAGTTGAAGCTACCTAACACAATCGGTACACCTGGTCCAGACCATGCACTTTCTGTCTTGAGAGGTCACACTCAATAGGTGTGTGATATGTTGATAAATGGAGTAGGGAGATGTGTCTGTGTCCCCAATTTCACTCTCATTTTCAGTGATTCACTAGAAGGACTCAGAGGACTCAGAAAAGCTGTATATTCATGGTTACAGTTTATTACAGAAAAAGGATACAGATTAGTATCAGCAAATGAAGAAGACACATAGGGAGGAGTCCAGGAGAAACCAGACGCATGCTTCCAGTTCTCCACTCCCGGTGGAGGCGTATGGATGGTGATTAGTTCTCTTAACAACCATATGTGACAACATGTGCAAATAGATGTGCCCTGATTAAGGGTAAGAGCCCTTCACTGGCAGAAAAGGAACTCAGAAGTATTAGAAGGCTCATGGCTCAGAAGATGTCAGACATGTGCTGTGTGTAGGAGCTTGGTGTGGCTGGAGCACAGGTTGCTATGAATGTCACAGAACACTGTCACGTAGGTGAGAGCTAGACAACCAGCCTCCAGGCACAGTTCTTTTTAAAGCGTTTTTGGTCAAGTCTCCTCTTCCCTTAGCCTCAGTCTCGTCCAGTACAGAATGGCCAGATTAGATGAAATCATCTCCAAGGCTACATTTAGTTCCAGATGCTATGACCCTCCAAACCTGATAATGTCACTTACAGGAGTCATTGAATTGGGGCCTGGATCCTGACAATGCCCTTTAAATGTCATAGATTATATTTCCTTAGTCATTATTCCAATGATTTGCTTGTCGTTTTACTCATTCAAAATGGAGATGTAATCTAATTTCCAGTCCCCAAGATAATGAAGTTTTTAACGTAATTGTGGAAGAATGATCCAGTAGCATAAATAACTCCACAGCACTGCCATCCCTTGAAATTGTGAGAAATGTGAACATTGTATTCATTCATTCATTTAACAAACACATATTTAGCCCCTACTGTGCATCAGGCACAGAGCCACATGCCAGGGTCAAGTAGATGAACAGACACAACTCCACTGAGCTCACAGGTCAAAGACAGGGAATAACAATAAGCGGCAGCCACAATGCAGGGTGATCGGTACTTAGCTAAAGGAAGCATTAGGTGCTATAAGAGCCCAGACGGGGCCACCCACCCAGGCTGGGCACCAAGAGAAGTCTTCTTAGAGAGACAAGCTGAGTGTTTAAGATGAACAAGTATTGCCAGTGATGTAGGTTGGGTGGTGCAGGTGGATGGGAGGGTGCACCAGACAGAGAGGGCAGTACGTGGCAAAGATAAAGACATTAATAACGTCCACCAAATTGAATGTGAATTGCGTGCTTATGATGAGCCATGCAACATGCTAAGATCCTTACTCACACTGTCTAACTTAATTCTCATGAGAACCCAGGACACTGGGGCTCCTGTTATCCTCTTTTCACAGAAGAATAAATTGAACTCAGGGACATTAAAAATAGAGCCCAAAGAGACCAACTAATGTTAGTTAAATGCAGAATTTGAGGCTAAGACTCTCTGAATCCAAGTGAGAGAAAGGGACATATTTGAGGAAGTTCTTCCATGAGGCTAGAAAGAAAGAAAAGTAGAACCACGTGGGTCTAAGGAGACCTAGAGGGGCTTGTGTGAGAGGCTGAGTTTGGTTGTTATTTTCATGGCACCAACAGTGTGGAGTGATGGGAGTGGAGTCACAAGCCCTATTAGACACCTGCTGCAGTGTCCCAGGGGAGAAACCACGGGGTGTGAAATACTACAGGGCAGTGGGACAAAGAAGATGCAACAGGCGAGCGTGTTGTGTGAATTTGGAGTCCTTCAGGCTTGGGCTTGAGCATGGACTGGTCTAAAAGACAAACAGGAGCCCTGGATTCTCGTCCCACCTCAATAAAGGTACTGTGTCTCTGACCTTCAGAAAGGTACTTGAACTCTTCATGCCTCAGTTTCCTCATTGATAAATGAAGCTAATAGGATCTACATAGTGCTTTTGAGGTTTAATCTATCTCGTGTATGTTAAGCAGGAAATCTGTCCAATAGTGCAGGAATAATAGAGGACAGTTGAATGACTTAATAAATTTATGAGTGAGTGAATGAATCAATGAATGAAAACCCTTGAAGGGAAAAGGACCAAGAATAGAACCTGAACCACATCAGTAGATGCTTCCCTCCAAGTCACCTGTGGTACTTTATTCAACATTCTACTTTGTTATTTCAGCAGCAATATTAAGAAACTGCCAGAAATTGCTCTTAGACTCTAATGTTTGGTAGCTGTGTGACCTTGCACAAGAGACTTCCATTTCTATAAGACTCAGAGAATAGGATCCTAATGGTATCTATCTCATAGGACCGTTGTGAGGATTAAATGACATAATATATGTAAAGCACACAGCTCAATGGAACTTAAAAATTCAGTCCTTTGAAGACCTAAAAATACTTTCCAAAACATGAGCCCATGTGATTCTCAAAGGTTCTCTTTGGTGTATGTAGGTCAGAAGTTTTCATAGGTGAGAAAACAGAGGGACAGATAGAAACTTCTTTTTTCTTTCTTTTTTTTTTTTTTTGTGAGGAAGATCAGCCCTGAGCTAACATCCACACCAATCCTCCTCTTTTTGCTGAGGAAGACCAGCTCTGAGCTAACATCCATTGCCAATCCTCCTCCCTTTTCTCCCCAAAGCCCCAGTAGATAGTTGTATGTCATACTTGCACATCCTTCTAGTTGCTGTATGTGGGACGCCGCCTCAGTATGGCCGGACAAGCGGTGTGTCGGTGCGCGCCCAGGATCTGAACCTGGACCGCCAGTAGCAGAGTGCATGCACCTAACTGCTAAGCCACGGGGCCAGCCCCGAAAGTTATTTTTTCTGAGGTCAGAAACACCAGGATTAGATCCTTGGTTCCTTGACACCATCTCAATGTGCCTTTCAACACACTCTCCTAGCAGGGCCAGTCCACGTGTCCACATGTCATCTCCAACAAATTCCTACTCATCCTCCAACATTAAGGTCTCAGGCCATTTCTCCTATGAAGCTCTCCATGACATCCTGAAAAGAATTATGTAATTTGTCCAAAGTTCCCGCAGATGAACTGGGGTATCCAGGTCTGGAATTCATATCTTCCCCTCCAAAACCAGGCTCTTTTAGTTACACTGCCAAGAAAATTTATGAAAGACTTGGAAATGGACAAAAAGCACTGGGTATCCCTTCAATGGAACACTGGACATTATCTAGCAAACCCTTTGGGGTTATTCGATTTCATAGGGGTCTGAGCTCTTCAGGGTCTTTAATCGGGCTATTTTACAACTGTGTAAGTTGTAAAAAGTAAACAAACTTGAGAGTGAAGAAAATGGTTTTTTTCCTTAGAGATAGCAATGAATTTTGAATTTTGTCTGGTGGTGATGCAACTGGTTTCCCCACCTCCACCCAATGGAAGAGCTTATTTCAAACGTTGCATTTGGTTGGATAGTGACTAGTTTTGTGTTTATCAGCAAATTCATTTCAGCATTCCTGACTCCTGATTATATATGTCTCTTCTTCAGATTTTTCTCCTGAGAAGTTTTAATATCTTACTGGTTCCCTCACTAACTAATGAATTTAATAAAATCTTTTGACATGTGTTCATATTGTATTTGTATGAAAGTCATGATTTTTGTTATTTTGAAAATTAACATTTAACAAAATCATAGCTGGGTAGGGGGAGAGGGAAGAAAAATAAATATATGTTTGAAACAGAGATGCAGGTGCATGTCAAAAAGATATACACAAATAAAGTTTGCAGAATAAATATATATATTTGTGCGCATCTCTAAATGTTTCTTTAGATAAATACACACATACATCTTTAAGTACATAAGTACACAGCCTCAACGTTGATACTTTTTTTGATCAAAGATTGCACATTTTAATGTTTAACTGATATTGTCCTCCAAAAAAAAAAAAATCCTCTGCCATTTTACATTCAGATAACAACGGAAGAGATATGTTTCCTTATACCTTTCAACATTGATTTTTGTAACTAAAATGGTACATTATATGTTTATGTGTAGATGTATACCTTCATTTCATAAAGTTTTATCTCTATTTAAGAGCCACAAAACCAATATCTCGTGGTTATTTCTCTATTTACCTATTGATCTGTCTGGAAATGAATGCAGATAGCAATACCGCCCGCCTAATTTGTTTTCATTCCTTGGAGACCTCGGGAATGACTATCCCTACCTTTCAGGTTAGGAGCTGTTCTTTATTTTTCTTTAATTTTTAAAATTTTTTATTTTTTCAGCTTTATTGAGATATAATTGACATATACCACTGTGTAAGTTTAAGGCATACAACATGGTGATTTGATATATTGCAAAATGCAGGAGCTGTTCTTGATCCAGGGCTGAAGTCAGTTGGAGCTGACCTTCTGCCCTAGCTGCCCCTGAGGAGGGCAATTAAATGTAATTGAAACTGTGGTCTAATTAAAACTGTGATGACCGCCATTAAATAGAGGGGAATGGAGGGAGGGCAGGACAGTAGTTGGGTCTCCATCACCATCTGCATAACGCACCTGTCACTGTTCAATTTCACCCAGTAGACAAGCTTTTGAAGGTCTTTCAGACTCAGGAGCTTTAATATCTTCTGAACCATTAAAGGCAAGGATCCTTAGACTCTAGGGCACACATATTTTGGAACAGTCTTCAACTTTGAAGCGAATCCAAGTATGTTAGAGAAAAGAGAATAAAAGTGGGAGGAAACCACTCATATTTATTGCACCTCTTCTGTGGCCAGGCCCTGAGCAAAGCACTTTTTACATGTTATCTCAGTCATCCCAATCCCCCTGTGGAGATGAGAAAGCTGAATCCCTGTTACATGAACAATAGTCTGTACATGTAATAAAGTGCCAAAAGCCATAAAGAATATCATGTTTGCAAGGATTACTTAGTGATATGCACAAATGCTCATAAAATCACGGCAGGTGAAAAGAGTCACAGTGTAAAACTGACTAGAGTATGATTTCAGTTTAGTAAAATATGAATAAATAAATATAGACAAAACCTCTTTCTTTCCTTTTTTTTCCATAATCTGTCCCAGGATGGAGAGGAGGAAGGTTCATCTTTCACAAACCTTATCTCATGTTCTTTCTCCTTCTAACCAAGCCCGAATAGTGGGAAGGAGAAAAAACTGTAAGAAATTTTTAGAAGAACTTCTAAGAGCTAAGTACTCCATTCCCAGTTGAAGCCCATATAAACATTTTGAACATTGCTGTCTCAAGAAAACAGTCTGAACTTTAAGGTTATTTTTGGCTCTATCATCCTTTTCCCAGGTAAAAGTAAATGCTAATCTTAAAGAGTGAAGGTCATACATAAAGGGGAAAAACATCAATAATTCTAAAGGAGTATCTTTATTATATGTACATACTTAGCTTTGCTTTAGGTCAAAGGTACCATCTTAGCACCTGTTGTGAGCCAGGCATTAGGCTTGGAGGTGACAATATAAGAGCAAAACTTACCCAATCACTGTGTCTTGTGTGTCTCATAGTGTAGTGGCTGCACAAAGAGGTAATAAGAAAATTGCAAGACCCATGGTAATTGCTCAAGATAAGTGCTGGGAGCTTTGGGAGCAGAAACGACACCTTAACTCACCTGAGAGGTCACTCAAAAATCCTCAAAGAAGCTGGCATCTAAGCAGAGACCTGAGGAATGAACAGTTCACTAGTAGATACAGGTGTGAAGAGAAGTTTAGAGAACACCATGGGCAGATATCCATATATGATGAAGCAGGTAATATTTCTTAAAATATAAATAAATCCCTATAGTTATGAGCATAGAGTGTTGTAGGGGAGGCAGGGGGGAAACTAGCAGAGATGAGGTGGGATGTTTAGTAACTTTGCATTGAAAAAGACTGGGCTATCCAATGGATGTTTCTGGATTTATGGTTGAGCATGGAAGAATGAACACACTCATTTAGCTCTTTTGCAAAAGGAGCTGTCTATAAACAGAAAAGATATAAAATGCTGTAAACCCATGAAGACAAATAAACTGGGCAGATATTATAATGGAGGAATTTCTGGAAGAGGGGAATCAGACAGCTGAGTGGGAACTGATGAAGCAGGATAGGGGAGCCATAACTTGGAGTGCTAACAGCAGGGCATATGGTTCATGAGGGTACAATTTACTCCTTGAGAAAACCAGAGAGGATTGATATTGAGGTGAAGATATGGTGAAGGTCAGGGGTGAAACTAGATCTGAAGTCAAATATTAATCGAAAGAGGATATCCAGAACAGTTTATGGTCCCTTTTCATAAGAAGTTGCTGGAGGATGTCATCTAGTGAAACTGGAGAGAAAATGAAGAAAGAAGGGCCTAAGGAATCTAGAAGACAGTGGACTTGACCCAAGGGAGCTGTCAAGAAAATGAGCAGGGAAACTGCAGCAGCCCTGGAGGAAGGGACCCGGTCTGGAGCAGGAGTGATAGTTCCCATGAGGAGGATCTTATTCGGAAGGAGACCAAATTAAATAACTGAAAAGATACAACTTTGGTGGATCAGAAAAAGAGAGACTTAAGATGAGGAAAAAATTAAAAGAAAAAATTGGAAAAGAAACCTCAGAAGAAAAATAGCTAAATAAAAAGGAAGTATCATCATAGAACGTACTTAGTTCTGCATATTAAGTATATATAATGTCAGCACTATTTACTGACTTAACAATGGTGCTGAAACAATATTACGAGAAAGACGAGAAGTAAGGGAAAGTTTGTATTTGGTTTAGAGCCAAATACTTAAGAGTGTTAGCAGACCGACTATTACACGATGCCTAGTTTGGATAAGTCAAAGAAAAGCAGAATAAGCAGTTTTATTTATAATTGGCAAATATACACTGACCGTATGAACCAGCAATTCCACTTCCGTGTATTTATCTAAGAGAAATGAAAACGTGTATCCATACAAAGACTTGATTCACAACAGCCAAAGACTGAAAACGGCCCAAATGCCCATCAACTGGTGAATGGGTGGACAAATTGTGATGTACCTATTCAACAAAATACTTCTTAATAAAAAGAAATGGACTATTGATATGTAAACCAAAACATAGATGAATCTCAAAGGCATTATATTAAGTGCAAAAAGCCAGACACAGAAGATCATATATTGTGTGATTTCCTTTATATTAAATTCTAGATGAGGTGGCCCTATATGACAGAAGGCTGATTAGTGTTTGACAGAGGGTGGGGAAGAGGGTAGGTCTTGATGGCGAAATGACAAATGGGAACTTTTTGAGGCAATGAGAATGAATGCTCTATATCTTGATGGTGGTGGTGGTTATCTGACTATATACGTTTGTCAAAACTTGTTGAATTATATACTTAAAATTTGTGAATACAGTTGATTTTAAAAATAATCATGAAGATGATAAAAGCCAAAATAGAATTATTAGAAATGAAAAGACACTTTTGAAATTAAACACAGATTAGGCACAGCTGAAAAAGAATTAGTGACTTGGATTATAGATTCAAATGCAGCAACGAGAAAAGAGATAGAAAATACAAGGGGAGTTTGTGGTATATGAAAGATAAGGTTAGAAACTCTAACACATCTAATCAGATTCCCTGAGAGAGAGAAAATGTAAGAGAAAGAGTAATCTGAATACAAAATGACTGAAAAATTTCTAAACTTGAAAGATACCAACCCACATATACAGAAGCATAATTTATACCCAGCATCATAAATAAAGAGAAATTCATACCTAGGCATATTGCATTAAAGCTATAGAAAAACAAACACAAGATTTTCAAACATCGATAGAGATAAGGCATATCATTGACAAAGAAATTACAATTAGGATTACAGAAGTTTTCTTAAAGCAATAAGTGAGTGTTAAAATAAGCTGAGAGGGGGAAAAACCTTTCAACTGAGAATTGGGTACTAACAAAGCTGTCTTTCAAAAGCAAGCATAAAGTATAGATGTTTTTGGATAAAGGAAATCTGGGAGTTTATCTCTACCCAAATTTTTCCTAAAGAGATGACTGAAGGATATACTTTAGAATGAAGGAAAAATAACCTGCAAAGGAAGGTTTAAGATGCAAGAAAGACTAGTGAGTAAACAGTTGAGTAAACATGTAGATAACTCAGCAAACATTCTTGGTATTTAGTAATAGTAATTAAAATACATGTGGTTAGAAAGACATAATGAAATACGAACATAATTGCATGTAAGTTTGTAAGGGTTTAGGAAAATCAAACTGACATAATTTACTTGTATTATTTAATAAATAAAGATATATTTTTGATTAATTTTAGAATGTATAATTTTAATAGTAAAACATCAAGGACAACCTCAAAAAGATTAGAAATAAACAGGAAAAGTGTAAACAATTTCCAAATTGGGAAGTAAAACAAACAAATAAATAAAAATTGAGGAAGAAAAAATCTCAAATGATTTAGCAGAAGTTTCTGGAAACAACCCACACCTTCTAAACCTGCCTTGGAGTTAAGCCGCAGAGATTCTCCCAAGTAACAGTGTCTTCATGCATCTCACTGCCTCAGGGATGACAAAGTTAATGCCCCAGAACTTATGTAGGAGTTATATTCACAGGTAGATACGATAGTATTGGCAATGTTCTAGCTCTTTTTTGGGTGGTGGGTTCTGGCTGTTTGTTTATTATAATACTCTGTGTGTTGAATATATGTATATATACAACTTCTCCTATGTTTCATATGTTTAATATTTTTTAGTTCTGGAAAAATATATGTAACCTAAAATTTACCATTTTAATCATTTTTAAGTGACCAATTCACTGACATTAAGTACATTCACATTGTTGTGCAACCATTGCCACTATCCACCTCCAGGACTTCTTTGCAAAGCCGAAACTCTGTTGCCATTAAACAGTAGCTTCCCACTCCTCCTCCAACCCCACTCCCCGCCCCCATTCCTGGCAACCACCATTCTACTTTCTGTTTCTTTTTTTTTTTTTTTTTTTTTTTTTAAAGATTTTATTTATTTTTTTCCCCCCAAAGCCCCAGTAGATAGCTGTGTGTCACAGCTGCACATCCTTCTAGTTGCTGCATGCGGGACGCGGCCTCAGCATGGCCGGAGAAGCAGCGCGCCGGTGGGAGCCCGGGATCCGAACCCGGGTCGCCAGCAGCGGAGCGCGCTCACTTAACCACCAAGCCACGGGGCCGGCCTACTACTTTCTGTTTCTATTCTAGGGACCTCATATAAGAGGAATCATACAGTATTTGTTCTGCTGTGACTGGTTTATTTCACTTAACATAATGTCCTCAAGGTTCATTCATGTTGTAGCATGTGTCAGAATTTTCTTCCTTTTTGAGGCTGAATAGTATTCCATCGTATGTATATATTGCATTTTGTTTATCCATCCATTTCTTGATGGATATTTGGGTTGCTTCCACCTCTTGGCTATTGTAAACAGTGCTGCTATGAACACAGATGTGCCAATATCTCTTTGAGTCACAGTTCTCAATTCTTTTGGGTATATACTCAAAAGTGGGATTACTGGATCATATGCTAGTTCTATTTTAAAGTTTTTTTTTTTTAAATAATTTTATTTATTTATTTTTCCCCCAAAGCCCCAGTAGATAGTTGTATGTCATAACTGCACATCCTTCTAGTTGCTGTATGTGGGACACGGCCTCAGCATGGCCAGAGAAGCGGTGCGTCGGTGCATGCCCGGGATCCGAACCCGGGCCCCCAACAGCAGAGCGCGCGCACTTAACCGCTAAGCCACGGGGCCGGCCCTATTTTAAAGTTTTTGAGCAACCTCCACACAGTTTTTCATAGCTGCTGTGCCATTTTACATTCTTATCAGCAGCGTACAATGTTCCAATTTCTCCTGTATAATATTTTGAAAGAAGAGGAAGCTGTGGTTGACTGGTGCCATTTGCCACAGATATAGTAGGAGGAACAGTGGCACACATATGGGGATCTGAAGTTCCTGACTTACAGGCATTTCCCCTCCTCTACTGCAACAAGGGACCCCACCAGCTTTTGACTCAACAGCAAAAGGCGACTACATTCTCAACCTCAATCAGAATTAGGGAAACGAGAATATAACTAACTATGAGATACAACTTCTGACCATCCAACTTACAGAAATTAATAGGATTTATAAAATTCATGGCTGGAAAGGGATTAGAGACAAGGATTTTTCATATATTGCTGATGGGATTATAAATTACTATGGTCATTTCAGAAAGTAATCTCTTCTATTAAAATTAAAAATGCATCTAGTTTTTGACCCAATAATCTCCTTTGGGGAATATATATTACCGAAATAAAATTACCAGCTTGTAAGAATAAAGGTACAGTGATATCTTTGCAGTATTCTTTGTCACAGGGGAAATAAGCTGGAAAAATGCAACGACGGTATACTTATTACAGTGCAACATGCTTATTTCTCTTGATAGAAAGTAGCTGCAAATTTGTAAAAGAAAAAATGGGCATCGCAATATATTGATTGTAGATCACTGTATGATTATGCCCGCACAGAGAAAAGTCTGGAAGGTTTACACATACACAACTGTGAAAACTGAGCACCTGAACGTAGTGTTCTTGGGCTTGTTATAATGAGTTTGCCCTAGCAGGGACCAGATAGTGAATCAAATCTAATGCATACTGTTAAGAAGTGGATACTGATTCCAGGGATCTCTAGAATATGGCGTGATGGGTGGTGTAATTCTTGAAAGAGAGACAAATCAAATTCTACGTCAGGTACTCACTAAGAAATGCTGCCTACTCTTGTGGGAATATCCGCCACTGGCTTGCCAACTTGAAAATTCCTATTCATCCTTGAAAGTCCAGATTGAGCATCTTCTTCTTTGTGAACATCTCCTGACCCGTGTTCCACGTGGAGATTACTTCCTACATAGGAGTCTCCCCCTACCTAATGCAGAATTCAGTCACAGCACTTGCTGCGTTGAATCGCAATTCAGTAAATCTCTCTGAAATGCTCCATTGGACTATGGACTCCTCAAGGGCAGGAGATGGGATTTCATTCATTCATTCACTCATTTGTTCATTCATCCACTCATCCATTCTTCTTTGACATCTGTGCTCCCTCCTCCTCCCCAGCCAGGACACAGGCCCTGCAATTAGAGATGAGAGACTGGGAATATCATTCTTCATGGTTATGTAAATTGAATGGGGTTTATATCATAATGCAGGGTTGGAGAAGGGTAAATATTCTTTTACCATCATAAAGTCAATGCTATATTTGCAAACAGTATGAATCTTTTATGTAAGCGTTATGAGATATTTTGGCAAGAAGCCAATCCTCGTGGTGCAACATATATTATTTTTTAAAAAGATATTTGAAAACAACAGCAACAACAAATGAAGCTCAAGTGGGTATTCCTTACTATCTCTTCTCCCCCATTCACAGGACCAGGAGCCACTCTCCCCGCCCAGCAGCAGAAATAGGGCGGAGGAGGGAAAACCTTCCACTCACGAAGTCCCCAAAGGATGTGCTGTTGACGCTGGACAGAAGTGGACTTGGGGTGGGAGAGTGGAGAGCTGGCTCTTGGAAAGAATGGAAAGGGGATAGAGAAGGAGCACCAGAGAGGCTGGTATGAGGGCTTTAGCTCTTGCAGAGATGGGGAGAACAGGCAACAGGACCAGAGGTGGTACAGCACCAAAATGTTCTCTCTCCTCATTGTCAGTGGTTTGGCTTAACTCTGGAGCCTTTGAGGCAAGAACGTCATATTTCAGGGGAATAATGGAAAAGACCACATTTGGAACAAGGCAGAAGCAATCCACTTCCCCCAAGATCTCCATCGGGCTTCTAAACCCTGGTTACTGACTACAGGCAGGTAAATTGCAGACACAGGAAGTTGATCCCTCCTAACTAGCCCTTCTCCAGGGCTTAGACAGAGGCATCCCTGTAGGACACAAGAGAGTAACAAGTTAGTCACATTGAAACAAACACTGTTTCAATGTTTACTACATGCTAGAAATGGATCCAGGTGGTAGGTAAAGAAGAGAGCTGCACAGTGACCATTTATTCCACCTCCTCCTTGTTGCAGTACCTGGTATTAACAGATGTCACCCCTCCCTTACATTCCCAGGTGCCTAAAGAGATGCTGACACTAGTCCCAGCTCCAGGGCAGACCCTGGTTATTCAGGATAAAACCAAACATTTTGCTAGTGATTCATTCAGAAAGAAAGGACTCAGCCAGTCGGCAGCAATCGGCAGCAATGTGATTTTTCCGGTCACAGAATTTGTCACCTCATTTGGAACGATTAGCTGCAAAAGGGTGCTTTTTGGGTGCTTTTGAGAAAGAAGCATCCTGGCTCTTAAGAGAGATATCCCAGGAACCAATAGTTGCTCTTTCCTCGGATTTGAGGCCTGGGACTGCTGCAGCCACCTTCTACCCTCATGGATCAAGTGTCACCTGGAGGAGGCCAGGGTTGGGAGGAATCACAGAGACCCTGAGCCAGAGCCCTGCCTGCCCCACACCTGACCACCAAGCTGCCTCTAGATGAGTTCCCGCCTGTGGGCCAGTAATTCTCTCTGTGGAGACAGGAAGGGTGAGAAGTAATCAGCAATTAAAGAGGAACAGAGGGGTGGCCCCAGAGAGGCAGACAGAGCCTGTGCAGAGTAGACACTCAGTGTTAAAGAATGAGACTTCAGCTGGTGCCTTCCTCCCTTAACCTTAATTTTCTTATCTACAAATGGGGATCTAGTCCCCACTTCCTATAGCAAGCATGTAAATACTTGTGGCTTGGCCAGGCACTCAGCAGATCCCAGAAAAGCCGTAGGTGTGGGTCACCTACACTTGTGCAAATGGGGCCAGGCACCTTCCAGCCCCATTTTATGGTCTTAGGCAAAGGGACTACCAAGTGGTTGCAAGCTAAGGGTCGTCTAGGGTTTGTATCAGGCTTCAATGTTTAACAACGACTGTTTAGAAAAAAATGCGCTACTTGGTAGCATTTACCAATTTTCATGAAGTAACTACTTCCACCATGGCCAAATTCAAGCTCCTCATGGATTGTTGTCACTGAGGAGTTGGGAAGAGGTGCTCACAGTTGACTCTTCTGAGCCAGTGGAGCTGGTTCTAGCTCTCTGCTGGTTTCTACAGCCCCATCCCTATTTCTCTTCATGCGCTAAATGTTTGTCAAGAGCCTTTCCCTCCCCTGGCAAAGGTGAGTGAGAGAGAAGCCAGGCAGGAGATGCGAGCTCATGCAATTTGTCAAAATGATTGATACTGCCCAGCCAGAGGGCTAGGGCAAAGGATACTTGCACAGCAGACAGGGGAGGAAGTGTGATACCTATAATACAGAGAGAGGGACATGCCATTTGGAAAAGTGGATTTATTTTTTTCTTAAACAAGAGAGATGGGTAATGCCACTCCATAGCCAGGGCTCTCTCAGGAAACCTCAGACATCATTACTCTCTCCTGGCTTTCCTAGGATTCACTCTAGGGTTTTCATCACAGGAGGACAGCTCTGCAAACCAGTCCTGATT
Source organism: Ceratotherium simum simum (assembly GCF_057802395.1). Lineage (NCBI taxonomy): Eukaryota > Metazoa > Chordata > Mammalia > Perissodactyla > Rhinocerotidae > Ceratotherium > Ceratotherium simum. The sequence goes on from NC_141922.1 coordinate 5,212,974, forward strand.
CATCTCCCAGCCCCCGGCTGCCTACCTCTGACCTGTCTTGCAGGTGGACACATTCACTTCTGGGCAGCAACCCTACCTGGGCAGGCTGAGTGGGACTGAGCACGGTTTTAATATCCTCAACTTCAAGGTTCCCACCTGCAGAGTGCAGATAGTAACATCTACCTCACGTTCACTCACTTAAAATTCTTTGATACCTGTCATGTTGCTTCTTGGGAGTCCCAGTTGTTAAGAGGAAAACATGTGGCCATCTAGAGGACATGCCAAGTATGTAGTTTGTGCTCAGCACACAGTGGTTCCCTTCATTTTCTTCTTTGCTAAGCCCCACTTTACAAATCACTTTCTCTGTTCTGAAGTCTCCATTAGCTTCCTCCCTTCTGCAGGAAAAAGTCCATATTCCTTTATGGATCAGCCTGTAACAGTTGAGATGTTCAGGAAAAGAATTCTATCAAAATTGAGGCTATGCTTACTCTCTAACTAAGTAATGTCATTTCTAGGAACTTATCTCAGAGATATACAACAGAGCAATACATACATATGTGGATATTTGTTGCAGTATTGTTTCTAACAGGAAAAATAAAGCAAAAATATCCATCAATGGAGGAATAGTGAAATAAAGAACAGTATTTTAAACTGTCTGAGAAAAAGCTTCCTAGTGCTTAGCATGGTACCTGACACGTGATATTTTGCAAAATATTGAATAAATAAATAAAAGGCAATGTGACCATTTGAAAGAATAAAGTGGATCTAAATCAACTGAAATTGACTGATTGCCAAGATTAAGTGAAAAAGGCAGTGGCAGAACAGTATGCATAGTTTATTCCAATTTTGTAAAATAGATCCCCCCCACTCCCTCTCCCTTTCCGCCCCTCTCTCTCTTTCTATCTAAATACCTTCAAATGCCTAGAAAATATCTGTAAAGCTGTAGAAGAAACACTTCGGCATTAACTTCTAGAGAATGATATTGGGAGAATTGTTTTATAATCTACTCTTTTTTCATTCAACAATAGACTTTAGACAAATTTACAGGAAATAAGCACAACTCTACATCAACATTCCTAACAACTGCCTAATATTTCATTACATGGATTTTCATCGTGTTGCTATTGAGGTTGTTGTCAATTTTTCAGAATTATAAATTGTGCCAAGGTGAACATCCCTGTGCATATATGTTTGTCCATATAGACTATATTGCTATATGCTAAAAAAATAAGTTTCTCATGTTTACATTGGATACTTTATGTTTCTTGATTAATTTTGAAGTCAAACCACTTATCCGTGGCAAGACCATGGACCAGATAACCTCCGAATCCCAGCTTCCTCATCTTGAAATAGGAATTCCCATCCTGAGGGATTGTGGTGAGAATAAGATATGATTAACGAATGCAAATTGTTCAGCTCACAGAGGCTCGCTATAATCAGACACTACGTGGTCAACAAATGGCAAGCTATTGCTTAAGACAACAGGAGCAAGAAGAACCAGGCAATGAAAGCAAGCCGTGCGGTGGGGAGTCATGGGCTCAAAGATGGTAGGAGAGAGGCCACACACTGCAGCACGATCCAAGAGGTGACTGTGGGACTGGGACAGGGAAACGAGCAGACAGTGGTCACCTGTTGCTCCTCTTTTCTAGAGACGCCTCTTTCTTGTATCTACAGAGATGGGCCCAGTAGGATCATGGGCATCACATCATTGGCAGTAAAAGATGAATCTCCCACTCAATGAGCAGCAAAGCCAGGGAAGCTTGGCCAATAGAAGCTGAGATATAGCCAGACTGGTCCCTATGTGTTGTCCACAGAGATCTCATTGTCAGGTCCACAGGCATCGGGTCCAAGGGGCTGTGGAGGCCACAGGCTGCCAGCTATGATGTTGAGAGAAACTGGACTGATCCATGAACATGGTCAGGTCACCCACTGGAGAGCCCAAAAATCCTAGAAAGAGGGAATTTCTCCAAGGGCAGCAGTGGGTAGGAGGCTCAGAGGACTTGAGATTCAATTATTGATGTAACTGCATCTATCCTCTTAAACACGAGAAGCCTGGGTGAAGAAACTGACCCTGAGCTTATCCAGGTGGCTTGGACAAGGCACTGGGTGACTTAGTGTCAGTCTCTTTTGGCTCAATTGAATTGAACAGAAAATAGGAAAAGACAGGAAAAAAAGGAAAGTCTTTTTTCCCTCAGTTCAGAAGGAGATTCTAAACTGCTAGGAAACTTGTATTCTATTTATCAGCACTCTGTTTCAACCAGCCTTTCAGAAATCAAAGAATCTTAGAACAGGAACAAGATCTTTGAAACATTCTTCCAGTCGGTGCTATAGTGAAGTCTCTGCGGCAGAGGAAGGGCCGGAGTCATCTTCTGTCCCTTGCTAGCTGAGAACGCTCATCAAATTGCTGAAGATCTCAGCTTCAGTGCCTTCTTTTGTAAAATGGAGAGATGCTATCCACTTACTGGGGGTGTTGTGAGCATCGGACACAGTGCAAGTGAGCGGCCGAAGAGACACCCAGCACACGGGACATGGTTGTGATTATTCTTATCAGTTTCTGCTCCACCAAACATTGAGACTGTTGGCTGATAGAGATACGCTAGATGAACCTCATTCATTCAACAAGTATTTGTTGAGTGTCCTCTGTATGTCAGGCACTGTTCCTGGCACTGGATGTATAATGCCTGCTCTCACAGATTTCATATTCAAGTGGGAGATTTAGATGATAAATTGCATGTTGCAAGAGTGATGATTACTATTAAAAAACGACAACTGGGACAAGGAGATGGGGTGCAATATGGCTGTTGGTGCAAAAAAGGTAGTCAGGGAAGGACTAAGTAAGGAGGTGAGTTTTGAGCAGAGATCTGAATGAAGTGAGGGTGCAGGACATCTGAAGAAGAGCAGCCTGTGACACTCTGGAAGGAGGGGAGTGTTGGGTGTTTTGGAAGAAAGTGTGGCTGGAGCACCTCAAGATGTGGTTGAGAAGGGGCCGGTGGACGAATCACTAGGAACTCAGAGGACATGAGAAAGACTTAAGATTTGATTTTCTGTGTGAAGAAAAGGCTTTGAAGGGTTTCCAGTAAGGGTGATGCAATTCGATTTACATTTTTAAGTGATCCCTCTGGAGGTGGCTGGTGGAGGCATAGCTCGGGATGGGGGAATAGGGAGGAGGCTGACCTGAATCTCCTCGAGTAGATCATCTATTCCAGACACTTCCCACCCGCCACCTCCAGAGGAAATTGAGACACATGGGCTCTTTATCCCATTTAAGGGGAAGGCAGAAAAGATGACTTCTCAACTCCCTGGGGAAAAACACTTATTCAATTTGCAGTCATAACTGCTTTTGTGTAGACATCATCTGTAGACATCTGCCCTTATGTGGGCCCTCCCTTGAAACACCAGTGAGGTTCCCCCAGAGCCAGGCTGGGACAACTTCACTATGGCTGACTCCTGTGCAGTGTCACCCAGGACCCAGATCTGAGCAAGAGCCTGGGCAGGTGAAAGCTGGCATTTCATGAGACCAAAGCCACCAGGTGACTGATGATTTGCTCCAAACTGGAAGAGTCCAGGTTCCAGGAGCAAAAAGGCATTGCAAATCCTACTTTATGTTTTGTTAGACACAAATGTAGTTTCTTGAAAGAGAAGAGTGTAATTTTATGGAAAGAAATAAGTGGATTCTAACCAAGAAAACTTCATCTTTATGTGCAATTTTCTCTACTCTTGAAAAGAAAATGTAGCAAGAGGAAGCCAGTATTATCAAGTAAAGTACTGAAATAATGGGTCTTTGAAGACTTAAAAAAATTGTCTATATAATGTCCATTGCTTAAAAACGTAATTACCTTTGTGGAAGCTCCCATTCAAAGATTACCAGGAAAACTGGTGGCCAGTCAAAGCTCAGCTTAGTATGAACACCCCCTCAACACGGTCTCTGGACTGTCGCAGAAAGGGAGCGGGGGTTTGACATAGAGGGGTTTGAGGCAAGGGAGAGTCTTAGAGTGGTTTGGGCACATATTGGCTAGAAATTATAAATTAGACAAGTAGCTGATCAGTGGTCTTATCTTTAGAATTATGATACCAAGCAGAACAACCATTACTGTAGTCTTATCATGGAAGATGGGGCTGAGGGAGTTGATCTTGCAACAATTTCTGCTCAGACACTTTGTGCTGTCATTCATAAATTGATCTGGCTTCTCTGTCTTGCCAGTTAGGGTACAGTTCATTTGCAAATCGTGGTTTCCATTTCTCACTATGTTAGGGAGACTCATTCAAGTCTTTTCTCGGTTTTGCTATCTGTAAAACAGGTATGAAGGGTGATTATGTCTGATATTTAAGAAACATATGCATCCTAATGTTCTGTAAATTAGCAAAAGGCGATACATGCCAAGCTTTTATGAAACACCCATTGTGTATGTGATAATTTTGTTAAATGTTCCAGGAGATGTATATCCCTCTTCTATATGGTTTATAAAGTTATTGGCTATATCGATATCCTTATATATCAAAGATGTATTTATCCTTTCTGTGTCTCCTTCCCTTAAAATCCATTAAGTATCTTAGGTTCATTTTAGAATCCTTTTCCTACTAAGTTGTGAATAGCTAAAAAGTGAGTCTCTGCCGAATCCTGGAGAAGATCTAGATTTTAAGAAGGGCTCCCTCTCTTCGAGCAAACTTAATGAAAAATAAACCCCAGAGAAGAGAAGGGCTGGACGTAGCATTGAGGATGAAGCTTCTCTGTGTCATTTGAGTATTTATGTTATGTGTGAACTGGTCTGGAAGAGCATGCTATAAACCACAATGATGCATTACTCCTGGGGACGGGTGAAGGGCGCTGTTTCCTTTTTGCTTCTCTCCCTATTGCTTACACTGTATTTACCTGTCTCTTACTGCTTTTCTCTCTTTCAAACCGACCTTATTTGCTTAGTTATTATGAATTTTCTAAGCTATTTCTTTCCGTACCCCTGTTTTGGAGAGTACTTATTGGAGATCCTTTTGAAAGATGGAGCTTGCAAATCTGGGGGGCAGGTGACCCCCAGGAAGAGGCCTACCTGGGGCTGACAGCTTCTCTAGGACACTTCCTTCCAGATGAGACCTCTGGTTCTCTTCTCTGGAGAAATGGGCTGGGCGTCCAGAAGTTACATTGTGTCACATGTTTTTCCCTGTCATCCCTGGTCTGCCCATGCCTGAGCTGACCAGTATGCACCTCACACAAAGTTCGCATGGAACCCAGTCTGTGGAAATGTACTTATCACTTCTGGCCCCGCTCAGCACCCTAAGAAGGTGCTGGAGACTCTGGCAAGAGCTTTGGGTTGAGTGGATCATTTCAAATGTTAAAGCATGTTTTGGGAATTGCTACTTTAAAAATTGATAACTGAGGCCATGTACTCCCTTGGATGAGCATCTCATAAATACATAAGAAGTAGAAGTCAGATATATCAGCCTCTTTCAAATTTCCAGTAAGAAATTTGTAGTACAATTTGGAGAGACATGCAAAACAGAAGGGTGGCCTCTCCTAGATTTCAGGTTTATTTTCAATGCACTTCGTAGACTTTGTCTGAATTGAGAGCTCTTACCTAGGAGACCCCCCAACTGCATAAAAGCGAAAGAGGTTTCTTGTTGTTTCCGTCTTGTCTCCACTCTGATTGATCAGAGTCAGTGTGATCCTGTCAAAAGCACAGGACACTTGCCCTGCCTGTCTTCTTCCCACTCGCTGAGCCTTGAGGAGTGACGTGCAGACTCTTAGTATAGCAAGTCCCCTGGGATGGTGCTGCTTCACCCACCTTTCCAAGGCAGAACTTAATTTGGCCACTGTCAAAGCACCTTCGTCTCCACATTAATCATATCAGCCCCAAACCAATCTGACCACAGTTCATCTTTCATTGAAAATTTCTATCCCAGCAGAATTACAGAAAGCCAGACTTCTACATGTTAGAGTCACCTGGCCTCATGTTCTGCTGATCATTCTAGTTTAGATGGAAGAGTTATTTCAGAGAAGTTTTAAATTTTAGGGCTTCTAAATGATGCATCCAGCTCTTGCAGTCAAATGGACATGAGTTTGGCTTCCGGTTAGAATGCTGCCGTTTGCCTGCTTGAGAACTTACCTTTGCCTCTGTGAACCTCATTTTCTTCTTCTGGGAAGTGGAAGTAATAATGTAGTGGGAAGGGGAATTGAAAATTACAATAGGGGACACAGAGTGGGCATACAGCAAGTGTTATTTACTTTATGATTAAAAATTCTGGGAGTAGCCTCACCAAAAAATATATACAGATGGCAAATAATCATATGAAAAGATGATCCACGTCATATGTCATCAAGGAATTGTAAATTAAAACAATAAGGTACTACTATATACCTATTAGAATGGCTAAAATCTAAAACACTGACAACACCAAATGCTGGTGAGATCGTGGAGCAAAAGGAACTCTCATTCATTGCTGGTGGGAATGCAGAATGGTACAGTCACTTTGGAAGACAGTTTGGTGGTTTCTTACAAACTAAACATACTTTTTCCATATGATCCCGCAATTGCACTTCATGGTATTTACCCAAATGAGTTGAAAACTTACATCCACCCAAAAACCTGCACACAGATATTTATAGCAACTTTATTGATAATTGTCAAAATCTGGAAGCAACCAAGATATCCTTCAGTAGGTGAATGGATAAAAAATTGTGGTCCATTCATATAGTGGAATATTATTCAGCACTAAAAAGAAATGAGCTATCAAGCCATGAAAAGAGATGAGGGAACCTTAAAGGTATATTCCTAAGAGAAAGAAACCAATCAGAAAATGCAACACACTCTGATTCCCATTATATGACGTTTTGGAGAATCAAAACTAGGGAGACAGTAAAAACATCAATGGTTGTCAGGAGATTAAAGAATGAAAATGATGAATAGAGAGAGCACAGAGGATTTTTAGGGCAGTGAAACTACTCCGTATGAAACTACACTGATGGATACACATCATATACCTTTGTCGAAATCCATAGAATATACAACACCAAGAGTGAACGCTAATGTAAACTATGGATTTGAGGGATAATGATGTGTCAGTGTAGGTTCAGCGGTTGTTGCAAATGTTCCACTCTCATGGGGGATGTTTATGGCAGTGCTGTGGGGAGGAGATTTGTGGAAATTCTTTGTACTTTCCTCTCAATTTTACTCGGAACCTAAAACTGCTCGAAGAAAAAGTCGACTAATTTAAGAAAAAAACACAACTAATCCTGCCTGTTCAAGTCACCTGACATGTGTTCAATACAATAAAGTTCATTTTTAAAAAAGAAAGAAAGAAAAGCGAAGGACAAAAAGGCAAAGATTTTAAAAGTATAGACTTAACAAATTAAAACTTTCTTATTTAAATTATGAGTGGTACTAGTTTCCAGAAAGTCTACTGGTAAGGAGGCAAGTTCTACAGGGCCTATAGTAAGGAAGAAAGCTCTTCATTATTTAGAGTTTAGAGCGCCAGGCAGCCAATCTAAATTTTAGAAATACACTATGCTCAAACACCAAATGAAAAATTCATTCATATAGCTGAGTAAATGGCTTTTTGTGGGGTAATACCTGTTTCTTAAATCTTGGAACTGAATCTAAGGTTCAAATGTCAATGTTTAATATTGATATCATAAGTTCAATGTCAAACTAAAAAAAACACATCGGTGTCCTCTTGTTTTGAACTGTGCCCTCTTCACCACTACAGCTTTTTATGAAAGCTACCACTGCACATTCAGCAACCTATTTGTGAAAGGATTTATTATGACCAGAATTTGTGGCTAAAAAAACAATCACCTGGTGAATATACAAATTGTGACAATTCATCTAATAGAGTACAACCTGCCAATAAAAAAGGATAGAACTACTGACATATGAACTCCTTGCATAAATTTCAAAACCATTATGTTGAGCAAAAGAAGACAGACACAAAAGAACACATACTGTATGATTCCATTTATATGAAACTCTAGGAAAAACAAATCTAATCTATAGTGACAGCAAGTGATCAGTGGGTGCCTGGGCTGAAAGAGGTTTGTGAGTAGGGATTAACTGTATCTTGTAACTATATCTTGATTGTGGTGACAGTTACATGAGTGTATCCATTTGTCAAGACTCTTCAAACCATACACTAAAACATACCTCGACAAAGTTCATTTTAAAATAATAATTTAAAAAATCCTGATAGTGAGAAATATCATTAGGGACCCCCCACAATCCCATTCATTGCATGGTTACAATCTATCAAGGGTGTGCTCTAATTCTGTGTTTCCTATAACCTTCTCAATTGTATTCAAAGTTTGGCATAATTTTTAGAGTAATTTTTCCTCTGGCAATTGTTCATAGCTTTCATCAAAGAGTAAATGCCCTCTCCTATCCCAAAATAAGAAATACTGGACTAAGGTCAGAAGTGTTTGATGGCTTTACATAGTGTTCGAGAATTTTTTGCATAAGTTGCCAACATTTAAAATTCAGGAGATTTCTCATTAAAAAACCCAGAATTTCTGACTTCTCTGGAAACATCAGATTTGCATTACTGGATTCTGATTTCTCAAAGGCTGCAGCCTGTTGGAGCTGAAGAGCAGCTGCCCACTTTAGTTGAGATCAAATGCTCGCCAATAATTCACAGTCCCCACCCCTCCCAATTACAATACACCAAGCTACTTTACTTGTGTATATCGCCAGCTTTGCCCCTTAAGGCAACTGAGTTCACCACCTCTGGACTAGAGGGACTGGGCTCTGCCTTTCTTTTTGGTGACGTCATTTCATCTGGTGATAGAAGAGTTTGGAAGAGAGGAGCCATGATATCATGGGAGATATAAGGCCATGGCTTTTGAGATGGATGGGTGAGATGGTAAGGAAGAGAAGACTCAGGCTGCTTGGACAAGGCTGTTGTGGAATGAAGGGCTGTCATGTGGATGATCTGAGTTCCTGTCTTAGGTGGGTTTCTTGAAGCTGAGTCTGAGACAGGGACTCTTGTGAGTGATTGGTTGGTGGAGAGCTCAGAGGAGAGATCGATGGGGAAGTGAGGATATAGAATAGGGCAGAGACAGAGCTAAGGCATTTTAGCTGAAGTCTATCCTCAGTCTGATCCAGTGGGGTAACTCTGAAGTGTGAGTGGCACCACAGAGCTGTCCCAATTCTGGCAAGGGGGCCAGGTGTTTGAACTGCTACATCAATGAGTCATTGGCTGTGAGCCACCCACTCCCCTGGGGTAAGATCATGACCTTCTAGCTATTTCCCAGACTTATAGCTCCTATCAACCAAAGGCACCCCCTAAGAAGGGTGTGGTACTCTCTGTAGCTGAGGGATGAGTGCACTGCCTCCGTAAACGGGATCTGAGCCGAGATCAACTGCCCCTACTTCAATCCCCAAGTAGAACTAGGGCCAGTGCTGGAGTTTGTTGGCAGCTCATTTCAGCTCAGTAAATAAGTTAAAAAGGGGAGCTGTGCTTGATTGAAGGGACAGCCTCTCAACGTGGTGAGCACCCCATAACTGAGTGTTAGAGGCTCTGTGACAATTTAGAAAACTCTTTAGAGAGTGATCCTAATCTTGGAATTTGCACCAGCTGTCCTTTTAAAGTTCCTTCCAAAGCAGAGGCATTTTGATTTTGCAAAGAGCTCCCTTTCTCACTCCAGTCTCTTCCTCTTCCTTTAATAAAACAAGGCTGATGTGAACAGACAAAACAGGCTGTGCAATTCCACGTGCCAGGTCCATAGCTCCCTCCCATTTAAGCCCCATGACAGTCTCATTATACAGAAATTGGGACCCACACTTTTCAGATGATGTTACTAAGGTTCAGAGAGTTGAGTGTTTTGCCTATGAGCACGGAGAGGGGCCAGAGGCAGGACCAGGTTTGAGTGATACCTGGTTCTTTGCCCAGAAAAAGTTTGTGCTCAGAAAAACCAAAACAAGAAAACAAACCCAAAAAAGTATAAGTTCACCAAAAGGAAAAATGACATCATGAAGAGGGCCATGAGGATTATCAAAGGTAAAAGAATAAAACAAAGATGACCAGACTAACACAAAACTCAAAAACCAAAGAACCAAAAATAATCCAAAGGTGAAAGTAACATCTTGCCAGGGCACAAAATCACAGAGTGGATGCATGGGGGGAACAGTCAGGGGTTTCTACGTGCTTTGCAGGGTGGTCATGGTGGTTATGCTAATTAGACATTGAGTCTGAATTCCAGAGAGAGCAGAGTGAGTCCGTAGGTCTGAGCAGGATGGATGAAAACAAGCGCCATGTCCGTTGGTCAGGAAAAAGTTTTCTGAAAAAATATTCATTTTGATATCTCTTAGGCAAGTGCAGCTGAAGTGGATAATTTTCCTGTTTCAGAGCCCATTCCATGTCTAAGAATCGATGGCATGGGCAAGTTGCCAATGAAATGGACTGCAATTGTCAGGAACACAATTGTTTGTTGTGATGGGAAAGCCCAGTCTTCCCATCTTACAGAGGAGGAAACTGAAGCCCAGAGGGTGGTGATTTTCCTGAATCGTGTGTCAGAAACAGAGCCAGGATCATAACACAAGTCTCCTAAAACTGCAGACATTGATGGGCTTTTGCTCCAGTGTTCCAGCATGTGGTTCAGGTTCCTGGAACCAGAGGGCAAATTAACATCCCTCCCATCATGGTTTGCCCAGGGCACAGCAATTTGTTGAATGGAGGATGGAATGAATAAGTGAATAAATGGATGAATTAATGAATGAATAGTATGGAAGGACCAAGCTTTTTAAGTGGCTTAAGGGCATACGGTTTCTGGAGCAGTTTTACTGCCATGATATTGAGATTTCAAAATGATTCATCTCTCAGAAATCATAATCTTTTTAACACAACCTGCTTCCATAGTCCTTCCTGACAACTCTGCAATGCTATTAACTTGGAAGAAGTGTTTTATCTGATACCACATTTCCCCAACCTCAAAGACATTTGTTTAATGGTCCTTGTTTAGAATTTCTGTTTTTATGGTCTTTTGTTCATTGCTGGACTGAGGGAAGAAGCTGAGAAGGCTCGCTCAGTGATGACCATGAGGGCTGATGTCTTACCACTGGTCCTGCTGATGCAAGAGAAGCATCCTCTGATGGACATGGATTAGCTCAGTGGTTCTTGGCTGAGGCCACTGTGCTCCCCAGGAGACATTTGGCAATGGCTGGAACTTTCTGGTTGTCACAGTTGGAAGGGGGTGCTATTGCTGTCTAGTGGGTGGAGGCCAGGGATGCTGCTCAACATCCTATAATGTGCAGGGCATCAACCACTACAAAGAAGTATCCAGCCCAAATGTCAGTAGTGCTGAGGTTGAGAACTCTGGATTAGATGAAAGGAGTTGGACTAAAGGATTAAGTTTGAATTAGAGATGGAAAAATATCTTTTGTGATTATTTATGTCTGTTTATATCTGACTACTGTCTTTCAGTTAACAATATCAGAAAAAAGTTCATAATATTTTTAAAAAATCACCTACATTCCCACTCCCCTAGGATATCTCTTGGTATATCTTAGGTAGCATAGTGGGAGGTAAAATAAGGGCTTTGCAGTCAGATTGCCCTGGGTTCAAATTTTATGGCAACCATGTGATAACTGGGGCCTTGGAAAAGCCTTCTTGCTTCTCTAGTCTCAGATTTCCCCATTTATTGAAACTGATAACTTCCATCTCTGAAGGCAGCCAAGTGGTTTGGGCAGATCAGCTATTTAAAGCATTGTGCATCTAGTCGGTGCTCAAGTACTATTTTCCCCAATTCCTGGCCACAGGTATATGTGGCTTTAAATGGAATTGCCTTCACAACATTGATGCTATTTTTCAATGCCACCTTATTATTTAGCAATATTAATCATGCTTTTAAGGTAAGTAAATGCCATTTGCAATTGCTTGTAATACCCCACCAATTAGACCTGCATACTTAACAAATCCCCTCTTGTTATTGTAATGAACAACCTTGTGCAAATAGGTTTTCCCTAGGTAGGGACTCTTTCCTTCAGGTAAATTCTGTATGAGGGATGGGGATTACTGGGCTAAGGGGCATAGATATTGCAATGTTCTGGGGAGTTTTAGGATGCAACATTGATAAGGAGCCAGAAGCCAGGGTAAGAAGTGCCAAACAGGAGGAAGGACCAGCAGTTATCTGGGGATCTTGAGGAAGGCGGACCAGCCTCTGCCATGTCTGTGAAGTTGTACTTCATCAAGCTCAATCAAGTTAACACAGATACAATTTTTTAATCTATTATGTCACCTTCATGCCAATTCTGTAAGTTGACCTCGTAGTGTACTTTATAGCAATTTTCCTCTCCGGGATCCAGTCTAGGGTCAGGCATTGCATTTCGCTGTCGGTTCTTGATATCTCTCGATTTAACTGATTGAGCGATAACTTCGTTGGCTGCCTGTCCACGCTTATGCATGTTCTAACAACCATCTTCACGGCTCTCTCTGGGTCAAAGAGCTGGCTGCCCCTCTGACCTGCTGCTTATTGTGATAATTGTTCCCACCTTACTTATGACAGTTAAGAACTGCCACCTGGCCTCTATTATTTAGGAATCCTGTCATTTCTTTTGCAATGTAACAGCATTCTGTACCATCATCCTGCCCTTGGAGGACAGCCACAAATTCCTCGACGATGCTGCGTCTCTCACCAGTGCACGTCTCACTGTTGGGTGAGCTGGACTGTCCTCCAGCCCCTTTTGCAAATGTAGAGAGCTGGTGAATTTTCCCAACTTACATTGTATGTCAACTCTAGCATGCCTACTTCTCTGAGCCTTGGATCCTATTTCCAATGTCTGCCATGACTTTTCCACTTCATTTGTGGGCACCAATTTCTTCAAGTTTCCAAGAGCCATCCTAGTAGTGCGTGGGGTCCTTGCCAGTGAGTTAAATCCTGTATCACAAGAGTCTGCTCTATGTCTATCAATTCTTGCTATCCAGACTTCTGTTTCACCCTCCCTGGGCTAGCACCCTCAGCATCCAGTTCCATAATGCTCTCTTGGTTCCTGCCAGTACATGTTGGCAGGTCCTACAGCTCCTTCGGGGTATAGATCCTGTCCTCTCCTAGCAAACCCGGCACTTTTCCAGTCATGTTATGCTGTGACTTAACCCTAGTTGTTGCTCTGGTAGCCATCAGGGGAGGTAAGTGTATATATTTTTTGCAGTGCAGACTCCTGCATCATCTTCTGGGGGATAGTCTTATAGGAAGAAACAGGACAAGTCTGGCAGCCCAGAGGTTTTGAGCAATTGTGAGACTAAAGATTTTCAAGTGCATCAACCAAGATTTTCACATCTCATACAGCATCGTAGGCTCCCATTTCTTCTCAGTCATGGCCAGGTATTGGTGTAGAAGACTTTCCAAGGTTGAGAATGAAAACTCTTCTGGAGCTCTGCTACTCTTGTAATTAAGTTTTATGCGTGATCTTTAGCTTTTATCCCCATGGCTGCAGGAGAAGAGAGTCTATCTACATACTATTAAGAATGTTCTTGACTTAAGCATTTGTATATAAAATAAAAAGGATAATGATTTTATGGCTTCATGTTGTTGTGAAGATTTAAGGCAGTTGTGTTTGTAAACAGCATCTCAGAGTTTGTTACATAGTAGATTATTGATAAATGGAAATTGAATCAGTTATGAGTATCAGATTGTGAACGGGTTGGAAGTAGGGAAAGTTTTCGTTACCCTCAGCTGTGTCAATCTGAATCAGAGTCAATAATAGTGTAACCACTCTGTTGAACTGCCTATGCTCAGTAGCCTACGAGTGTGGATGAGTTCTATTTTTCCCCATTCTCTGCCTTCTGCCATGTTCGGTCAAATCCTGCTTGACATTCTTGGTACAAACATTGGGAAGATTCTTTGGCTTTCAAAAGGTCACTTTTGGTTATTAAAAAGTTCAGTCTGGTCTAGTTTAAAGCATAAACTTCTATCCCATTAAAACCTCTTCTTCTCCCTGCAGTGTCTAGACATGACCCCTGCCCTGAGGAATCTGGGGTGAGGCAAGCACAGGACTTTCCCACCTCTTCCCCACTCTCTGTTGATTCCAAATTCTCAGAGGGCTGGACTGAGGGAGGAATGGAGAGGAAGAGCAAATCCTCCCTTCTTCGGACACCATGGTGTTGTCTGCTCCTGGTTGTCTCATTTTGACCAGGTGTCAGATGCTTCCTCTCTAATGGGGTATTTGTGAGGTTTCCTTCAGGCTTTTCAGGAACCTCCTCACTAAATATTCCCCTGGCCATGGGTTCCATTCTGTCTGGATCTCTCCCAAGCCCCTCTCAGCTCCTGTTTCTGGTAGTATGCCTCAACCTCTTATTGCAGAAGTTTCCTTGCTCTGCAAACAGCCATCTTGGGTTGGTACCCACAAAATACACAGGCCCATCTTCCCTCTGTGGTTTCCACTGGCACACTGGGCCATGGAGTGTGGGCATCCCCACAGCAGCCCTCTCTCCACCCTGGCAGCCCTGTCCGGGTCTCTTCTCTATGTTCATGTGGACCCAGGCTGGCAGAGTGGGGGCAGTATCATTAGATTACAGAGTTTAGTGAACCTGCGTGTATTCATTTCCTGGGTATGCTGTAACACAGTACCATCAACTGGGTGGCTTAACCAACAGAAATCTATTCTTTCTGGAAGAGAACAATTCTGGAAGCTGGAAGTCCAAAATCAAGGTGTCAGCAGGGTTGGTTCCTTCTGGGCTGTGAGGGAAGGATCTGTTCCAGGCTTCTCTCTACCGCCTGGTGGCTTGCTGGCAATCTTTGACATTCCTGGGCTTGTAGATGCATCACTTCAATCCTCTGTCTTCACACAGCCTTCTCTGCATGGTGTCTCTCTGCACCATCTTTCTTCTGTGTGTGTCTAGTTCTGCGTCCAAATTTTCCCTTTTTATCAGGACACCAGTCATATTGGATTTGGGGCCCACCCTAAGAGCTCATTTTAACCTGATTACTCCTGTAAAGACCCTGTTTCTAAATAAGGACACATTCTGAGCTACTGGGGGTTAGGACTTCAGCATATCCTTTTTGAGGGACACTTTTAAACCCAAAACACTAGGTCTTTCTGATTCCAAAGCCCATGCTTTCCTGAGGTATAAACTAGGGAGTGATGGATTCTATGAAGGGAAGAAAGGGATGAGGTCAGGGAAGGAGGTGATGTAACGAGAACATTGGGAAAGATGTGGACTCCCTGGCAGAGAATCCACTATCGAGTTCTGCAGCTTTCCCTTCCTTCTGTGGGCCTCTGTGTCCCATGTGAATTTGGAACTCTGCAATTCCTTTCAAATGCCCATCCCAACAGGCACCTTTGAAAGGAGGTTGATGGGCATTTGAGACAAGATTATCTGGTCACAGTCAATCCTGAAGCATAATTTTTCTTAAATGAAATGAAATGAAAAACCTTCATGATCACTTGCTTCCCTTCTTGAATGTTTCCCAGGATAAATTCATTTCCATGCTTGTTAGAGTGACCGAGGGGCTACGGGGTTGTTTCTATTTCTGGGTAAGACGGAGATGTATGAGGGAACCCTGGGAAACAGATGATGTATCTTTACTCTGCTCAATGCTGTTCATCACGTACACTCAGTGAATGATGACCAGGCCACAAAGTCGTCTGAGCCAGCTTAGTTCCCATTGCTAATTTGGTGATATTTTTCAGAATAGTGACAGAATTTATGGCTCAAAAGTCCTGCTTGTCTGTTGTGGCTGTTCATTTAAGCCCATTCATTCATCCATGCAATAGAGCTGTGGGCAGTGTGTGCTGAGCCGTGGGTATGGGGTGGGCACAAGGCTTGCTTGCAGAGACCTCTCTCACAGGTCTTTCCTCCTGGAGGGACTCCAGTGATTAAACAAGGTAACGTATGCGAGTGCCTGGCTGATAGTAGCACCTATTTTGTCTCCCTGCCCTTTACTCCTGTCCCTCCCTGGGAGTTTCAAACCTTAGCTCTGTTGCTAGATAGCTCCGTGATCTTCAACAAATTATTTGGCATCTGAGTGTTAGTTTTCTGAGCTGTAAAAAAGGGGATGGTGCTGGCTGTCTTACCAGATGCTTCCTAAGATTATTGAATGTGGTTACCTACATAAACCACCTGGGGAGGTGAGGACCAAGACTGTGGAAATAATTCTCCACCTGCACGCACTCTATTCTGCACAGTGCTATATAGGTCAGAGCACGCCACACCACACTCTCCACCGGAAGAGTCAAAGGAAAATCAGGGAAAGAAAATGAATGATGGAGAAGAAATCTAAGGTTTCCCTGAGTTGGGGGGAAAGTGTCAGGAAGAATAACACAGAGATTCCTAACTGGCTTCTGTTCCTTCTCTTCTTCCCTCCCGTTCCCACTGCCTCCAGGCATCCATTGCTATCCTCATGCCAGAGACCCCCAAATCTATCTCCAGCCTAGATGGTTTCTCCTGAGCACCATATGCATGTATTCACCTGCCCTTGGACACCCTCGCTGGATGTCCCAGAGACACCTAAACGTCAAGCTGTATACACCTGAACCCATTCCTGCCCCCAATCTGCTCCAAGCTCACGTTGCCTACCTCTGTAACTGGCACCCAGTCGTTCAGTCCAGACCCCTTCTAGACATCTTCCTCAACCTACTTCTCGATGTCCAATCAGTCACCACGTCCTGGAGTCATCTGCTTGAACAGGTGCCTCACCTGTCTTGGGGCAGACTTCCTGTGCCTTTTCTGAGACTGCTGCTTCAGCTCCCTTCCTGGTCCTGCCTCAGTTCTGGTCCATTCTCTGTAATGTTGCTGCAGTTCTCTTCCTGGAAGCAAACCAAAGCAAACTTCTTTGTGCGGCTCCCATGCATGCAGACTTCCGCCGGTCCCCAGGCCTCTGCTCAGTGAAGCGTGAGCTCCTTCTCTCAATCACAAAAGGCAGCCCAGGCTGACTTTGCAAATGCCCTTTCCTCAAATGTGAATGCCTTCTCTCCCCATGAATCCCACCTTACCCTTCCAGCCTGACCTCTCGCCATTCTATCACCCTCTCACTCCGAAATACTTTGCTTCCTTCTGGAACACACCGTGCACTGTTGCTCACCCTGTGAGGGATATAGGCGGAGGCAAGTTATTCCTGGTGAAAAACACCTGCCCACCTGCCAGCTCCCCCACCATTTTTCCGAGCTCAGCTCAGGCATCCCCTTTTCCAGGAAGCCTTTCCTCATCTCCTTGGGTTAGATAACCCTCCTCTTGGGCTCCACACTGACGCCTCCATCTCTTTGCTCATCTGCCTCCACTACACTTCAAGCTCCATGCAGGCAGTGCCTTAGACAGTGTGCCCAGCACTCAGTGAGTGCACTTCCCATATTTAGCACATGAATGAATGAGTGAAAAAAAAAGAAGGAAAAAGAATGAAATCCTCACTACCACCATCTGTATCCACAGAGTAGCTCAGACTGAAATTCCTCTCTATGATGTTCTGCTATAAATACAATGACAGCAAACCATCGTATAATGGATTTTACTTTATGAAACATCCTCACCTCCATTTATCTCATGTAATCCTCACAAACCTGTGAGGCAGGGGTTATTGACTGCACTTTACAGGTGAAGAAATTGGGGATTGAAGAATGAAAATAGCAGGGATTGAACGCTTAGCTGTGCTGGACACTGTCCAAGCTCTTGTCGTGATGCCTCATTTAATTCTTTCAACAACCCTATGAGGTGTCTGTTATTATCCCCATTTTACAGGTGAGGAAGCTGAGGCACAGAGGTTCAGTGACATCGCAAGTACAGCTGACATTTGGTTATACACACATCCTTTCTAGAGTCCAAATCGGCAGGTCAAACAGCTTGGAAAGAAGTCAAGTGCCTAGAATATTGCTTGAGGGTGCTTAACAAATGTTTGTTGAATTCAAGTAACTTCCTCAAAGTCATGTAGAGACACCTCTTGAATCCAGCCTTCTTACCCCAACTCTCCAGCTCTTCCCAAGCACAGCAGAGAGCTCTGCCTGAGAGCTGAGCCCAGCAGCTCAGCCTGTCTTGCCCTCTCAGACACAGCAAGGACAGTGTCTTCAGGACTGCTTAGCTGGGCAGGGGCTGAGCTCAGAGCCAGGGTCTGGGGTAGCAAGACACAGCTCAGTGGTCTGGACACAGACGCATCGTGCTTTTATGTCACAACCAAATTCTTACCCTGAGCATCGCCCATCACCCCAGCAACACATCATTGGTGCCTCGTTCCACCCAGCCCCCCAGCCCCCCAGCCCCCCATGCAATGGGATCAGCTAGACCCTCTGAATCAGACAGAGCTCCTTTTCTGCCAGGCTGCCCCAGCAATGTGCCGAATCTCATTCTCTCTCTCTAAATTGCTTTCTGCTCATCTCTCCTCCCTCCTCTGCTTTCTGAACAGTATTCAGTGGCTACTATGGCGATGGGCTGACATCTGGAAGAAACTCCAGAAATGATTGCTGTGCCTTCAGAGGACTAGTACCAAACTCTGCCTCCCAGTAATCCAAGCTGTGGCCTGTCCCATGCCAGCCTCTGCCCCACAGTCCCTTGAGAACAGATTGTGCCCTGGCTGGAAGGGAATGGAATGTGTGCCCATACTTGATGGGCTGCACCCGAGGTTAGGGGAGAGGAGCTAACAATAAACTCACATTTACTGAGCACCTGATTGGTGCCAGGATTTCGCTGCATGCTTCACATCCATTATTTCTTTTACCACGAAACTATCCCTGAGATGGAGTGGTCTACTTGTCCCCATTTTTCAGATGAAAGAACTGAGGCCAAAAACACATAATCATGTTGCTAAGTAGTAGAACTGTGATTCACTTCCAGGCTTTTCTGACTAGCAGTCATGGTTGATGTGAACACACTATTTATTCTTGAATGTCAACCTTTATTTATTTTTTTTTTGTACAGTACATCTCTGGAATTTATTCTTCTTGTATAATTGAAACTTTATACCCATTGACCAGGAGCTCCCCATTTCCCCTCCTCCCAGCCCCTAGCACCCACCATTCTACTTTCTACTTCTGAGTTTGACTATTTTAAACTCCTCGTGTAAGTGGAATCCTGCGGTATTTGTCCTTCTGTGACTGGCTATTTAACTTAGCATAATGTTCTCAAGGTCCATCCATGTTATTTTAAATGGCAGGATTTCCTTCTTTTTATGGCTGAATAATATTCCATTGTATGTATATATATCACATTTTCTTTAGTTATTCATCTATCAATGGACATTTAGATTGATTCCACATCTTAGCTATTGTGAATAACGCTTCAATGAACATGAGAGTGCAGGTATCTCTTCGAGTTCCTGATTTCAAATTCTTTTGGATAAACACTCAGAACTGAGATTATTGGATCATATGGTAGTTCTAGTTTTAGTTTTTCAAGGAAGCTCTGTATTGTTTTCTATAGCAGCTGAACTATTTTACGTTCCCACCAATGATACACCTATATTCCAATTATTCCATATCCTTGCCCACACTAGTTATCTTCTGTTTTTTTGGTAATCGCCATCCTAACAGGTGTGAGATTATATCTCATTGTGGTTTTGATTTGCATTTCCCTAATGATTAGTGATGCTGAGCATCTTTTCATATACCTGTTGGCCATTGTACATCTTCTTCAGAGAAATGTCTATTCAAGACCTTTGCCCATTATTTAATTGGGTTATTATCATTATTATCATTTTTGCTATTGAGTTGTGGGAGTTCCTTATGTATTTTGGATATTAACCCCTTATCAGATATGTGATTTGCAAATATTTTCTCCCATTCTGTAGACTGACTTTTTATTTTGTTAATTTCCTCTGCAGAGAAGATTTTTAGTTTGATACAGTCCCACTTGGCTATTTTTGCTTTTGTTACTCGTGTTTTTGTTGTCATGAAGACATACTTTTGGTGTCGTATTGAAGACATCATTGCCAAGACCCATGTCGCGAAGCTTTTCCCTTTTATTTTCTTCCAAGCAGTTTACAGTTTCAGGTCTTACCTCTCCATCTTTAACTCATTTTGAGTTGATTTCTGTCCAGGATGTAAGATAAGGTTAAATTTCATTCTTTTACATATGCATCTTCGGTTTTTCCACTACCATTTTTGAAGAGACCACTCTTTCCCCGTTGTGTGTTCATGGCACCCTTGTCCAACATCAGTTGACTGTATATGTATGGGTTTGTTTCTGGGCTTTCTATTCTGTTCCATTGGTCTGTATGTCTGTCTTTATGCCATGACTGTACTGTTTTATTTACTGTAGCTCTGTAATATATTTTGAAATCTCTAAGTGTGATGCCTTCAGCTTTGTTCTTCTTTCTCAAGATTGTTTTGGTTATTCAGCGCCCTTTGTGGTTCCATATGAATTTTAGGATTTTTTTTTCTATGTCTGTAAAGAATGCATTGAGATTTTGATAGAGATTATATTGAATCAGTAGATCACTTTGGGTGGTATGGATATTTTAACAATATTAAGTCTTCCAATCCATGAACACAAGGTGTCTTTCCATCTATTTGTGTCTTTAGTTTCTTTCATCTTATTTGGATACTATCCCCAGTAAATCTTGCCCCTTTCCCCATATGACTCCTTTGATCTCTCCCTCAGCTATCCAAAATTGTCTTCCTCAGTGAATTTCCCTCCTGAAACTCAGATTCACATAATCTGACCACATTCTGCCTAATTGTTAGTGATGTTGAACATCTTTTCATGTGCTTAGTTGCCATCTGTATATTCTCTTTGGTGAAATGTTTCTTCATGTCTTTTGCCTGTTCTAATTGAATTGTCTGTCTGTTTTTCCTGTTGAGTTTTGAGAGTTCTTTGTATTCTCTAGATATGAGTGTTGTCAGATATGTGCTTGGTAAATATTTTCTCCCAGTCTGTGTTTTGTCTTTTCACCCTTTCAACAGGGTCTTTCACAGAGAAAAGTTTAAAATTTTGATAAAGTCCAACATATCATTTTTTCTTTTATAAGATTCTACCTTTGGTGTCACGTCTAAACACTTTTCATCAGGTTCCTCCTTCAGGAGGGAGCACCTCAACACTGTTGTGTGTGGTGGCCGTCCAGGGTCCCCACGTGGTCTCCACTGACACTGTGAGGGGGCGTCCATACTGCCCAAAGGGAATCAAAGTCCTGGCTTCCCGTTTGACCTCTGACCCCAGCCTCGTGGGATGTGCGGGAGGAGGGAGAAGGATTGGGTCTCTTCCTTACAGCCTGGCAAGAGTGGAAGTCCAGGCTCTCCATTTGGCATTTGTTGGTGGGGTAGAGGTGAGGGCCACAATTTTTTCTGTGTTTTTTGGCCATAATAGAGCAGTTACTGTCTAAATGTATTCTTCCTTGCTAGGCAGCCCTTGCCTGGCCCTTTGGCTGGAGAGAGCAGGCTACACTGGACTTTTTGTTGCTTCTACTCATTGGCATTTCTGGGTTGCCAGTCTCTCCAGTATCCAGGCTAGGATTTTTGGAGCAAAACAAAAACCCAGGGAACTCACCTTCCTGGCGTTCCTTGGGTCCTGGTATTCCCAGTCTTCTTCCATTGTTTTATATATAACGTTCAGGTTTTCAGTTGTGCTCAGAGGCAGGCAAAAGGAAAACATGTCCATTCCATCTTCCCA
Organism: Ceratotherium simum simum; assembly: GCF_057802395.1. Taxonomy (NCBI): domain Eukaryota; kingdom Metazoa; phylum Chordata; class Mammalia; order Perissodactyla; family Rhinocerotidae; genus Ceratotherium; species Ceratotherium simum. Next base: position 5,234,454 of record NC_141922.1, read on the forward strand.
CAAGTGGAAGTCTATCAAAGAATCTTGATGTGCAAACTGCTCAAGAGACAATGGTTTGAGCACAGTAAAAATATTACTGTGTAAAATTTTTTTCTTTAAGCCTGTTTGCCAGGTAAAAACACATGCAATGCAGCTGTCTGATAAAGGGTGTGGGCTTTGATTTTCAACTTCCTGGGTTCAAATCGTGGCACCTTTACTACTTGCTATGTTTCTTGAGCCTAATTATTTAACGTTTCTCTGCTTTATTTCCCTCAGCTATCAAATAGGGATAATAGTAACCTCTTCCTCATAGAGTAGAATCTAAGAATTACCTCAGATGAAACATGTCAATTAAACAAAAAATAAAATACATAGTCCAGCTTCTGGCAAGGCACCTAATAAATATTGTGTTTACTAAAAGAAAAGAAAATTAGGGGCCGGCCCCGTGGTGTAGCAGTTAAGTGTGTGCACTCTGCTGCTGGCAGCCCGGGTTCAGATCCCGGGCGCGTACCAATGCACCGCTTGTCAGGCCATGCTGTGGTGGTGTCCTGTATAAAGTGGAAGAAGATGGGCACAGATGTTAGCCCAGGGCCAGTCTTCCTCAGCAAATAGAGGAGGATTGGCATGGATGTTAGCTCAGGGCTGATCTTCCTCACAAAAAAAAGAAAAGAAAAGAAAAGAAAATTAGCAGTATAGTATAGGGCACCTGGAATCTGGAAGATGCAATGCCCAGGACCTCCCCAATTCTCCTTCTGTATTTCTTTAAATCATCCAACTTTCGGTCCATTCCTTCTTCCCTCCATCCCTTCCATCCTCACTGTCCCTCGTTCCTCCTATTATCACAAATTAGCTGAGTACCTGCTCTGTGTTGGGCTCTGGAGATATAAATACAGTGGAACACCATCTCTGCCCTCAAGGAGCTCAGAGGTTAGTAGGGGCAACAGAAGCATCAATGGATCATCACAATGTGATGTGCTAAGAGCTCCAACAGAGGTCCCTACCAAGTGTAAAGATGGCTCTTCAAAATACAAACAAATGCCATTGGGAACTCAAGTCTCCAATGACTATTTGTATTGAATTTAGTCATCCATTTGTAGGAGGACATTAAGAATAAACCCTCCCTCATGTAGCTGCAATGTTTACAGTCAAGCCCAGAAGCATATGGCACCAACCCCAAAGAAGCTACTGAGGATGTAGGACAAGAGAAGGATTATTTTATAGGCTGAATTCAGCCATCTGACTTACAGAGCTGTGGTCCAGATGGGGTGTGGGATAACAGAGGCCATGAGCTTGGATCCATTAGATATTTGGTATACCACCCAGCCAACTGTGTGAATGGAGATTTGGGAGAGTGCTTTAAACGAAACAAAAGCCAAACCAGATGTGTTTTGTTAAGGGCTGTGCTACACATGGGAGCTGGGCAAACATAGAGGTGGGTCTGGGCAGTAAGGCACTCATCTTGTTCTGGCAGTCAGAGCTCTGGGGTGGGGGGATTTCTTTGGTCGTGGGACTGACCCACTGGGAAGAAGGGGCATCTCCCTGCACTTGACATGTCAGGTGCAAAGAGCTTCAAGGGCAGTAAAAATGTCTGAGGCTAGGTGAAGTTCTGGGGGTGTTTCCCTTGGAATAATGTATCTGCTGGTGCAGGTTATCTGTGAGAGTTGGTGGAGACTTAACAGGTGCGTCAAATCCTAGCTCTATCACTTCATGGCAGTGTGTCTCTGGACAAATTACTTTATCTGGTTAAGCATCAGTTTCCTCCTCTGTGTAAATGGGACAAAGTGTTGACCTCATCAGGCTACTGTACTGATCCACTCAGGTTAAAGGAGTTGATGTGCCCTTCGCATGTGTGTCCGTCATCACGGACACATGGCCCAGTGGCCATGAGGAGTCTGAGAAGGCCACTGATTCAGTGGGGCCAGAGGCTGGCTCCAAAATGAGGAGGGGCTGGAGGGCAGGCAGAAAGAGTCGAGAAATCAAAGCACTTACTATTCTATATGCGGTTGATTTTCCCTTCTGATACAACCCAAAATGTCCTGGGTGAGAACAAATAACAGGCTTGTTGACCTGTTTCCATCATCAGCACAGCTCTGTTGAGAGTTTCTCCAGAGCTCATCCATGTTCTAGCAGTGTCTCATCTCTAACTCAGGAGCACTATAAATCATCTATGATAGATTGAAAAAGTGGCCACAGTTTTTCTCCCTCACCTGTGTCCACACCCTTTGTAACTTTGCAGTTCCTTCAACCAAGAGATGAAGTGTATTTCCCCTCCCCTTGAACCTGGGCTGGGCTTCACACTTGCTTGATCAGTGTGGTAGAAGTGATGCTGTGCCAGTTCTGAGCTTGCACCTGGAGAGAACTCACACATTTCTGCTTGTTCTCTTAGGAGCCCGCCCAGCTTCTGTGTGAACAAGCCCGGGCTGGTTGGCTGGAGAATGAGATACCACAGAGCAGGCACTGGCTATCCTGCTGGGGCCATCCTAGACCGGCCAGCCCCAGGCAAACTGCAGCTGGCTATAGAAATATGACTCAGTACAGCTGAAAACACAAGAACCACCCAGTGGAACCCAGCCCAAATTGGGGGATACATGAATGGTTGTCTTAACCCACTAAGTTATGACATAGTGTCTTATGTAGCACAAATCTCCTGACTCATGAAAAGATACTCAACATCATTATTTATTAAGAGAATGCAAGTTAAAACCCCAATGAGATACCACTTCACACCGACTAGAGTGGCTATAATAAAGAAGACACACAATAACAAGTGTTGGTAAAGATACAGAGAGACTAGAATTATCTTACTCTCCTGGTAGAATGTAAAATGATGCAGCCACTTTGGAAAACAGTTTGACAGTCTATTAAAAAGTTATGTGTGGATTTACCATATGACCCAGCAATTCCGCTCCTGGATAACTATTCAAGAGAAATTGAGACATATGTCCACACAAAGAGTTAGACATGAATTTTCATAGGAGGATTATTCATTGAAGCCAAAAAGTGAAAATAATCCAAACGTCCAATAAGTGCTGAATGGATAAAGAAAAGGTGGTATATTCATATAATGGAATACTATTCAGCAATAAAAAGTAACAAACTCCTGATACGTGCTGCAGCATGGATAGACTCCAAAAACATTATACCAACTGAAAGAAGCTAGATGCAAAGGCTTATTGTATGGTGCTGTTTATGTGAAATGTCCAGAACAGGCAAATCTATAGAGACAGAGAGTAGAGGAATGGTTGCCTGGGTCTGGGGACGGAAATTGGAAGTGACTACAGATGATCATGAAGGATCTTTATGGGGTGATAGCAATGATCTAAAACTGGATGATGGGGATATTTGTACTACTCTGTAAATTTAATAAAATCATTTAATTGTGCATGTAAAACGTGAATTTTATGGTATATAAATTATACCTCAATAAAGCTTTTACATAAAAAAATACCTGGTGATTCACTTATGTAACAATATGATTCAGGAAAACATTGCAGAAAGCATGCACACACACCCATAGGCTCCTTGCTCCAGCCCATGGTTTTCATCATCAACAGATCCTCCCAGCCTGATCCCAGGGTAACACGGGATGTTGTGAGACATCTTGTTGCAATGTGCTGATTCTCAGTCTGCCTCTGTCATGTAACACTTTACATCCTCCTTAACCCTCTGATGCTTATTTTGCATGCCGAATAATATTCAATACTTTATTCAAGACATTTTAAATACACGAAATTTGCTCTTAACTTGCCCCTGGCCACCCACTTAATATTTTTCTTTTTAAGAAAATCCTCCAAAAAGATTGCATGTGTATGATAGGATATATTTGAAAGTAAAACATTATTCAGAGATTATTTTTTATTTTCTTTCCCCCAGACTATATCCCCACTCTTGTGGAAATGAGGGGCTTTGAGATGCCTGAATCATTGTTTACTCAATCTTTCAAACCATTCAGGCTGATGGCTGACTGTGCAGGGTGCCACCATTGGAGCTGCAGATACAGAGATACCCAGGCTCTAACTGTGTCCTCAGAGGCCCCAATGTGTGGGGCAGATGGCAAAGCATACCAAGTGCCAGTATGAAGAGAGGCCCTCAAAACTCCTGGGAAGAACTAGCTCAGGGGTCTCCTTGTCTGGAAAGCCATTCATGTGCTGCCTCAGCTGGAGAGTCAGCTGGACTGGAAGGCACAATTCTTCATTCATGTGTCCAGCATATGGTTCTGGCTGTCGGCTGGGCATCTTGGTTCCCCTCCATGTGGCTGCTCATCCTCCTGTAGGCTAGACTGGCTTCCTCACAAAGTGGTGTCAGGGCCGAGTTCCAAGATAGCAAGAGCAAAAAGCTTCCACACCTCTTCACCTAGGCTCTAGAAGTTGCACAATGTTCTATCCACTGTGTTCTGTTGGTCCAGGAAGGCAGCCCCAATTCCCTGCTGGAGGAAACTGCACAAGTGAGAGGAGTCAGGGAGACATGGTCATTGGGGCCATTTCCTAAGAATCTGTCATAGCACGAATACACTGGGATTGTTTTCCCCATGTTCCTGAAGTGCAGAGGTGTTAGTAATTTACACAAAGCTACACAGAAGACTGGGTAAAGAACCTAGGGTAATGCTTCTGCAAGTTCAAGCTAGTTCACTTGAATCTCAAAATAAAATACAAAATCCTCACATTTATGTACCTTTTGCAGTTTATAACATTTTCTGATGGTGATAATGATGGTGATGTTATGACAATTATGAATTATGCTAGAACCTTACAGGAGCCTCGTTAGTTAAATCCAAGTTTGTATCATGGATATCTCCCTGTAGACGTTTGCTCGGGCTGCTGTGAGAAAGTACCACAAACTGGGGTGGCTTAAAAGACGGAAATACATTTTCTCACAGTTCTGGAGGCTGGAAGTCTAAGATCAACATGTCAGCAGGGTTGGTTCCTTCTGAGGTTGTGAGGGAGTATCTGTTCCAGGCCTCTCCCTCAGCTTCTCCTGGTTTTCTGGCAATCTTGGGCATTCCTTCGCTTGTAGCAACATGATCCTCATTTCTGCCTTTACTTTCACACAGTGTTCTCCTCGTGTGCATATCTGTGCCCAAATTTCCCCTTTTTATAAGGACATCAGCCATATTGGATTAAGGGCCCACCCTACTCCAGTATGACCTCATCTCAACTTTACTAATTACAGCTGCAATGACCCTATTTCCAATTAAGGAAGTATTCTGAGGTACTGGGAGGTAGGGCTTCAACATATGAACTTTTGGGGGGCCACAACTCAATCTATAACATCCCTTTTAACATGTGTGCAAAATGAGGCTCCAAATCCAGTTTTACAAGCAAATTGAGAAAACTCTACTTGTACATTTTGGTGCACAGGTGCAGTATTATAGTCTTAAGGATTGTAGAGATTGTCTTATACAAATTTTATTTACGTAGAGGAGAAAATGGAGCTCTAAAGGGACATGGTGAGCTGTGCAAAGTCACATGGCCCTTAAACTCAGCACAGGGGTCAGAAGCCAGGACACCTGATGGCTTCTTTTGGAAATGTTTCTGCCACGTCACACTTTATTCTCACATACTCACAATTTAGTCCATTCCTGGGCCTCTAGGAGACAATTTTTAAAAGCTATAAAGGGCTCTTTGGTGAGGCCTTCTGAACTCATAACCCTTTGCAGTCTTAAAACAAATTTGCCGTAGGATTAAAGCCCCAAGACTGAGCCCTGCCTGGCCCTAAGCCGCCATTATTCTGAAAACACTGGAGATGCTATTGCCCCCAAGACACAAGGACAGACTTTGTGTCAAGAAGAAAAGCTCCCAAGAATGATCTCTCAGTCCAGCAATTGGGAAAACACACTGAAAATGCTTTCATTCCATTAGCGGTCAACTCTGCTAAGTCAGGGAGCTAGCTCAGCTCAGCAGCCTGAAGATTTCAACACAGATTTGAGAAAAATAAAGGAAACTTCCACTTATGACCAGGATAGAGTAAAAGGGACCAAATTTACTTTCCACCTTAAACAACCAGAAAAATGAACTTATATTTCAGTTGTGTGTGTGTATATATATATATATATATATCAATCATAAGGAATATATACATATTTTATATACATATAAAACAATTTTTAGACATTGGAAACGTGCAGCACAGGACTGAGTTCCCTGAAAGCCTGAGAAAAAGGAACAAAGTGAGCCCTGCAATTGCCCAAGTTTACCACCTCATAGAAGTTTCCAGGCTACAGAGAACAATGGGTAACTCAAGAAGAGCCCAGCAGTCACACGAAGTTGAGAAGACAGAAGTAAGAGTTTGGAAGGTCACAGGGATAGAATCTGCGGAGAAAAATACCAAAGAGAAGCGAGCTTCAAAGAGAGAGAACGCTTGAGATCTGCAGGGAGATCCCATTAGTCTTTGGCTGGATTCTGATCTGATTTTGTAATGCCTGGGGCATCTGGTAGAATGCTCAGAAGGGTTTTGCTTTTGTAGGGTGGCTAGATTAGCTCTAGTTAGTTAGCTCTGTTTAAAGGCTGCTGGACCCACCCTTACAAAGCTGAAAAGCAAGCCTCAAAAGGATCAAACTGACCTCAGATACTTAACTGCACCCAGAACAAAGCCAATAGCATTTAAAGGAATGTAACAAAATCCAGCACCAACGCAGCATCCGGAATGCAGTTGAACTTATCAAGTAGGCAAAGAAGCAGAAAAATACAACTGAGAACCAGGAGAAAGATCAATTAACAGAAATAGATACAGAAATAACAGAGATGATAGAATGATCAGATAAGGTCATGAAAAAGCTATTATAAATATGTGCCACATATTGAAGATAAGAGAATAACATGAATATAAGAAGAGAAGTGAAAGATATAAAAACATCTAAAAAAAGTACCTCTAGAGATAAAAAATACAGTATCTAAAATGAAAAATATAGGTTAGAATTAACAGAATGGACACTTAAGGAGAAATTTCACCAAGCTTGAACACATAGTAAACTATTCAAAATGAAGCACAGGGAAGATAAAAGAGAAATACATGAATGGAGAATCAGGGGCCTTTTTCATAATGTCAGTTTATTTAACATACATGCAATTGGGGTCCTTAGAAGAGAGAGGCCAGTAAAAAGTATTTGAATTAACAGCTGGAAATTTTCCAAATCGATGAAAACCATAAATTGAAAGAAGAAAGAGCTCACACACCCCAAGCAAGAAAAAAAAAAGCATCAAGACATCGCACAAACTGTTAAAAACCAATGATAACATGTAAATCTTAAAGCACCTAAAGAAAAAAGATATGTTACGTATTACATACAAAGGGATAAAGATAAGAGTAACAGCAGACATTTTTAAACCAGAAACTAGGTGAGCCAGAAGACAACAGAATGACATCTTAAAGTACAGGAAAAGAAAAGAAAAAAAAAAAACAAAAAACCCTGTTAACCTGGAATTCTATAACTGGCAAAAATATCTTTCAAAAATGAAAATAAAACAAAGGCTTTTTCAGACACTTAGCAACAAAACCATACTGCAGTAAATGCTGAAGTTATTCTGCAGAAGGAAAACAATACCAAATGAAATCTGGATCTACACAAAGATCCAAATTTTATCCAGATTTTTGCGGATAAAATTTCAATAGTGGAATTCAAACCAAATATAGAAGTTAAATGTATAAGAACTACAGCATGAAGGCCAGGAAAGGTTTTAAAATTATACGTGAAGTGATGCAATATTATTTGAACCCCTAGAGTGCCCACTTTAAAAAAAAAATAAAACTAAGAGATAGAGCTAAGACATTAGTGGAGATAAAATGGAATAAAAAAAATTGATCCAAAAGAAGGCAGGAAGAGGAAAAACGGAATAGAGAACAGATGCAACAAATAGGAAAAAAAATAGCAAGATGGTAGATGTTAACCAAACCATATTGATAAATAGTGTAAACGCACAGTGACAGAAGACAGATCAGAGGGAACATTGTGTGGTGGTGGAAATCTTCTATATCAAAATTGTGGTAGTGCTTACCTGACTGTACATATTTTTCAAATCTCAAACTGTATAATCACAATCGGTGAAATTTATTTGGCACAAATTATTGCTTAATAAAGCTGCTAAGAAATAAAAGCAAAATAGGAAGATGCACAGGGGAAGAAGGAAGAGTGGAAAGAACGCAGGACCAAATTGGAAAGTCTGTATACACACGCATACACGTGTGCACTGTGTGTGCAGATAGCTTTCCTGCTTTTTCTTTAAGTTAATAAATTATTTGCACAATATATTTAGAAAATACTAAAGAGTATAAAGAAAAATAATTTTTAGAAGTGTATCTTTCTAGATATTAGCACTATTTTTCTCCTGCATATTCTTCCAAGCATAAACACACATGTGCTCACAAAGGACATTTTTCTTAATAGGAAGATTATCATGTTATACACAAGGTTTTCAATCACCAATATTTTGGAGGCATCTTCTCATGTTGATAAATATAAATATACATATATATTTTGAGGAAGATTGGCCCTGAGCTAACATCTGTTGCCAATCTTCCTCCTTTTTTCCTTTATTTTCCTCCCCAAAGCCCCAGTAGACAGTTGTGTATCATAGCTGTACATCCTTTTGGTTGATCTATGTGGGATGCCGCCTCAGCATGGCTTGATAAGAGGTGCGTAGGTCTGGCCCCGGATCTGAACCAGTAAACCCCATGCTGCCGAAGCGGAGCATGCAAACTTAACCGCTAAGCCACAGGGCCGGCCCCAGTATAAATATATTTTTATAGCCACCATTTTAAGAGCTGCCTGGAATTTCACTGTGTGTCTCTATATTTATATCTATGTAAGTGTGTGTCTGTGTTTATTTAACCATTCCCATTCCTATATGGATGGTCAGTTAGGTCCCATATTTTTTATGTCTGTCCTTAGCAGTATTGCAGTGAACATACTTATGCTTGCATTTTTTTTTGTTTTATTGTTTCCTTAGAATAAATTACAAAACTTGAAATTGTTCTATCAAAGGGAATACACTCCTTTCATAAGGACTTTTACAATCCTCCCAAAAGATCACACACCAACTCACAGTCCTTCCAGGCAGAGCATGTGAATACCAGTATCCTCACACCCTCACGCACCACAAATATCGTTAGGCTTTTGATTTTTGCCAATTGGATGTGTTACTTCATCGTTTCAGTGTGTGCTGTGTGTGTGTGTGTGTGTGTGTGTGTAAAAGCTTTTGCAAGGTTTTTCAGAAGTTTTCAGCTGCCATGATGGGTATCATCAAGCTCAAGACCCAGGAAAAGGTAAGACAGGAGCTTCCTCATCACAACCCTTTGATGCCATCTCTGTGATGCCTTAGGTAGGGCTCTAACACGCTTTCCAATATTATACAATTTGTAAAATGAATGTGATAAGGTCCACATCACAGGGTTGTTACATGAGTACTAGAAAAAAGGTATATAATGCTTTATAATGTAGCACTCTTTCTTTCTTTTTTTTATTTTTTGAGGAAGATCAGCCCTGAGCTAACATCCACGCCAATCCCCCTCTTTTTGCTGAGGAAAACCGGCCCTGAGCTAACATCTATTGCCAATCCTCCTCCTTTTTTTTTTTTCCCTTTTTCTCCCCAAAGCCCCAGTAGATAGTTGTATGTCATAGTTGCACATTCTTCTAGTTGCTGTATGTGGGATGCCTCCTCAGCATGGCCTGGCAAGCCATGCATCGGTGCGCGCCTGGGATCCGAACCTGGGCCGCCAGTAGCGGAGCGTGCACACTTAACCGCTAAGCCATGGGGCCGGCCCCCAATGTAGCACTCTTTCTAAAAGAAAAATCGGAAACCACTTAAATGTTCAACAACTGAGAATCAGCTCAATAACTTACACCAACTGTGTAATAAAACACACTGCCCTTACCATAACGGCATCGTAGGAATGAGTTTATTGAGGTGGAGAAATGATCTTGATAGATTGTTAAGTGGAGAAAAAGGCAAGTTATATCTAGGTATGTATGCTATGATTCTATTTTTTATAAATTACCATATACACATAGACAGTTATCTGAAACTATACACATTTTTGTACTCACACTGATGTTTCTGGTTACGTAGGTGAACTTTTTATCTTGTATGTTTCTTCAGAATCTTCTGTGATGAACAATGTGTTGTTTGAATCAAGAAAAAGGCAGTTTTATAAGAACAACCAACACCACAATTATTTAAAGTGCCTAATAGGCACCCAGTCAGTGCTCGTTGTCCTTTGGCATTTTCAGCATCTCTGAGTGCACACATTATTTTTTCCATGTGCCACGTGGCGCTTGGGAAGCTGAGGTTCCAGGAATGCAGGTAATTGACCCACAGTTACCCAGGGAATGGGAGGCAGTGCAGGCATTTTAACTGGTTCTCTGACCCTAAAGCGCATGCTTTCTGGCTTCATTTGTTATCGAACAACCCATTTGTCCCGAGTCTTTCTCTTCTTTTCCTTTGGTAGTAAAATTCCACTACCATTTGGTCCTCATCTTACACCTATCTCTTCCAGTGAGTGTAAAGAGGACTGTGAAAAGTTCTGGCTGGTGGACCTCATCAAGGATGGACAGAGGGCTCTGCAGGGACCGCCCCACCATAGCCTGTGAGTGGGGCTGCTCAGCCTCTGGGAAGATGTTCCAAAGAGTGCCCCCCATGTTGAGTTGCCAGGTGGCTGCAGTAACCTCCTCCCAAGTGCCATCAGAAAGGTGATGTGGAGGACCACTGAAGGAGGAACCACTGAGATGGCTCAGAGCCCAAATCCACCACACCTTCCACATCTCAGACTCAACACCATCCACAAGATGGTAGATGCTTGATGAGAAAGCTTCCCTCTGTGTGATAGACATTCACCAACCAATTTCACCCCAGGAGGAAACTGGGTAGATATTACCATGGTGCCCATTTCACAGAGAGGTTAAATGACTACTCCAAAGATACACAGCCAGCAAGTAGTCCAGGTGGGTTGGAACCCACATCTTCCAGGTTCAAGTTACATGTGTGCCCAATATAGAAACACTTAGCACAGCATTTACCATTAAGAACTGTGTCCTCCCTCCTTTGGTCTTCCCTTCGCTGGGAGGCAGAGTTAGGGGACTCAAATAGTGGGCTTTGCATTGCAATCCTATTTCTACCATTATGGTCAATGGCTTAACCTCTCTGAGAATCACCCTATTCATCAGTAAAATGGGGATGTAACTCCTAGGATGGTCAAGATGGTGAGGCGTATGAAGCACCTGTTCAAGTACCCAGTGCATAGCAGGGGTGTAACAGACATCAGTTCATCAGGACAGACCTGTGTGTGAGCAGGTAGAACTGCTGTTGCCTGGGAGTCCCAGTGAGCTCAGGCTTCCCAGGGGTCATCGCTGGCCCCTGCCCTTCCCCCAGGGGGGCATCATAACTGAGAGTAGAAACCAGCCTGCGCAGGCAGCCAGACCTGCATTTGAATCTTGTCTCGGCCACTTTCTAGCTGTGTGCCTTGGGCTGGTTATTTAACCTCTCAGCCTCAGTTTGCCCATCTGTAGAATGAGGGTAATTATACCCACATGGAGATGTGTTGAAAACGTTAAACGAAACCTAGCAGGTGGAGAGTGAACCTCAAGAAGGCAGGGGCTACTGCATTTTCTTTTTCTTTTTTCTTTTTTTTTTTGGTGAGGAAGATCAGCCCTGAGCTAACATCCATGCTAATTCTCCTCTTTTTGCTGAGGAAGACCAGCTCTAAGCTAACATCTATTGCCAATCCTCCTCCTTTTTTTCCCCCAAAGCCCCAGTAGATAGTTGTATGTCATAGATGCACATCCTTCTAGTTGCTGTATGTGGGATGTGGCCTCAGCATGGCCGGAGAAGTGGTGCGTGGGTGCGCGCCTGGGATCCGAACCCAGGCCGCCAGTAGCGGAGCGCGTGCACTTAACCACCAAGCCACGGGCCGGCCTGGTTACTGCATTTTCATTCACTGCTCTCTTCCTAGCAGCCAGGGGAAAGGCTGCTTATAGCAAATGTTCAATAAATATTTTGTGAATGAAGGGACCCAATGGGGCATGAGCCAGCATGGAGTGGGGTCTCAGTAAATGTCAGTTCATTTGCTCTCTGTCCATTCTTCAGTGAGACTATCAGCTTAGTGATTGTCACATCCCAACGTGAATGAATGCGAATGTCTAGCAGTCCTAATGGGCATTACTTCTAAATCCTGCTGGCCACTGGCCTGTGATTGTATGTGGTCACCATCATCCCTGCCTGTTATCCAAGTCCCCCAAATTCTGCTTAGCAAAGAGATGCTTCATGGCACCCCCAGAAGCTCCCTCTGATTTTCAGAAGAAATGACCCCTTTCACCCACACTGGTGTGGAGTTTCGCTTCTGCACAAAGGCTCTATGTGCTGGAAAGATGGGGCTTTGGCCATCAGTCAAATACCAGCTTGAATTGCGAGTCCTCCAATTATGAGCTGGGTTACCTTTGAGCGACTCACAAAATCTCACTGAACCTGTTTTCTCATTGGAGTAATGGAGCTACTTAACTGTCTTTGCACATTTGTTGGAGCTAACAACATCTAAAAATCCCTGGGATACACTAGGAATTCTGCAAGACCCTCTCCACCATCGGCCCCCTAGTGAAAACTTTGCTCAGTCTCTGGTGACACCTACTGGTGCCTGGTCCATGGGAAGGAGGAAACCCTGAGACATTTGGAATCACAGGGTGTTGGGAGTTGGGGCTTATAACACCCCAGTATTACAGCTAATGGTACCACTGCAACGCTCGACTGCACTGCTCACCCACGGTGGCAATCGCCTCCTGCCAAGTTTCTCTGCTCACACTCCTACACTCGGCAAACCACTCTGCAATTCAGCAGCTGGAGGAATCTTTGGTTTTGATCTTGACCATGAAGGCAGACCAAGTGCTTCCATAAATTCCAGAGGTGGCCACAGAATGGCAGAACTATTGATGCCTTCAGCACATATTTATTGAGTACCTACTGTGTGCCAGGCATTGTTCTTCGTGCTGGGTTGCATCACTGAAAAACTGATGTAGAGATGCAGGTCCTTACTCTCAAGAGCTGTTCACAGTGATGGCAGAGCCAGCACATCCCCCGCCATCACCCCAGTGATGCTCTCATTTGTCCATGCCCTGGCCCGGTGAGGCAGGTAGTATCTACCCTTTGCACTGAAGGGAAAACTAAGCTTGTAAAATATGGGCAAAAATGTGTGCCTTGCAGGATTGTTGTGAGGTTTAAATACCATAAACGCATAACTTTGAGGCCCAGCGTAGCTGGCACTGTGTAGCTGATTGACAACTGGAAGATGATAATCAGGTGCTATTCATGGGCTCTCCAAGTCTGAGACTGCATGTGAAGGGACCAGAATGGTGGCATTTAAAACGTGCTCCAAGAAGCCCCTTAGAGACTGTGTGGGGCAAGGCTGTGCCCCTGCCCCTGACTTGTTCTACTGGACTTTGGAGAAAGGTTTTGTTTGAGGAATCCTTTCTCTCTCTTGCGATGTCCCCCTGCCCCCCAAAAAAGAGAATGTCTCAGTCATGAGCCATCATGTGTGGAAAGATGGCTTTCCTGCACCGTGCATCAGGGGTCCTGGTTCTGATCCCATATGGAGGCTGTGACCATAGGCAAGTCACCTCCATTTTCTGGGGATCAGTTTCCCCATCCAAAACTTGTAATGATTTCACCTCCCACTCTGGTATGTGATGGTTAAATTCAGTGTCAATGCTACTAGACAACCATTAACTGGACACTCAACAGAAAGAAGTCGGCTGTTGTGTTGGACTTAACGAGAGCCAGCTCCGAAGCCAGGAGCCTGGTTCAAATACTGCCTCTGTCCCTTCAGCTCTGTGATATTGGATAAATTACTTAACTTCTCAAATTTCATGTATGTGGGAATGCTAAACTCACAGAGTTGCTGTGAAAATCACTTGAGACAGGAGGCTAATATACCTGAATGCAATGGCTGGTGCATTACTCCTTGGCACTTAAAAATGTGACTTCTCTTCCTGTTTGCCTGTTTCTCAGGCTCCTACCCCAAACTGCCTGGAGCTTTTTGAGGGCTGCCTGGGATGGCTGCATGGAGCTTTGTTCATCCAGGGACGTGTTCTGTAACTCTCTTTTCTCTTCCTTCCATTTTCTGATTCACAGCAATAGGCTTATGAGAAGCCGAAGGCCCACAGTGATCATTTTGTGTCTTGACATTCTCTCTCAGCTGGGTGGAGATGCCCAGCTTTCGCCCACAGGCCACCGAAGCATCCTCCATATATGCTGTGCATTTGCAGCAGGCCCACGCTGTATACACCAGCAGGAGGAGGTGGAGCCGCTGCCCCGCAGACTGGGCTTCCAAGGAAAACCCAGCTTTTCCTGCCTGGCATTCAGCCACTGTAGGGCCCATCTCGAGGACCCCCAGCCTGGCCCTATCTTCCTACATCTCCAGCCTCCTGCTGACGGGTCTGCCATTCCTGTGGGCGGTGGGACTGGTGGTGAATTTAGCTGATGTGTTCCCCTCCTTTCTGTTCCAATAGAAAGAGTGGGGGCAGGGAATGTGTGTAGGGGGAATGTCTGCAAAAATTTTCCCCAAAGCACAGGTTCTGGTTTCCGCTGCTGAGAAAATTCTGAGCTAGGTCATAGTCTCTCTGTCTTTCTTGGAATAGAATGAAAGGGAATCGGAAAGTGTCTATGACAAACCAAGCCTTGTGTCAGATCACAATGTACTTTGTCATATTTAATTTCCCCCCAATTCAGCAAATTGTGATCATTATTCCCATTCGTTAGGCACTTACATGTGCCAGGTTAGAAACTATACAAGTATTTTACTAGTATAAGAAATAATACAAATAATTTAAGCCCATGAGCAATGCTTTTTAAGCAAACTTGAGAATGCAGATAAGCCAAAGGAAAATAAAAGTCACCCCAAATGCCACTACTGTCGACATCTTCCAGCACATTCTTGCAGACTTATTTTAGTAGTTAGAGGCAGAGTGGTATGGGGATAGGAACGAGACTTCTGAAATTACACTCTCTGAGTTTGAATGCTGTTCCAACCACTTGCTAGCTGTTGACCTTGAGCCAACAGATCTCTCTCAGGCTTGATTTTCTTACCTCAAAACAACACAGGGATGCTGTCAGGAGTAGAGGAGATGGACGATGCAGGTAAAGTGCTGGTTCATGAGAGCTCTATAAAAATCAGCACAGCTGTGTAGAGATGCATCTACTCAGAATATTGTTTGAGCAACTATTATGCGCCAGACATCGTGCTAAGGACTGGGGCACATGGGGAAGTGTGTGTGTGCATGCGTGTGTGTGTATGTGAATTGTGGATCAAATGTGGATTTTACCTTCCATAGTATCTGTCATTCTGCAGGTCTGTCTGGATGAGAGAACTGCTGAGGGAAGCTTAGCCTGAAGAAGAGGAGACCCTTTTAATCCCTGTCTTAATGACTTGCATAACCTGCCCTCTCGTTTCCCCTCTGAGAGCCTGGATGCCCTGGAGGGCAGCCCCTGGCACATCTTGCTCTCCACTGTGGCCCCATTCTCAGCTTGGTACCAGGTGCTTAGCAGGCATGCAATAAATGCTTGTTTAGTGAAGAAATGAATGACTGAACAAATGAGCAAATAAATTCTGAGACCAGTATTAGATTAAAATTCTAAAGAAACTGGAGGACAAACTCAGGTTCTCAAAGATCTTGGCCCACAGCAGAGCTGTCCAAGGGCAGAATGAGAGTTAGATAAACCTGTTCAGGGGCTGCCGTGCCAGTTGGGTGACCTCAGGCAGCATATTAACACCTCGGAGCCCCTGCCTTCCCATCACACTGTACCATCAAGGCTGTTATGGGATCGTCTCTGAGCCTCAGTCCCTGGACCCCATTGTGTGGCCATTGTGATTATTATCACTTCTGAGCTCCTGTCAATTCGCCTGTTGGCTGGCTGGTCTGGAAGCAGTGGAGGAACCGTGCTGTGTGTCTGCTGCGCATCTGATTCATCACTTCCCTCCTCCGCCTCCTCCCCTGCCCGCTTGGAATGTCATCCTCTCGTCTGTGGTTAGCTGCACTCAGCAGCAGCTGCCGCAAGGTGATGGATGGGCAGTGATTGCTTCCTGTCTGGTCCCCAGCAGGGCCATCCAGGCATCCTTCCCTAGCTTCTACTGGTCTCTCTGATCCCCTGCCTGGTCCCCATCCTCAGGTTTGAAACCATCTGAATTTTAAAATATGACTCTCCACTTGGCAGAATTTACTTAAGACACAGATTCTCTACTATTTAACCTCTAAACATTTCTTTTTCGTTTGTACAATGAGAAAAGAAATCTACCCCCGAGATGGCTGTTCTCTCAAAAGTACACTTCCAGTGCCCAGAGGCTGTTCTCTCTCTGTGTTGGCACCCTCTTTCACTGCCATCGACTCTTGGAGGAATATCCAGGCAACTCAGAAATGGGGACAAAGGAAGAGCCAGAGGCTGGGTATGGTTGTCTGCTCAGCAGAAAGACTGTCTAAGGGTGACTGAATGTAGACGTTCTTCAGAGACATCTTGTGCAATTCTGTGCCTACCCCTCCTCCCACCTGTGCAACACACACCCTCCCATTCTTCCCCTGAGGAAAACGAGTCCCAGTTAGTTAAAATGGCTTGTCGTAGGTCACATGGTTGATACTGGACGCCGTGCGATAGCCGCGCCTCACAGCTACAGTAGAATCTCCCTCAGAGCAGCAGCTGTGAACAACGTGCATCCAGCACCTGCTTGGTTGCTTCTAGTAACAGGGAGCTCACTCTTGAGTGGAGACATCTTTTTTCACCTCCAGGTTTCCAGGAGGGCTGTAGTCACAATGATCTGAGGGAAATTAAAGTAAATGGGAAGAGAAAAATACGACCATAGAAAAAGATGCTTCCTGGTGGCCAGGCTCATTGTAAGTAGATATTTCCCTTTCATCCCTCATACTCAAAGGTGAAAACCAACCCACCAAGAACTAATTAGCTATAATTCTGAATCCTGACAACTCATCCTTCTCTTGGTGAAAGGAATTGTTCTCTGATTGATCCTGAATGATTGCCAGCTGGACCCATGGCTATTGAATGTCAACAATATTTTAGTCAGCCAGTTTGCTCATTTACTAGAAAACAAGCTATTTCTCTTTACCAGAGTCTCATTAACTGGATTCAGAAATCTGGGAGGAAACCCAGTACCAGATCCCTGCAATGGCCTTGGAAGTAAAGGGACACAAGACTACAGATATGCTCAGCTGCCAGTAACAGACATCTCTACTTCAGTGACTTAAACAAATAAGGATTGGTTTGTTTTTCTCAAATGACAATGTCTAGGGATAGGTGGTTGCTGATATTGACCATGTTAGGGCCACATCTTCCTGATTCTCGAGGTCTTTCTCATATGATGTCAAGATGGCTGCTGCAGCTCCAGGTATCATATCTACATTCAACACCTAGAAAGTGACATGGCTACCATGCCCAGTTACTTTTGTTTTCTTTCATAAAAAAGTAAGCTTTTCTAGTATAACTCCAGCAAACCTCTGCTTATGTTTTGTTATCCAACAGATCATGTGGCCATCCTTAGTTTCACAGTAGGCTGGGAAAGTGAGGAATGAGATTATCATGATTGGGGTAGACTCATCACCTGAGGATGGGCACAGTGACATTCTGAACCAAATCAGGTTTCAGCAATGGAGAAATTGGGTCTGGCTATCTGACTATAAACTCACGGTATCTGCCACACCTATGTGGCAGGTTTTGAGGGGCTGTGTGAAAAGCATCCTTTAAAAATAATGGCTCTGGGGGCTGGCTCGGTGGTGTAGTGGTTAAGTTTGTGTGCTCCACTTCAATGTCCCAGGGTTTGTGGGTTTGCATCCTGGGTGCAGACCTGCACACTGCTCATCAAGCCATGCTGTGGAGGCATCTCACATACAAAATAGAGGAAGATTGGCACAGATGTTGGCTCAGGGACAATCTTCCTCACCAAAAAAAATAAATAATAATAATAATAATAATGACTTTGCTCTTTTGTTGAAGTTCTGCCTTCACATGGAAGCCCCTCACTGACTGCCATCTGTTTTGTGCTATTTGCATGTCTGGAATTCTCTGCCCAGCCTTGTCCTTATACTCAGCTATTACCTCTCAGCTCAGCATCACAATGGTCCATTCTGTTCAACCAAGCATTTGCTTCAGTCCAATAATGTGCTGGGACCTGATCACAACTGAAGACACAGAGAGGCTTGAGGCCCAGCCCTGTCCTGGAGGAACTTCCAGCCCGTGAGGGAGCCAACACTCCAACCCCTCAAGTTAATAATTGCTGGGAAGCTGGGCATGGAGGAGCCTTCCTAACGCAGGTTGGGGTGGGAGTGAGGCCCTGAGCTGAGGCTCTAAGGGTGAGGAGGAGTTATCTTCTGCAGAAACACCCTCTCTCTCCTTCTGAAGATGAGTTGTTCCAACAGCTGAAGATTTACTGCCCTTATATTTCTTGGGTCTCTCTCCCTGACCAGCCCAAGAGCTTCGAGAGCAGGGACTGTGACTTATGTCTTGTCCATCTCTGCTCCCTGGTTAAAGGTAGCCTGTGTCTTGTATTCCACATGCCTGGCTCAGTGGCTGTCATATATCTGGACCTCAATATTTTTTGTATATTTGAATAAATGAATTAGGGAATACGGAAATAAAAGATATAAAGAGGTAAGTATCCAAGCTTTGTTGACCTATTTCTACTCTCAATGTTTTGGCCAAAATATATAGGAAAATAGCATATAATAGCATAAGAGGAGCTTTGGATGCTGTATTAGTCAGGGTTCTCCAGAGAAACAGAATACATATAAATACACACTAATATATATAAAATACTCACACATATATATACATATATATGCAGAATTTCTCTCTATATATAGATAGATAAATGGATAGATTGATAGATAGGTAGTTATCTAGCTACCTATCAAGAGATACATTATAAGGTATTGGCTCACAGGATTATGGAGGCTGAAGAGTCCACGATCTGCTATCTGCAAGCTGGAGACCCAGGAAAGCCACGGTGGTGTACCTCCAGTCTGGGTCCGAAGGCCTGAGAACCAAGAGTGCCAATGGTGTAAGTCCCAGTCTAAAGGTGGGAGAAGACAGATGTCTTCTCAGGCAGTCAGGTAGAGAGAGAAAATTCTCCTTCCCTCTGCATTTCTGCTCTAATCAGGCCCTCAACAGATTGGATGATGCCCACCCACAGTGGGGAGGGCCATTTGCTTTACTCAGTCCACTGATGTAAATGCTAATGTCTTCTGGAAATACCCTCACACACACACTCAGAAATAACGTTTCCCCAGCTATCTGGGCACCCCGTGGTCCAAATTGGTGCATACAATTAACCATCACAGATGCTAATCCTATCTTCCTGCCAGATATCAAAATATTCACCCAACTTTACCCTAAAGCATACCTTGAAAACCTGGTGGAGGGTATATTTCAAGAGTCATTTGTTCTGACTTATCCCAGTGAACTGTGAACTGTCTTTCCAGCTACTCCAAGCTAGAACGTTTACCCAAAGCACCAAAGAGAAGGAATTTGTAGGTTACTTTAGGACAGAGACACTACATGGTTTGGGCATATGGTTTAGAACCATTAGATTCTCCAACTTTGCTTTCCTGGTGTGTGGATTGACTTTCCCCACCTAGTTTTGGAGATGGGCCCTCTCCTCAGGGTATGTTCAGACCATGACTCAGTGGCTTATATTGAAATGGAGTCTTTAGCTCAAGTCTCCAAGGACTCGCTTGTGGTCAAGTCAAAGAACCTTGTGACGAGATGACCTCTAAATGACACCTGACTACAAATCATTTTCTCTGTCAGGCTGCCAAAGTTAAAGCAATGGATAGTCACAATCAACATAAAACCAAAGCTATCTGTTTGTTGGGTCCAAGTCTTAAATATTGCTCTGTAAGCCTGACTCTTCAGGCCTGGACAAGCAGCTCATTACTATTTCCAAAATGTTTTAGTTTGCTAGGGCTGCCATAATAAAGTACCACAAATTGAGTGGCTTAAACAACAGAAGTTTATTGTCTCACAGTTGTGGAGGCTGAAAGTCTGAGATTAAGGTGTCTGCAGGGCCGTGCTCCCTTTGAAAGCTTGAGGGAAGAATCTGTTCCAGGTCTCTCTCTTAGCTTCTGGTAGTTCCTAGCTTGTGATAGCATAACTCTGATCTTCACATAGCGTTCTCCCTGTGTGCGTGTCTCTGTCTCCAAATTTCCCCTTTTTATCAGGATACCAGTCACATTAGTGTAGGGAGCCATCCTACCCCAGTATGACCGCATCTAAACTTGACTAATTACCTCTGCAATGACTCTACTTCCAAATAATGACACATCCTGAGGTACTGAGGGGTTAGGACTTCAACGTATGAATTTGGGGGGACACAATTCTGCCCAAAATACAAAATAACCCTACTTTCTTGGGTTTGCTACACTCAGTGGTACTTTTTAGGGTAAAGGCTGAAGATCCCATTTCCCAAAACAGGAATCAACGAATTCTGGTCCCATTTAGCATATTTATAATGAGGTCCCAAACCAGTCTCCTATGACATAACGACACCCAAAGAGACCGACTAGAGAAAGAGGCATT
This sequence comes from Ceratotherium simum simum, assembly GCF_057802395.1. Taxonomy (NCBI): domain Eukaryota; kingdom Metazoa; phylum Chordata; class Mammalia; order Perissodactyla; family Rhinocerotidae; genus Ceratotherium; species Ceratotherium simum. The sequence continues at coordinate 5,254,985 of NC_141922.1, forward strand.
CCCCACAGGACTAAACTGCCCCCAAATGGCAACGGGATCAAAAACACCCAAATTGCTTCAAGTACATTATCTCTCCCAATTTTCAACATAATCCTGTGAAATGAGTATTTCATCTTTTTAATTTTCTAAAATAGTCATTTCATGGACACTAACACGAAGGGATTAAGAGACTTATTCTGGCTGCTTATCAGTGAGGAATAGGGCTGGAACTCAGGACTTTGAGTCCCAGACTCAACACGCTGTCTGAATTCCATATGCCACATGACTTCCAATTATTTTATTACAGGAGAGGAATCACAAGGAAGTAGGACCCTGCTCTGGTAAAGTCTATGTGCTTGGCTCTTGTTCTGACTTGCCCCATAGGTCTTTGTACCACTTAGAAAATTTTACGCTGTGGAGAATATGAGAATATGTGTTCTGGTGGATTAAGGTTTCATCCATGGCCCTATCTCTACAACATTTGTTATGAATTCTCTAACAAGAGCATGGGTTACTATGAAAACATTTTATATAGTCAAAAATCTCAATAAATTTGGATCAATTTAGCTTACAGTACTTTTTCTTGGGAGGAGGGTTGTCACAAACAAGAATCCTGTCTATACTGAGAATAATGACAAGGGCTAAAAACACCCAGGGTACAGAGTCATCTCAGCTCTTTCAAAGATTCTAATACCAATTGTAACTATACTCACAATTTATAATGACTGTTTTATTCACCTATTCTTCCAGAGTTATACACAGATCTCCTGCTTATGGGATATAAGACAATTTAATGATCTGACTTTTGCTTGTCACTCCAGTCTCAAAAACAACTTCCAAGTTGGTGGAAATTCTCTGTCTATACCTTTTCCTGAAATATCCTCTTCCTTTTTTTATATTATGGCCAACATTTATTCTTCCTTTGAAACAAACTACAAATGTTACCTCCTCCAGGGAGACCTCTCTGCTTTACCCAGGCTGGGTCAGGGCTTCCTCTGCATCCCTGCATGCATTCTTCTTGAAGTTTAATCAGAGCACATGGAACATGTGGCATTATCCTTGATTTACTTTGCTGGATCCCTACTGTTATGGGTTGAATTGTGACACTACCCCTCCCCCGCCTCAGAAAAGGTATGTTGAAGTCCTAACCCCCAGTCCCTCACAATGTGCTGTTATTTGGAAATAGGGTATTTAAAGAGGTAATGAAGTTGAAATTCGATCACTAGGGTGGGCCCTGATCCAATAGAACTGGTGACCTTATGTAAAGGGGAAATTTGATACAGAGACAGACGTACATAGAGGGCTGACAATGTGAAGAGACACAGGGAGAAGAAAGCCATAGAACTGAAGGAACGCTTCAGGCTACCAAAAGCTGGAAGAGAGGCCTAGAACCGATCCTTCCCTAGTGTCTTCAGAGGGTGCATAGCCCTTGCAACATTTTGGTTTCAGACTTCTGCCTCCAGAATTGTGAGATGATAAATTTCTGCTGTTCTAAGCCACCCAGTTTGTGTTACTCTGTGATGGCAGCCACAGGAAACTAAAGCACATCTAACAGACTAGTGTGCAGTAAAGGTTAACTCAGCAGGTTGTCCATATCCTGCACATTCCAAAGAGTAGTTTGACCCTTGCCTGGCTCCTGGGAGGTGACCTCTAAATCCCTGGAATGTCCTGCCTGATAAGAGTGTCTTTGTTTACCTGGGATCCTGGGGCCACTCCAGATAGGCTATGCTAACCAAGTGATATATGATGGGGCTTTGGGCCATGTGGTATCTGCTTAACCTCTGGAGGGCTGGTCAGCCGTGCGTATACACTTGGACCTACTCTTGGTAAAAACCCTGGGCATCAAGTCTTGGGTGAGCTTCCCTGGTTGGCAATGCTCCATGTGGGTTGTCACACATGGCTGCTGAGAGGACTAAGAGCTGTCCATGACCCACTGGGAGAGGACAACTAGAAGCTCACGCCTGGTCTCTCCTGGCCTCGGCCCTATCACCTTTCCTTTACTGATTCTATCTATGTCTTTTCACTGTACTCAACTGTAACTGTTGGTAACCTGGCTTTGCTGAAGCCTGTGAGTCCTTCCAGCGAAACACTGTGCCTGCGGGTGGTCTTGGGGAACACTTGAGACACAGCTGGTCTATGAGCTCCTGGTGGGTAGCCTATGCCCTGTTCATATTTTACCCCCAGAGATACCACAGTAGATGTGGAACAAATGCATGGAGAATTTGGGCAGAGAGCTCTTCCAGCATGCTGGTGGGGAAACCAAGGAGAGCACAGTAAGTGGGAATCAACAACTCACATACCATTCACTTTGTATAATGTATATTTTTCCCCAAATCCGACATTGATTTTACCTGGATTTAGCATCAATAACTCGTTTCTCATCATCTTCATCAGAAGTGATTACAAAATTATTTCAGTACTTATTTTGTGCAGTCTTTAACTCACACCAGTGGACCATCTTATATTAAAGACATGTCACATTTTCTGTTCAGAATTCTATAAAAGCTTTGCGTTAGGTTGGATTCCTTAGGTGCCCCAACTCCATAGGGGACACTGATGGTGCTTCAGGTCACTGGTATTAGGGTCAGCTTGGATTCTGTATCCAATAGTGTTCAAAGGTCTGTATATCTCCCTCCCTCCATGTATGGCTGCCAAACAAATAGCCATAGGTCACTTTGGGAAAGGATGAGGATGTCATTCCTGTAACCACTTGACATGGTATTGCAGGACCTTTGTTTGTGGAGACCTGGCCTTTCTTTCAGTTGATGGGTTTTGGGTCTTAGAAATGGCTTTGGTGTAAAAACTGGGCAAGAGATTTTGACTTTCCATTGAGGTGGCTAACCCCAGCCTTCTCTTCACCCATTCTTGGTCTTTTGTGATAAAATATATTAAGCAATAATTCTGTTAGTAGTCCATCTCTCTTGCCTCCAAGATTGTGTATCCTCATAGCCATCTTCATAGATTCCTGTAGGTCGGGTCAACTTGTGTCACTCCAACCTCACTGCCCTTTAAGACAATGATGCCCAGCTGACTTCTGAAGGCTGGGTACCACTCCTGGCCTCTGCTGCTCTGGGAGTCTCTCATGTCTATTGTCGTGGGAAGCCTGGTTCTATAGTAACATCTCCTCCCGTCACCCCAGCCTACAGTGAATGGCACCACCAAGGTGTTGAGCAGCGCCGGGGCTCCTTCACTCACATATTCCTCCTTGCCTTGGTGATGATGGGGGCCCTGACCCCTCCTTATGAAGATCGCCAGCTTTTGGTTTTCCAAGTCTTATGTAGTCGGTCTCTTCCAGCAGGCCCACTCCTCTGAGCCTTTTTGATCTTTTCCTCCTCAGTTGGCCCCAACAGTTTTGGTGTCTCTACTTCATTTCTCATGGGCTGTCATCTTTTCCAAGCTTCCAAGTGGCATTCCAGCTGGACGTTAGAATCATGCCCCAAGTCTCCCCACAAGGGTATTAAGTCCTATGTTGACAAATTCTTTCTGAACTATCTTATTCTCTGTCCCCCTCAATCCAGCACTCCCAGGTGTGTCTTCATGGTTACTGCTGACATGTAACAGCCACACCCTGTGACCCCTTTGGAGCGTAATCCTTCTCATCCATTAGCCCTGGTGGGCCATGCTATAGGTTTACCCTAGACATGGGTCTGCTGGCCAGGGGCAGTGGTGGGGCCAACCATGAGAGCAAACATCATCCTGCAGGGTGCTCTCCCTTTTTTGAGTCTCTTGCATGGTTAGGCCATTTCTTCAGATATAGAGTGTTCAAGGGATCTGGGGACTCAAGGTTCTCAAGTGCCTCTGCCCAGATGTCCCCATCCCCATCTCAGACCCTACTCCTTCCCCATCGGGGCCCCCAAGGAGACTTGTCTAGGCTGATCATTATTGACATGACAGAGAGAAGCTTGAATTAAGTCCTGTGCCTGATTGTCAGCTCAGTTTGCACTCCAGCTGCAAGTGATGGGTGTGTCTTTAAATGCTCCCCTTGACTCGCACGCTTTAAGCTGGTGATTAACTGACTCCAGCCTATTACCTTCTCTTCAACTGCTCCCTGCAAGAGCCACACAGTTTTACCTTCCTTTTCATGACTATTTCTCCCAGCCAGTGCATACTCCTCTGCCTGCATTCCACCTGGCCATAGGTGGAAATCTTAGCATTCACACTGCTATAGCAGCCAGGTACCATATTCCTCCTACAGGAGCGATGGGTCCTCATTACCATCTCAGTGGTATGTGACCAACTCTAGAACCTCGTCTTAACCTGCCTCCTGGAGCCTCTCCTGGTATAGCCATCTTGGGTTGGGTTCTCTAAGAAGCAGAGCCTGAGATATGGATTTATTGAGAAAGAGCTCTTTAAAAAAACATGTAAAATCTTTAGAAAAAAACATGTAAGCAGAATATAGAAGGAGGCAAGGCTGAGCAAGGGTATAAAAGTGGGTGATGTATTGATCACAAGGAAGAGTCTAGGCTTCTGGCTTAGAAAACAAAGTCCATTATGGTGCCTCACTGAACTGGGAAAATACTCGAGGAGGACTGCATTTGAGGGTTGAAGGAGGAACTTTATGTCTGTGGTTTCTCCATCTCAGCTGCTGCCACAATCTCTCACCTGCAGTGTTCTTAGACACTCTTAGCCAGGATCTCTACTTCCAGCACAATCCTCCTCCAGATCTTCCTTCCTGCAAACATGCCATGAAAGTCATTTTCCTAAAACTCTGATTCATTTTCGAGCTCTCTCCTAACTCACCAGGACTCTTAACATCATCTTCATCATGCTTCGTAGTCCAGCATAAATGTCCTACCTGTGGCAACAGATCTTGTGTCTAGCAGGATTGCAGTGCTTACCAAGGTCAAAAGAAGAAAAGCTTGATTGCATTTATTGTGTTATCTTTGCTTTGGATGCTCTTCCTTACCTCATCCACCTGGTGAATTCTTACTTATCCCTCAAAGTCCAGCTCAAATGCTACCCACTTGATAACCCCAATCACACCATATCCTGATTATTCACTTCACTATCTATCTCCCCATCCAGCTTGTGAGATGCTCCAGAGCAGCATCTACTCAGAAGCATGCATTCATCTCTGTGGAGTGAGGGCCCAGCAGAGCATCTGGCATATTAGAAATGTTTGTTGAATACAAGCATGAATGAATACATGAAAACATGAATGAGTGATTGAAAGGATGGTATAGGAATAAATATAAGCATGAGTGAATGACGCAATGCATGGATTTGTCTGCTACATTTATAAGTTTAAAACTAATCACAGATTCCTTATCATCTTTTCCTAGATTTTGCACATAGCAGTAGGGTGTGAAGAAGCCTCCATGAAGAGTCTATTTGGTAATTCGATAGAAATGAGACTCTCTTATTCAGAATCCGCTGTATCCACTGGCCAGTCAGATAAGCCCTGCAGCTTCCCCTCCCGCTCTGGGAGCTCTGAGGCTCCCAGGAAATAAATCAGAATGCCAGTGGGCAACCATAAGCCTGTGCAGCTCCAGGCACACAAGTGGCCTGTGTTATCCACCATCTACTCTAATTATAATCCCACTAGAGAGAACTCCATCCAGGTCAGGGCCGGAGCAGGGGATGAAAGCCTCTTTTTATCAATTTAAATACGATTGAGTAACAGGTGCAGCTTTTATAAGTTGAATGGAATTCAGTCCCTGGAAGCATTCACATTTAGTTATTTCCAGTAAATAGCTGAGGCTATTATTAGAATTTATGTGGCCTGGAACATAAAGATGGGAGTCTGCCTGCTGTAGGACAAAAATACCCGACCTGGGGATTTGGAGAAACAGACCTTAGACCTGGCTGCTGCTCACCAGCTCTGTGGCCTGGCCTTAATTCTATCACATGAGCTCAATGGACCTCAGTTTCCCTTCTGCCAAAGGCTGACGTCGTGGGCATGTGTGCTTTCGTGTGCTCAGAAGGGCCCATGCCTGGTTTAATGCTCTACTGTTGTCTTTTTGAAATTCTTTTCTTTGAACTTTTGTCCAATGGGACAGTGGAGCACGTGAGTTAGTAGAGGAAGTTCATGCAACATGTGTGTCTACTGTTCCTTGCCGCCCCATTGGCGGATAGTGTTCACAGTGCCCCACGGGCACAGAATTCCAGTGGACCCTCTGTGGGGGAGACCTCACTGAGACTCAAAGCCAGTACAAGGAAAGCACGTTCTATCTACAGCTGAGTAACTGGGGCACTGGCAGCCCTGAGAAGCCACACTTTCCACTGCGACCAAAGCTTGTTTGGGATGCCAAAATGGGGCAGTGGCATTCTAAGAAACATCAAGAACCAAGGAACCCTATAGATCCTTTCTTACTCAAGTTACTTTCTTGTATTCGTCAACCACATATACAGAACAGGAGGACATGGAAGGAAAGGGAAAGATAAGACAAACCATAGTTCCTCTTCCTTCCAATCTTTCCTTACTCATCAGTAAACCAAAACTAAAGAGTGTTTTATAATGTGTGCATATCAAGAAGTGAAATAAAAACATGTGAGTTAGGGGCCAGCCTGGTGGCATAGCGGTTAAGTTCATGCACTCTGCTTCGGTGGCCCAGGGTTCCGAGGTTTGGATCCTGGGTGTGGAGCTACATATCACTCATCAAGCCATGCTGTGGTGGCATCCCACACACAAAATAGAGGAAGATTGGCACAGATGTTAGCTCAGGGCCAATCTTCCTCACCAAAAAAACAAAACAAAATGAAAGATGTGAGTTAGTTTTGTGCAGCATTTTCATTGTGCTGGTGAGAACAAAATCCATGCATGTGTACAAGCTACACAGTACGAATTGTGTAACTTCAGTGATTGCACATGAGTTAAATGCTCTGAAATTTGCATTAAAATTGGCATTGCTCATTATAAAAATGAACAGTAAAATTCATGCTAATAACTTAAAATTTTACTTTTTCTTTACCTAAAATGACATTAAATAGCAAGTAAAAAAGACCATAACACGTGAAGAGACCTCAGAAAAAAATAGTTTCATATTTTAGTATGTTTACTGGCACTGTTTTGCCAATTTTTTTTTAAATAAGGGGCCCTGTATTTCTTTTCCCATTGGGCCTTGCAAATTATACAGCTGGCCCTGTTCCTGGTGCAACCAGGGGATCAGGTTAGAAGATTCCACTCGAATTATTCATAGTTCTATGACTTTTAGTTACTAAACATTTCACACAACTTGCTTGAAAGACTAATTATTTCAAGTTTAAATACAAATATAGACATGTGCAAGTCTTACATTTAGGCCCATACATCCCAGATTCTTCTCTACCTTCAACCCCACATCCCATGGATCCCCAATTCTAATTCGTTCTCCCCTTTCATAGCTCTCCAAGCCAACCACTTGTTTCCATGTCCCCTGCTACTGCCCGGGATAAAGCCACCATTATTTTACCCGGAACTATGTCAACAGTCTCCTAATGGGTCTCTCTACCTCCAATCTTGCAACTCTGTAACTTCCAAAAATGTAACTCTGATCATGCCTCCTGCCCCCTCCCATGCTTAGAATCCTTCCACGGCTCACCATTGCCTGCAGGGCGTGAGAATCAAACACCCCCACGTGGCCAACAGCCTGGATTGATCTGGCCTCAGACACCACCTCCTCTACTTCATCCCCAGGTGGTCCTGCCAGCCCCTTCCACACCTCTCCAGGAGAGCCTGCCATCCTGAAACAGCTGCTGCTCTCAGAAGGAACCCGCCTCCCTCAGCCCCTCAGGGCTTTGCACATGCGCATGCAGCTACCTGGCTTCCCTTTGCCTGATCAGCTTTGATCTAGCCTTCCGAATTCAGATCAGACTTTGCCTCCTTCAGGAAGTCTTCCTTGACTTCTCACTGGGTGAGGATGATAACCTACGTGCTCCTAGAGCATCTTGAACATCCCAGCTAATCATTTACCCATTACAGTGAAATGACAGATTTGTGTATCTGTTTCTCCTCCTAGACATTGAGCTCATGGAGACCAGAGATTTCTGTCTCATTAATCATTGGAATCTGAGTTAATAGTAGAAGGTCTTAGTAGATGAATATTGGTGGAATTCAGGTGAAGTGAGAGGGAGAGAAATAAGCAGTGACGTCTCTGTGCACCTTACCTTGAGCCACAAAACATCTGGAGCAACAAGTCCTGCTGGGGGGAGTCAGAAAGACTTGTTTCCAGCACAGGCCTTCCGGGGATGCGCAGAGAAGCCTGCAGTAGGCATTGGGCACAGAGGAGGTGCACCCTGTCAACAAGTGGTTAAGTGTCACCTACTGTCTCTCCCAAAGCCACATGATGTGGCTGACTTTGTGGCTTGAGTGAGCTGCCTTCTCATCGTTTTGCATTGAACAATTGCTTCTTTATCTCGTGGGGCCTTGCATTATAGTCCGTTTACCTCGGGAACAGTTTTCATTTTCCTTCCCAGCCCTTATTTATTTCAGGCTATTCATCTTTTCTCTCGGTGCCCTTTGCTGCCACCTAGTTAATTGCTTGTTGTTCAAAGTTTTTCATGTGTAAGTTGACTTTTTTATTTGGTACCCAGGAAGTACAGGGTTTTTTTTTTAAATTGTGGTAAAATATACTGGAAATACAGCTTTTCTTTTCTTATCTTTTCTTCCCCTCCTCATGAAAATGTTGAAGGGAGAATTAGCATAAGGTGTGGATTTCTTGTGCCATGCATTGGGTTGTAGAAAGGAGGGAACTCTGCTCTGTGATTCTCCTCCCACTGCCCACATGATGGGCCCCCACCTCAGGAGCTTCCCAAGTGTCATCTGAAACGGGCCTGTCCTCAAGGAGGGCAAGGAGAGACCGAAGAAAGGCAGACCACTGCAGAATGGTGGGTGGCAGTTTTTAATGAGCAAGGGAATTTATGAGGCTTGTCTTGAGCGGCTACAAGATGAGTAGTTTTCTGCACCAATCTGCAAAAATCTTAAAACTTAATAAAGGCCTTAACTGTGTTCGGTCACGTACACTGTCCAGATGGTCTCAACACCACATTACTATCTCAAGGCTGTGTCCTTGGGACAGCTTTGGGGAGCAGGGAAGGCAAGCAGAACCCACATTCCCGGGACCAGGAAGCGGGTGAGAGGCAGCGAGCAAGGCGCCTCTGATTGCCTGGGTCCAGCTCACGGGTCAACCATCGGTCACGTCCTCTCGACAACCTCCCCCAACACCACAGGCTAGGACTTCAGATGTGTTCACACACAGATCTGGAGGGAAATAAACTCAGCCCCTGCTTTGTCTTGTTTTGGGTCTTTGAAGGTCTCAAATTGTTTAACATGATGTCATAAGTTCCATCTGAAAATGGAACAATCTGGATCAAAGACTATTGCAAAGGTTGCCCTTATAGTCATTTTCAGAGAATTGGATAATCTGAGACTGAGGGGGCCTTACATGCTCCAGTCCCCGATCTCACCAGCAGCTTCAGCTCTCCCTCTGCCTGGAACCCTCTTCCACGGATTATCACTTGACCTGCTCCTAAGAGGTCAGGCGTCTGCCCCATGGCTCCCCAGGGAGGTCGTCCTGCCCATCCTCACCAGGTCAGTTTCAAAACCCTGGTCCTGCTGAATGGTGCACCATGGCTTGTATCCCTGCTTGGAATCATATAAGTATTTGTTACCATACTTATTTCTGGTCTCCCCCCAAAATAAATTCTATAAATTTCGTGAACGGAGGGACTATATCTTGCTGCCCACTTTATCTCCATGGTAGGCCCTCAGAAATATCTGGTGAACAAGAAGGTGAAAGAATGATGTCTTGGGCAGAAATTAGCATGAGAAAATACTTACATGAAACTGACAGTGATATTGATAATAGTTAAATAATAATTCTTTTAAAAACTATGATTTATTGGCAATTAACTTAGTCTCAGGCATTATAATACAGGGATTTTTGTGTGTCATCTGAATTAAGCTTCATAAGAATCCTATGAATTTCATATCATTATTATTCCCATTTTACAGATGAGCAAACTGAGGCTCGGAATAGTCTGGGAGTTAACACAGACAGGAAGTGATGGATGTAGAATATTACTGAAGCCTGATTCCAGTGCTCCATCCTTTCACCTCAACACTAGACCAGTTGCTGCTGTCTGCCAGCCATTTCTTACACAGAGTATTTCCTGAGTCCTGTGCCTTAGAGCAACCCTAACAAGTCCCAAGGCAAACCTCCCAGAACTGTCCACTACAACGGGGGCATTTCACTGTCAAATAATATGTTTGAATGTTCTCTATCAAATACCCTCCAAAAATGCAAACCTCATCAGAATGGGAGTTAGAGGGGAGGAAACACTTAGGAGACAAAGCCAAATGAACTTCAGCTCTTTCAAGGGCAGCCTGCCTACCCCCGCCCTGGGGAGGTTAGGACTGGTCTGGGAAGCTTCCTAGCATCATCATATTGGCGGGAAAGCAATGATGAAGACAGTAAGTTACAATAATAATAATGATGATGCAGTTTTGACTTATATAATGTTAAGTGCTTTATGTGCTGTCTTTCAATTAATTCTCACGACAGCCCTGGGAGGTAGGCATTCTTAGCTTCACATCAGAGTGGTCCAGTGAGCTCTGAGATGTTATGTAACTAGGCTATGCCACCCAGCCAGCAGGAGACAGTGCTTGCATTCAAACACTTTGCCAACCTCTCCAAAGCCTATGACGCTTCAATTACTCCACTCTCCTAATGCACATTATGCCCTCTATTAAAATTTTTACAAATTATCTTTCATTTTATGCAGAACTGTGAGCACAGTTCTTTCTTCTATTCCTCTGTTTAATATAAAATAATGATCCTTAAAGTCTGCCAAACAATGAGAAAAATTCAAATGAATTTGAAAAAAAGGAAAGGAAAGTGGTGGTAGGGAGGAAAATCACAGATTGTCATTTTGCTCATATGGCCAACTCTTATGCGTGAACGTTAACACAAGACAGGCTGCCACAGTAGCATGGCCTGACCCTGACCTATGACCTCCACCACTGCCCAAAATTTGTTCAAAAGCTCAGCTTCTGCACTTCTCACTCATGGCTTCCTAGGGAGAAATGGAAGTTACATGTCTTCTTACTGTGTTTATTTTTCCCACTGAATGTGCTTCTGAACACATCTTTTGTAGCTTTGTTGAGGTATATTGATACACATTGAACCGCACACACTTAATGGTGACTTTCAACAGACGCAAACACCCGTGATACCATCACGACTGTCAAGGTAATAGACATATCCAATACCTCCCAAAGTTACCTGTGTCCCTCTGTTTTGTGTTTGTTGTCGGAAGCACACTCAACAGAAATCTACCCACTTAATTTTGAAGTGCACAATGCAGTACTGTTGGCTGTAGGCACTGCATTGTATGGCAGGTCTCTAGAACTTATTCATCTAGCATAACAAACTTTATACCCATTAAACAGCACCTCCCCATTCCCCTTCCCCCAGCCCCTGGTAACTGCCATTCTACTCTCTGCTTCTGTGACTTTCACTATCTTGGGTTCCTCATATAAGTGGAATCACGTAGTTCTGTCCTTCTGCGGCTGGCTATTTCACTTGGCATAATGTGCTCCGGGCTTATCCAGTTGTCACAGACGTCAGGATTTCCTTTTTTTTCAAGGCTGAATTCTTACAATTGCCAAATTTCAGGTTTATTATTTTTGTTCAGTCCAGTTGTCTGGTGAAATTCTCTACCTTGTCATGTATTTTCTTAAACATAATAATTACACCTCTTTAAAGACCCTGTCTGACGATTTTAGTAACTGTCATCAGAGTCTGTTCCTATAGTCTTTCTTTTCCCTTTTGATGCTGTTTCTTGACATATCTGGTGATATTTTAAAATAACTGATGTTGCATAGGGAATGTTATAGAGACTGAGGATGCCACCCTCTGCTAGATATACAGAGTGGGGTCAAATCACCCTAATCCAATTGGGAGCTGAGATTTCTCTGTAGGCTTGTGAGGCTATTTCAGCCTTAGATTCATCCCAACTCATGGGTTTCAACTGATAACTCAGTGATTTTACCAGGACTCATCCTCCTTTATGGTTGTGAACTCCAAGTTTTGTCTTCTCAGCACCTTGAGATTATGCCAAATGTTATCCCATTTTCCAGCGGCTTTTTGCTGAACTTTGTAGACCCTTGCCCTGCTCACTCTAAGATCATCAGTACTCTTTGAGAAACCAGCTGAGTATTGGGCTCACTTTTCTGAGCCCAGCTTCTCACAGGATCTTAGATCGTAAGTCCTGGTTGCCCTGAGAGCCCCAAACTCCATTTTCCCTTTTATCTCTCCTGCTCCATGAGATTTCCCATTGTGCTGGCTTCTCTGCCTTCCAGCAGCGGCCCTCTGCCAGTTCTTTTATGTGGGATGCTCATATGCTTACTCTGAAGTATGAATCAGCAAATGCATGGAGGGAAAAGCAGATACAAAATGTGAGCTTACTTTCCTCCATTTCCCTTCTGTGAAGGATCTTGCTCTTCAAATCCTGAATGCCGCCACAGGCATCTGACACCTTCAAACAGATCTTTCAGCATTTCATTCGGCTCTTCCATTTGCTCTTGGTGTTTGGCTGCTCCAGTTCCAGCCCTTCCATCATGGCTGGAAGCAGAAGTCCTCAGGGGAGACTTTGACCCAGGAGGCGGCATTTCTGATGAGCTCTAGAAATGGAGCTGATAGGTCATTTGGCAGCTCCAGAAAAGGAGCCACAACAGACAGGTTGTAGGGGGAGGAAAATATATGAACAAAATAAGGAAAGGAGAAATGATGAGAACTCAGCCAGGAACTGAATAGTTCAGAATGGTTGGTGAAGATGCTACTCTGTGGTGATAGTTGTAAGGAGTAGGAAATAAAACTGGAGAGGTGGTTGGGTCGTTGACATTGAAGAATCTTGAACAACAAAGCAGAGTTTGGGCTTTCCTTTGGGACAATGGCTCAAGCCTGAAAGCCATACCCTGGCAAGTGTGTCTCTCTCCCAGGAGGGCCAGTTCACTGCCTGGCAGGCAGGAAGCCTCACAAGGGAGCATTCACCTTGATTAATTCTCCAGCTTCCAGGGACTTGCAGGTTCCCAAGGATGATTTCAACAGCCCCCGGGGGTGTATGTTTTTGCTCAGAAGGGTGGTCACATTAGGTAATCACACAGGAGTGGGTAAGTGAACCAAATGCCACTTGATTAAATTATAGTGGGAAGTGGCCCTGTTACACCAGCAGACTCATTTTGGCGTGTTGATCCCTTTCTCTCCCTGTAGGCAGACCTATCAAAAGCTGTAAAAGTATTGAGAACCTTTGACTAAATTCATAGAAGTAGAATTACATATTCAGGAAGATAATCAGAGATATGCACACTAATATTTACAAGCACAAATGTTTTTTACAGTGTAATTTCTAAGTGACTCTGGAAACAATTAAAATGCCCCACAGTGGCAGAACTGGTAAAATAAATTGTGGCATAACCAAATAATGGACTAGCATGCAGTGATTTAAATTTATATTTGGTAAAGTAACTTATAATATATAAAATGCAGGCAATATATTCATTTTACAAAGCAGATTGATAAAGTACGTATCATCATTGAATATGTGCGTGCGTGCATGTGCGTGCATGTGTGTGTCTGTGTGCAGAGAGAGAGACTGGAGAAAAACACCCTACGTTTTTAACATTATTTATCCCAGGGTGATGGTCCTTGTATTTGTTTGAATTTTCTACTTATACCACAATCAACATATTATGTTTATATTTATATGAAGCATATGTTTGTATGTTTATAATACGTATGTTTACACATTACATATTGAAATACAACATGAGGATATAAAAAAAATTTGAGATTGCAGAGCATCCTAGAAAAAAACTTTTCAAGTCAGGTAGACCTTGGTTAAATCCAGACTCTGCCAAGTTCTAGCTCTCAAATCTTAGATTTAAAAAAGGCAGTTTGCTTTTGAGTTCTGTTTATTTGACATGGGGATTAATGAGAACTACCTTACACAATTTCTGTGAGATAAAATGTAAGGCGTCTAGCACACCATTAGTCTTCAAATAAGAAAGCTATTTTATTACTGTTAGAGAATAGTAATAATATTCCAATTTCCTTCCATGCAGGGACTCCTGCTGATGTGATTTAGTGACTTGGAGCAAAGGATGCTGACTGGATGGCCGGCCTCAGGGCATGAGGCTGCAGGGGTCCTGGGGTGAGGCCACCTCGGACCTGGGCAGCACCTGGCACAACCCACCATTTGCCTCTATGACTCTCTCCTTTCTGTCGTTACATGGACCAGCCTTTCCGGCTCTGCAGGATCTTTCCTGTGTAAATGACTTTAGTCAGGGCAGAAACAGCCATCCTTTCTCCTGATGAACAGGGAGGTCTCTGCTCTCATCCATTCTTCTCTTTTCTCTTCATTCATGGGGACCACTCTCTGCTGACCTTAGATCTTATTTGATCACCACATTCAAAGCACAGAAACTCAAACACGGCACCATCTCTGAAACCCCCTGCACGGGCAGCACATAGTCTGTTTCAAGTCCTGGCAGGAGACGCTGGGAGGAGAACACTAGTTCTCACCAACACTCTCTTGCAGTTGGGCAATTTTTTAAAGCAATGTTTAAATTCAAGCTCTGGCTAGTCTTAGCTGTATGATTTGGAGTGAGTCACTTCCTCTTGCTGGGTCTCTGCCAAATCTCAGATCTCTCCACCTGGGAGGGCCTTTATGCATCATCTTATCCAAACTCCTCATTGTGTCAGATGAACAATCACTCCGCCCCCAGCCCAATCACTCTGTGGTTCCATTGATCTGTCTCTGCCCACCCTCACGCCTCCTCCGGAGAAATGGAGGCTCGAATTAAGGAAAAGGGCATCACAGGCCGGGAGAGGCAGCTGGTGACTCATGTCACGGAGGGGGTCTCCTTTGCTAAATAATCTATCAGAGCTGCTATGTGCCGAGGAAATTCATCGGCATGGAGTCTGATGCCCCAAGGAATTGTTATTTCTGCTTTTAGTTTTCTGTTATCAACATTTGCTTTGCTAATTTCAGTGATGACTATCAGGTACTGGTCCCTATTTCTATGCTAAGCAAATGCATGCTAATACTTTATATCTAATTCTTATGCTAACACTTCAAGAATATTAATGTTATCATTTCAAGGATGAGGATATTATAGTTCAGAGATTTAGAGATGACCAGCCATCACATAGCTGGTAAGTGGGCTGTAAAATGCAATTGATGATTATTAAAATAAGAAGCTGGCAAGCTTATGAAGTCCCATTTTTTTCCTTTTACACGTGAGGAAACTGAAGTTTGGAGGTGATAACAGGTCCAAGGTTCACACAGCTGAATAGCAGTTCTCAGATTCAGCCCTCCTGTCTCTCAGATCCAGGATGCTGACTCTCCTTGGCATCCTTCAACATTTGCTCTAAGACTATTCTTAATGCCTGTGTCACGGGGCTGCCGCTGCCCCTTGTTTTGGAGAATAGCATCCTCTCCTGCATTCAGTGGCGCCCACAGACCTGGGCATATTCATCCATAGTTACAAGCCTTCTTGGGGAAAATCAGCCTCAATGACAGGATGAGAGAGTACCTGCCAAGAGACCCTGGCAGCCTGAGCCGGGGATGTGGAAGAGGAGAGGAGGAGGGCCTGGATCCCGAAGGCCTTGGGGAGAAGGAGGAGGGAGAGGAAGGCTGCTTTTCTGAGTGCTTGCTTTGCTCCAGGTTTTGTTTGCTTGTTTTTTCACATCCTTTTATTTTTGGTCACCTTCCTTCCCCTCATCGCCTGTCTTGGGGAGTTATTCTCTGTCCTCCTGGTTCTTGAATAGAGGGCTTAGAACAACCCTGGTGTGAGATGTGCCATAGCTTAGGTCAGACTCCGTGTCGTATTACGTTGTATGTATATTCAGAGTGAATGGGCATACAGTAGGTGCCTAACAAAAGCAGTATTTAGAGGAAAATTTATAGCCATAAACACCCGCATTCAGAAAGAAGAAAGATCTCAAACACCCGAACTTTATATCTCAAGGAACTAGAAAAAGAAAAACAAACTAAGCCCAAAGTTAGTAGAAAGGAAATAAAGATTAGAGCAAAAATAAATGAAATGAAGACTAAAAAGACAATAGAAAAGATCAATGAAACTAAAAGCTGGGTTTTTTAATGATAAACAAAAATAAACTCTTAGCTAAACCAAGAAAAAAAGAAGACTCGAAATTAGAAATGAAAGAGAAGACATTATCACTGATGCCACAGAAATACAAAGGATCATAAGGGATCACTATGAGAACAGAATTGTGGGGGCAGAGGAATGAGGAATTGTTTTTCAGCAGGTATAGGGTTTCTGAATATAATGAGTATAAAGATGAATAAATTCTAGAGATCTGTTGTGCAACGCACTACCTGTAGTTAATATTGTGTACTTTAAAATATGTTAAGGATAGAGCTCATATTAAGTGTTCTTGCCAAAACAAAAACAAAACCCCACAGAAGAACACAAGGACATTTTTGGAGGTGATGGATAGGTTTAGTACTTGGTTGTGGTGATGGGGGTTGGTATCAGGTGTACATATAGGTCCAAACTCATCAAGATGCATTCACTAAATGTGTGCAATTTTTGTATGTCAAGTATACCTCAATAAAGTAAATAAATATTTGTTGAATAAAAGCACAAGTGAATGACGGTCCTGACTCTCATACATACAGATTGTGAACTCAGGGTGATCAGAGGACCAGAAGCAGCTTCATTCAGTAGAAAGACCACTGACTCTGGCACCAAACAGGCTTGACTTCAAATGCTGGCTTTGATTCATATTAGTGGCTTAATTATTTTGAATCTCAGGTTCCTCTTCTCTATAAGAGAATAATGGTAGTTGTTACCTATATGGTTTTCGAGAGGATTAAAATGTTTGGCACAGTGCTTGACACCGAGCAAGTACTCAGAACATGTTAGCCGTTGTTTTTAGTGTTACTGTTATTACAATGCCAATATTATGCAGATGACAAGGATAAAATCCGGTCAACAGTCCTGGCCTGAGTTGTCTAAGTCCATCAGATGGACAGGGATAGGGGCCGGGGGCTGCAATGGCCTGCAGTAGACCCTTTCCAGATGTTTAGTCTTTGATCTTCAGAAATATAATGAAATAAACAAAGGATGGATATTGGTGTAAGGCTGCCTTAGGGGAGCAGCTGAGTCACTCTGGCTTAGAAAGATGTGGAGGGTGGATTCCACCGGGATATGCAATCTGTGAGTAGAAAAAGATGTGGGCTGGTTTTGTTGCCTTTTCTAAATTGTGCTGTTTCCAGTGAGTTCTATTTCAGAGAATCCTGAGAGACCCTTTGTTCTGCAGACCAGAGCCAGACTTGGTGGAGGAACCTGGTGGGGACACCGCACTGTTGCCTCTTCCTGGGACTTCAGCGCCCTCTAGTGGCTTGGAGCCCAAAGTCCTTTCCAGGTTTCCTCTGCACAGGTGTTCCTGCCTAAGGGATGCTCCTGAGATTTCCACCACCCTCTGGGCTGTCCTGCTTTCCTTGGGAACCTGAGTATCTAGGAGGGAAGGACAAGGGGAGCCCTCTCTTCGTGTTCAAAGGTGGGCCCATGTAATGGATCTCAGCTGTACTACTAACTTGCTGGATAATCTGCAATTATTTGCCTTTGAGTTTCAATTTCCTCACAATTGTGTTGTGAGATTAAAGAAGAGAGGTAATGCATATGGAAGCAAGCTTGAGCGTTTTCTGGCACCCAGAAGACTCACAATAAAAAAGATCGGTTACCTTGACGTCAATATTTTGCTTTCTCTGTTAGATGAAATTGCTACAGTCCAGAAAAAAGTGAGGCGTCTATTCTTTCAAAAGACGTCAGCCGAGTGCTAACGAGTGGTGGGTTCACAGGTCTCTAATCCTATGTCCTGCCCCCCGGGAGCTCATAAACCCAATTGAGAGAAGGAGCTATGCAAGAAAATAACTTTAAGATGGTTGCATGAAAGTTAATCTTCTTAATGTTCTTCTCAGCTTGTTGGGCTGTGTTCTCATTCTCATTATTATCTCATCATTGCTTCACAGATAGAAAAGGAGTTCATGGTTCCAATAACCGTACCTAGTCCACAGGGTACATCAGGGAGGGAGGTGGAAGTGGTCACATGAGCAAAGTACCTGAGGGGTGTACTAGAATTCTGGGAAGTCTGCTTCACGGCAGAAAGAACAATTAGAAAATGAACTTAAGTACGCCATGGACTTTGACCCAGTATTACACTCCCAAGAAATTATTCTAAACAAACAATTTAGATGCAAAATTTTAAGAAATTAAAATCATATGCAAAAGTATTGTCATTAACTGGACTTTGTCAAGAATACAAGATGGAAATAATCTAATGGTAAATGGACCATCATGCAACCATACAAAATTAGACATGCAACCATATAAAATTAGAATGAGGAAAACACTAAAAGATGGAGATACATATGCAATTATGTATAAAAGCAGAATATAAAGTTGCACATGTTGACACCGAAAAAGGCTGTATACACAATGAAAGAAATATTAGGATAATATGATTTGAGATGTAAATGTTTTGTTATAACATAAAAAATGAACATTATACTTTTATATGAAGATATATATCAATTTTATGTAAAAGATCTTAATCCTAATACAAAGTGAGCAATTTTAAGATAAAGTGTATTCTCAATTTAAGAGTGAGGACAAAATGGGACGTGACTTCAGAATGGTGAGAGATCCCTTCTAGGTTGGACTGACATCTCAGAGTTGATGACACATTTAGGAATAATGAAAGTAGGAAAGCTTTAATCGTCACTGGAGATGGAACATCCCAGGGAGTAGGGACACAGGCTTTGGAGCCAAAAATGCCTGGATTCGAATCTGCACGTGTCTTGCTGTTTATCCTTGGGCGAGCTATTTGAACCGTCTGTGACTCAGTGTCCTCCCTGGTAAAGTTAGATAATAATAGGACCTGTCTTAAAATTCTCTTGTGAAGATTAATTAATATTTTGTAAGAGTTTAGAATAGTATACAGAGTGAGCATTTTTTGATGACTTATCATCACCATCATCATTGTAGTTAGATGTGAGTGTGAGGGAAGAGGGGAGCCTTTAGCCAGAGACTGGAAAAGGCTGGGGATAAGATGGTGTTAGTTTCTGAGCAGTCCCAGTCTCTTTGGAGTAGAGAATTATATAATGTTATGGGGCAAGGCTGTGGAGAGGTTTAACTACCTGAGTGGACTCTGGATTTTATCCCATAGGGGCCTTTGAGACTCACAGGAAAGACATGGAGACAAGCAGGCAACATATCCCATATAGACATGTGTATGTCAGTGTTCAAACACTCAGATGTGGTTGGGAACTTACCAAGAAGCCATTTCTTCAGTATCTTCACTGAAATGCATACAGCAATAAATAAAACCTCATATGGATTTTATGCTCCAATTTCACGCCTGTGTCACTAGAAAAAGTTCAGCAAGCAAATAAAAGAAATTCAGCTGAATTTTATTGAGTTAGTTGACTCAGCAGCAGACAAAATTTTGGATTGCACAACCATAGGTTCATTGTCTTTTATGGTTTTCTTCAATTTTTACTGAGTCCATAAACCTGACAGGAGATGAACATGGTCAAAGAGGAGTCTGAGCTGAAATGATGGCCATGGTTGTTCTGGGTTCCCAAGGGGGCTGCTTTCCTATGGCCATTCTGAATGCTCCAAAACAGAACGTCAATGCCCAGGGCAGCAGGAGTGGTGCATGATTGCTCTGCAGAGTGCCAAGGCTCAATGCAATGGCTCACCACGCAGGTTATGGCTGCTTAGATGATGGGGAAGGAAAACAACACTCAAATTAGGAAGGTAGTTCAAGACGCAGGTTCATATCCACCAACTGAGGACGTGCGGTGCCACCACCAGGGCCTCAGACAAGTCTGGTTCTAGGCCTGTTTGTTCTAAATCCAGGTCTCCTGAGGTCCCTGAAACTTCCTGGTCTAATTCCCAAGTATTGCTTCAATGTCTTCAAGTCATCAGAAGCAAAGAAGGGTTGGGCCAGCCCTGGTGGCCTAGTGGTTAAGTTCAGCGTGCTCCACTTTGGTGGCCTGGGTTCAGTTCCCTGGCGTGCATCTACACCACTCTGTCAGTGGCTGTGCTGTGCTGGTGGCCCACATACTAAAAAATAGAGGAAGATTGGCACAGACGTTAGCTCAGGGTGAATCTTCCTCAGGAAAAAAAAAAAAGCGAAGAAGGATCCCTCCCACTCTGATATGGACATTGAGGCAGGTGACCTTGCAGAGGTCGAGTAACCCTGGTTTAGCCATTGACATAAACATAAGACAGTGATGGGAAGGGACTGGCACCCCCTGGCTTAGCCCTGCCACATAGCCACTCCTCACAGGGGGTGAGTGTCCTGATTTTACATGGCACTATAACCGCTAAGTGGTTGTAGCAGGAGGGCAAAGGTGAGTTGTAATCTCCGGATACATCATCGATTGGATAGTGTATCTATGTGTCCACTATGTGCCAAACCTTTGTTAGATGCTGCATAGATCAAGGGAGATAATTATTATTATACCTACTATTAATTAGTAGGTATGATGAACTCAATACGCTGCACCTGAGGTTACAAAAATAAAAGAAAAACAAAAAGGACCTGATTCTAGTTCTCGCTTGAAGGACCTCCTGGACTAGAAGAGGAAATAGACAGTGACCTGCAATTTAATGAACTTAATGGGGGTGAGTGCTCTGATAGCCCTCTGGGTTACCTCTGTGGGAGCCCAGAGCAAGGCACCTAAATCCCCTTGGGGAAGAAGATGCAGGCCCAGAGTGCTTCCTGGAAGAGACCACATTTGAGCTCAGCAGAATTTAGTTTAGGGTTTCTCACTTTTAGCACTATTGACATTTTCAGTTGGACAAATCCTTGTTGTGGGGGGCTGTCCTGTGCATCGTAGGATGTTTAGCAGCATCCCTGGAATCTACCCAATCATGAAAATCAAAAATGTCTCCAGACATTGCCAAATGTCCCCTTGAGGAGACAAAATCTCCCCTGCTATTGAGAGCCACTGATGGAGCTAGATGAAGGCAGGTGGGAAAGTGTCTGGAAAACATAGCTTCAGCTTCAGTAGGGAGTCCTAGCAAGGTTTGTAACAGAAGAATCGTGTTTTAGAGAGGTCGTCCTGCTGCTCTGTGGCTCATAGGACAGAGGCAGTAGCTAGTCGTGATGTCCCAGTCAACTCGACTTCTAGTTAGACAGAGATCTTGGGCCAGCCACTGGTCTGATCCTGCCCCCGATCACTCACCTACAAAACAGCCACAGCGAGGCCTCAGGCCTTCTCACAGGTCCTACTTAGCTAGGTACACTCTGAGGTGTCAATGTCTCTGATTTCAATGTGACATGGGCTTCCTCTTAGAGTGTGAGCAGCACACGAGCAAAGGGACTTTGAACTGGAACCTGGATCTCTCTCTGATGTTTTTCAAAGTGAGGCTCTGTTTGAAGTTCTGGATTCAAAGTAGTTTTGGAGCGAGAAGTAGACAGTGGATGTCATCTGGTCCATTAGTACGTGGGTGGGCCGTGAAGAGAAGAGAAGGGCTCAGATAAGTGAATATTTTCCTTGGAGATCCCCTGTCCCTCAGCAGTGAACATATATGGGCTCCAGAGATCGAAGAGCGTTTCTACTGCCCTGGAGCAATGGTCCAGGTGTGATAGATGGTGTGGAATGGACAACTGACATGTATTTCATTTCTCTCATTCTCTCTGAATGTACACAACGGGGGCATTAACAATAGCAGGACAGAGGTCTGTGGACTGTGAGGAATTGGTTGGCCAATGCTTTCTGATTTTGTGTGATATGGAAGAGTGATTAAAGACAGGCATCACACGGAGAGAATTATAGTCACTGTCTTCCATAGAGCTATTACTGCGTCATTCTAGTCTCTCCATCAGCATCAGCAGACCCTTTCCCAAGCTCCAAACTACTCTCTAGGGAAGATACAACTTGCCCAAGGCCACACGACTAGTAGGTGACATGGGTGGGACTGTGACTCTAGGTTTCCCACTCTTAACCCCCATGCTGGCCAATGCTGTTTCCACCCATCCCTCTGAGACATCTTCTCAAGGACTCGTAAAATTACTGATATTTAAAGTCATTTTTGAAATACAACCACGATTCCTAGAGAAACTATCAGGATCACCTGGAGGACTTGTTAAAACTGATTGCTGATCTCCATCCCCAGAATTTCATTCCAGGTGATGCAGATGCTGCTGGTCCAGGGATTTTAAGCAGCCAATTTGATGTATTATATGGCATCTGCATCTGAAGATATGGGTGATGTGTGTTTGGATACATCTCTCTCAGAAGTCCCACACGTACAGTTTACTCCTGATTCTGGGTGCTCACGACTGGCTTATCAGCACCCCCGCCTCCTATTCTTAGCCTGTGCATTAATGTGCATTATTCATGGTTATCGAGTTGGATAACTGTGGTTGAAGGCTTTCTATTTTTACAATAATTAAAGGGTTTAGAGGAAAATAAGTTTAGCTGCTTGTGTGCCCTCAGATAGCCTTGCAAGTTAGGGGCAAAATATTGAGAGAATAAATAAAGGCGCTGTAGACCCTGTCCATGGTGCTGAAGGACACATTGGAAAAGTTTTGAGTTCACAGGATCTCACAGCCCCAGGCAGAGCTGGAGTAGGAAAGTCTGCATTTTCCCCCCAGCTCTCTGTGACACTCAGGCACTTGTCAGGTCTAATGGAACAGGGAGAGAGGGGGAAAAGGGATTGAGCCCATGCCCCCGGGGGCAATGGGGCTCAGCTTTTCAGCTTCAAGTGCAGGGGACAGAGAGATGAGCTAGAGATGCCCAAGACTGAGGCCAGCACAAGGTCACTGGCCACCACGCCTCACTATGAAGGCCCCTCTGCTTCTGTCATGGTGGTGGTGTAATGAACCTGGATAGCAGGGCAGCCTGAGCCTGTGGACTCTGAACACAATAGGTTTGTTCAATCCGAGCTGTGGAACCTGTGAGACCATAACCCCATAAGCCTTAGTTTCCTCATTTATAAGTTGGCCATTATAGAAGTCCCTGCCTCAGAGACCTAAGGTGAGGATTGAATAAGATCGACAGAGAACTATAACATGTGGAAATGCTCAAGAACATTAGCTGTATTCTCTATTACGCCAGAGAACTATTGACATTTTTAGACACCTAATGGCATGCTCTTCACCCTCTGAGTCAATCCCTCTTATTCCCAGAGGCTGGCCCACAGCTGACCATGTCAGAGCTCTTAAGGTCACCCTCAAGATTCCTTCTTAGTGCCCACAGTCTCTTGAGATGTAGCACAGAGCTTCTCCAACTTTAATGTGCATACAGATCACATGGGTATCTTGTTGAAACACCCTCACTATTCAAAGCATGGTCCATGGACCAGCAGCACTGGCACCACCGGGAGCTTGTTAGAACTGTAAAATCACAGAATCCACCGTTTAACTGGCTCCACAGGTGATTTGTATGCACATTAAAGCTCGAGCAGTCCCAGCTCAGAGGATGCTATTAGAAAAGAGGCTCCATTCAGGGTGTTTCAGAGGCTCATCATTCCTTGGCTCATTGTTTGTCTAATTCTTTCCTCCATGATCATTTACTTTATATCTAATAACACAATTTCTTAGCACTTACTGTCAGATTATGTATTTTATATGTATCATGATTGTAATCCTTACAGTGACTCCATGAGTTAGATATTGCATTCTACAGACGAGCAAACTGAGAATTAGTAACTATGTGACCTTAGGCAAGTAGTGTCAACTCTCCAAGTGGCCAGGCCAGGATCCAACCCCAGATCTTTCCTACTGTCAGTGATGGGCTTTAATGCTTCATTGCCCAACAGTCACCACGTGGAGGACCTTCCATTTGCATGAATCACCACCCAGCTGGCCCACTCCATTTCTTCTTCCAAACAGATGAAACA
This sequence comes from Ceratotherium simum simum, assembly GCF_057802395.1. Taxonomy (NCBI): domain Eukaryota; kingdom Metazoa; phylum Chordata; class Mammalia; order Perissodactyla; family Rhinocerotidae; genus Ceratotherium; species Ceratotherium simum. Next base: position 5,278,830 of record NC_141922.1, read on the forward strand.
AATTCTAGCATAATATAATTGCATACTAATAATGAAGTGATTTCTTTGAGAAAATTCCATAAGAGTTGATATTGAACTGAAAGAGACCAAGGAGTCTTCACCCAGCTGTTTTTTCCAGGTCTTGCCCCTGGAGGTGGCCGTGAGTACAGACAGTCTCTGGATCCCCAGGGGCTGACAAGTGGGATGGGTGGTGAATTTCTTTGTTTATGTGAACGAGAGGGTGCCTGGAAAGGTCAGGGGTGTGGACAGAGGAAAGAAGCAAAGTTCTAAATGTGTGTTATAGCTGGCTAGGTGATCCTGGTGATCCTGATGGAGAGGCTGCATGAGCCTCTGTTACTTCTGTGATGAATGGAAGTATTTCCTTATACTTGCACAGCTCTTTTCAGTTTTCAGAGCATTTCACGTTCATTATCTGATTCCATCCTCTTAACAACCTTATAAGTAAGGCACGTTAGAAACACTGATTTCTGTTCTACAAAAGAAGAAATGGAGCTCAGACTCCCTTTCCTCCATAATGGTGCCTGATGTCGTTTACAATATCACTATCGAAAACACTTTCACAAGCGGAGTCTGAATGCACCACCAACCCCGTTGTTACAGGTGTGAACCTGAGATTTGGGAGGTCGAGTGACTTACTCCACCCAGCTAACATCTCTTCAGAGTCAGAGCGGTTATGTACTTGTTAAATTAACCACACATGATTCAGTCAGAAAACACATTAAATGAAAGATTTGCCTTGAAGATATTTGTCTCTGAGCCACAATTTGCCATTAGTAATTAGTAGCTTGGTGGTGTCGCACCCACGAAGACTAGCCCTGTGCTCCCAGCTGAAGGGGTCTGTTCAGACCTGCTTCCAACAGGGAGACGGAGCCATGACTCATCCCCTATGGAAAATGGCTAACATTTTTTATAATGCTTTACAGTCCCCAATAATGTGCACATTCATGATAATTTGAAAGCAATGGTAAACCACGTTTTATTATTGATGAGTCTGAAACTCAGAGAACTTAAGTGACTTACCCAAGGGCACAAAGGGTTAGAGCTCCAAATTGAATGCAGTTGTTGGAATCCATGTGTCTATACCGGGGCTTCTCAAAGGAGAGTCCACAAACTGATTACCTGCAGAGAATGATTTCAGGTGCTTATTAAACCACTGATTCTACAGTTCATACAAGACAATACCGAATCAAAATCTTTGGGGTGGGGCTTGGGATCTGTTTTTTTTTTTTAAAAGGTCACCATCAAACTTCCTGTACTCAATTTTGAGAACACCCTCAGTCCCATTTGCACTTCCACATAAATACACCATATCATGTCACGTATTTCTCTCTTGAATGTTTTCCTCCTCTTTCAACTCTTTCTCCCTGCAACAACTTCCAGGAAGACCGTTGTCCTTTCTTCTACTTGATTACTTTCTAGTACTTTCTGTGCCATAATAGGTGGCTGGCATGAGATGATTCGTCACCCCGGTCTCATTTGAATACAATGATTGGGGATACTGATGCCCTACAGACAATCAACAGATGTGACAAATAAGGCTGAGGAAGTCTAAGGAGCTTCCACATACACATTACAGCTAGTCAGAGATGGCTGAGCCTGGATTTGACTGCAGAAGATCTGATCCCCAAGTCTAATGTTTTTGAACTAAACTGCCCCAAACGACAACACATAACAGTGCTTAGCACAAGGAGTATGCTTAATAGCTCTTTATTGAATGACTCAGTGAATGAATGAATGAATCACTGCATATTTGAGCAATTCACTCATTCTCCAAACTCCCTTGCCCCATGTTAGAAGGTGGGCAGAGTAACACCTGCAGTGGGGCTGTGAGTAGCAAGTGTTGTGCAGTGTAGACAATATGCAGTATGGGGTGGCTGCCCACGAAGTGTCAGTTCCCCTTGATCTGATCCTGTGCTGCATCTGGCTGTTCGGTGTTTATGCTGAGCAGAACTGTACAAGAGTGACAGAAGATACAGGCACCATCTCCTGGAGCCAACGAGCAGGTCTGGGCAGGCCCTGCCCCCTTTACACCCCCCAGCAAGGGAAGCAGGAGCGAGGCCCCCACAGGCACTCACCGTAGCTGGTGTTTTTCATAGCTCTCCCTCGGGGGCGGCACATGCTGCCAGCCTGGCCTGTGGGCACCTGTTCGGGACAAGCTGTGACTCGGTGAGCCAAGGTGCACTGACTGTTCGTCAGAGCATCTCCTGTGTGTCTTTTGCACCATGAGCAAGGAGGGAGGAATACTCCTTTTCTCCTGTACTTGGGTCTGGTCAGCAGCTTACTGCTACCCCATCATTGAAGCCATCACTAGGCTCTCTAGTGGGGATGGGCAGCTCTGGGCATGTTTGCTGTGGGTGCTCCTAGTCCTCCATCATGTTAGCCTATCCAACCATGTCTTTCATGAAAGGTTAATGGAGATCAAATAACAATATTCCAGAAATAGAACTATGTTACCCTTTTGGTCACTATCAGACAGTGAGAATTCTACCCAGTGCTGGTTCATTGTATTAGTTCTTAAAGCTACCATCACAGATTACCACAAACTGTCTGATTTAAAACAACAAATGTATTGTCTCACAGTTCTGGAGGCTTGAAGTCCGAAATCAGGGTATTAGCTGACTTGGTTCCTTCTGGAAGCTCTGAGGAAAACTGGTCCGTGACTCTCTCCTAGCTTCTGGTGGTTGCCGTCAATCTTTGGTGTTCCTTGGTTTGATAAGGTAAATGATTCCCTCTCATCTCCATCTCTGTCTTCACATGGCTTTCTTCCCTGTGTATCTCTGCATCTGTGTCCAAATTCCCCTCTTCTTATAAGGACCCTAGTCATTGAACTAGGACTTTGAATCCTAGTTCACTGCATCCAATAGGACCTCATCTTAACTTGATTACATTTGCAGAGATCCTTTTTCCAAATAAGGTCACATTCACAAGTACCAGGGTTAGCACTTGAACATATTTTTGAGGGACACAATTCAATCCATAGTAGTCACTTAGGGAGCAAACTTCAGTTCCTTTCCTAAGGATTCAGGCTGGAGAGAGTTCTAGGTTTTTTCACCTAGCTTATGCAATGTGGCTAAATATTTAGAATGTTTTAGTTAGGCTATATGTCATGGATCCCACTGATTTCATAAAAGAGGGCCTATTTCCCATATCCAATATGTTAATTAGAAAGACAGTAGTGTTGATCAAAGGTAAAGGTTACCAAGTACCCAGGCCTGCAGATGTGATTTCTGACGAATGCTGCTTGACTGTCTCTGATATGTGGTTTCTTCAAGGCGATGATGTCCCCTGAGTCACTGTTTAAACTCACCAGCACACACATTTATAACACTTTGTTTATGATGAAGTATTATAAGTGAATTAAAGATATTATAATGTCAACTGACTAACATCTACTTCACTTGGTTGCTAAGATAAAGATCAAGTGGTACATCCTATTATCTCTGGTCAATAAATAAACAACCTGAGGAAGAGAGATTAAACAACCAGCTACATACACACAGTTAATAAATTGCAAAAGGAAAATTAAAATACAGTCTGCTCACCCAAATCCCCCACTGAACTTTGAGTCAGTTCAGAGAGGATGAGAAGTGACTCTCACTCCATAGCTGAGTGATCTTGGATGGGTCATTTGTCCTCTCAGCCATGGTTCCCCTAATGGTATGAAGATTGAGCAATTGTTTTCTCTCGACAGGGTATTTGTAGGATCAATGGGGGTAAAAATGCTCTGCGAACTCTAAGCTGATAGAAAATCCCATCACAACCCTCATGGTGTGTCTGTTTCCAGAGTGGTCTGCTGTTGTCTTAGCTCTTTCAGCAAGCACTGAGATAGGTGTGGAAGATCAGGTATTTAGGTCTAAAATATAGTCTTCTCTCTGTAGCTCAAGGAAATGCAACAGAAGTTATTCTCTTGTAACCATGATCTTCCAGCTGAGTGTGATCATAAGAAGGCGAGGCAGGACTTTTTCACAGAGCCAAATTTTAGCCAGCGTGTGGATCTTCCTCTCTGTGTAGCCAACTCTACATCTCCTCTAAGGAGAAGGATAGTTATTGGAATTTCCAGATGTTTCTCCAGAGAACAATAATTTCCTCTTACCTTCTCATGCAGCCTTCCATCAATACATATTTCAGAATTTTATAGTTACAAGATCTATTTTTACTATTTTAAAGTAACATAGCTGCGTGTTAGATACTTAAAAACCAGAGAGTAATAACCTATGATACCCTCCCCCCACTACATCATGCTTATTTGTATTGGTTTCAGGACATTCTTATATTTCAGCTTTTACATAGATAAAAATCATGCTGTACATTTAATTTTGTATCCTTTTTTTCCTGCTTAATCCATGGTATAAATATTTTTCCACGTTGCTTTAGAGTTTTATTAACTCATTTAAAATAGTTGCAAGTCCATTAATGTATATACTATGACTTAGGTACCCATTTCCTTGTTATTGATTATTTAAGGCTCTTTCTAGTTTTTCCCATTAAAAATAAGCCCTCAGGGAATGTATTTATACACAGATGTTACTTTTCTTTCTCAGACGTAGAATTATGTCCTTAGGCTCAGTTCCCAGAAGTGAATTATTGGATCAAAGAAGATGAATATTTTCATGGCTCTGGAAGTATATTGCCAAATTGCTTTCTAAAATAGTCACTACAATAGAGAGGGGCAGGGGAGGCTTTTAGGCCAACTCCACCATCTTGTGTTTTTGCTTTCTCCTTTAACCATTGATACTTTAACAAGCAAAAAAACTTGTTGTTTGGATTTCTTTGTTTGTAAGTGAGATTTGCCATCATCATATACTTATTTTGTCCTAGTTATAGTTTCCGTAAGTCCTATGTTCTCCTTTACGTGTGGAGACATCTCAGTGGTATTTGGCATCACTGAAGATTCAGGCACAATGCAGTCTGGGCTGACTGCACAGATGTGGGGTCCATGCCATGGAGGAGAGATTTGAGCCTCATGTCCTACAGTGAGTAGGGTTTGGGGAGCTGACCAGCTATAGAGGAGCAAGAGGAGAGTTGAGATACAGGGTCCACAGAGTGTGGTGTGCTCAGTTGTGATTCACTTCCAAAATGGGGGAGAGACCCTGGGAATGAGGAGTTAGATACTGGCCACTATCTGAAGGCACAGGCTCAACCCTCAACCAGGGGTGTGTAGCTGGGGCCCAGTCTTTCATTCAGTCCAGGCGTGTTTGCTGAGCACCTGGCTCCAGCAGTCAGTACCAGGCGGTGAATACAGCCGATGTTCCTGAGACACGGGCCCTGCCATCAGGGCCCAATTGCTTAGTAGGAATGACTGACATTCACAAAGGAAATGCCACAAATCATTGTAGGGGTCATGTCTGAAGTCCCCAGTGCTTAGCACAGTGCTTGTCCCATGGCACACCTTCGCTAAGTAGCAGATAACCAATAGGTAGCAGGTAACTAACAGATAGTTGGATGGTTAACACATGTGCAGTGATTAATATCCTGGAACCAGAGTCCCACATCAAGGATAAGAAGGAATCAAAGGTGTTGGGATTAGATAAGAGGCCTATAATGTGACAGGCGCTGCAGGTTCCAGCAGCGGAGGAAAGTCCAGAAAGAGGTAGCAGTTAAAGGCTATTGCTGGCAGGACTTCCAGGGGCTGAAGCCTCAAGTTCTTTATTGAAGGAAGAGGTGGGTGGCACCTCCCGGTGTCTAATACATAATGACAGTTCAAGAAACATTTCTTCTCTTTCCGTTGTCGTCTTTCAGCAAGAATGGAATCTATGCATACATAATTGGCAAAGCCAAAATATCATCCTGAAGTCATAAGTCAGAGCATGACAGAGCTGATAGGGATGTTAAAGATCACCCAATTAAAATCCCATATTTTAGAGATGAGAAACCAAGGCCCAGAGAATTGTGCTGCTCGATGCTCATGAGTCACAAGGAAAACCAGGCTCAGACCTCCCAAGTCTCCTGTCTTCAGCCCTAGACTTGTTCTGCTGTAGCCCATCAGAGCATGAAGGGCTAGATTGACCCCAGAGGTCATTTATCCTCTCAGACTTGTTTGCTCACACTCCTGTGCCAACCCCTGGGTGTGCTTGAGTAGTTCAGGATATTTATTGTGTACGTTTGGCCTCAGAATCTGCAGTGGTCCTAGGGAAGTACAGACTCCCTCTAGGAGCAGAGAAGCCCAGGAAACTTGTGCAAAACAGCCATGCCATTCATGGTCTGCTAGACGGGATTCGGCTCAGTGGCCCTGACTGCACACAGGTATTTCCGGTTTAGGAGACTCCAGTCTGCACCTTAGGGGGCAGGGTTGCATTGTAACAATACAGATCAGGAGCTCTGGCTGCACCAGACCTGGACACACCCTCAGCTCTGCAATGTGCAATGTGATGCAAGAGATCCATTCTCCTCTTTGTACCTCAGTTTCCCCATCTATCACATGATATGCCTGTGCTGGACACTCCCTAAGGCCCCCTCCCAACTCTGACAGACTATGAGCAGATATTTTTTTGGAAACAATTTTGGTTGCTTGTACTTCAGCAAGAATGAAGATTTCATCTTCCCCCAGGAAAGGCATAGTTTTGGGCAAGTGTCCCAGTACCACCTCAGCAGAGAGCTGGCTGCGCGTCCATCCCTGGGTCTGCTTCCCAACAGCATTGTAGGGAAGGCAAAATTTTACCTTACCCTCTTAGGATTTTCTTTAATCCTCTTACTCTGGGCCTGAGAATTAGATTGAGATAAGACAGATAAACAGGAGAAAATCACGCACATTTAATACAAGTTTTACATGACATGGGAGCCTTCATAAAGGAATGAAGACTCAAAAGAATGGCAAAACTTAAGTGCTTTTATATTAGCTTGAACAAAGAGGCAATTGTAGAAAACTACGTGGGGAGGTTCAAGAAAGACAAGAACTGTTTGACAAGGTCTGTTTGTGTAGAATTCTCTCGGTCTCATCTTCTCATCCTTGACAAAAATGTGACTTTCCTTCTGGTATATGGAGGATATCTTTCTCACGGGAATTTCATCTCCCACTTTTTTTTTTTTTTGAGGAAGATCGGCCCTGAGCTAACATCTGCAAATCCTCCTCTTTTTTGGCTGAGGAAGACTGGCCCTGGGCTAACATCCATGCCCATCTTCCTCCACTTTATATGGGACGCGGCCACAGCATGGCTTGACAAGCGGTGCGTCGGTGTGCACCCTGGATCCGAACCGGTGAACCACAGGCCGCCGCAGCGGAGCCTGCACACTCAGCTGTTTGCGCCACCAGGCCGGCCCTCATCTCCCACTTTTAAGAAAAATAAGCCAAGTCAGAATATTTTTCTTGCATTTGCTGTTTTTCAAGTGCCTTTAGCTCAAAGCAGTCAACATGCCAGAGACATTTTGGGGTGTGGGATTCTGCACTACTTCAGCGGCATTTCAGGATGTTGGCTGCAAGGGGAGAGGAGCCCAGCTCAGGTGTCAGGCTCTTCACAAAGATGCGGCTCTAGGCACAACAAGATGGGCAGTGGTTCTTTTTGAATCAGGTGATCCTAGTCTTTGAGGGACTGTGCAGCATGGCGGGTAGCCTAGGGGACAGTAGGCTTTGCATTAGCTGACAAACTATAAAATACCATGAAAACCAACTTCGTGAGTTCCCAAGTGTGGCTGATATCACAGCAAAGTATCTACTCACTAGTTTGGCTAAAAATTGTATGCTGTGGGTCTCTACTCTGGAAAATATACCCCTGTCTGGAAAAGTTTTCCTGGTTGGTGAATAGTCAGTATTACGAGGAACAAGATTTTCCAAAGTGTTCAGCATTTAACTTGGTGATAGGAAGATCAGGTAATGGGAATCAGGCGATAGGGAGTTCTAGTAAAATGCTAAAAGCATTGGCTTTGGAGTCAGAAAAACTGGACTACCTCAACCTTACCACTTATTAGATCTTGGTTTGGACCATCTACTTAATGTCTCTAGTTCCCCACCTCAAAATTAGGAAGAATATTATTCATCTCTGAGAGATGTTCTGAGGATTAAATGAGTTTGAAAATAAATAACAGTTGGTACCTGGCAGATGCTCCATAAATATTCAACAAAAAGCAGTCTGAGGTTTGAAGGGACTGTAGTCATGATCCATCCTACTGATGTGGACATCCTCATCCTTCCCATTTTGATTCCGACACTGCCTTCTATTATGTCATCAGAAGGGCAGTCACATCCAAGAAACGTCATTCTCTATGTTTTGGCAGGGATTTCAAACAACTCTTAATTCAATTAGCATTTATTAAACACCTTTTGTCTACTGAGGAGACAGATTCACTTGCCCATTTATTAAATATTTACCGACCCAAGAATCTACCATCCTAAACACTGAGGATAGAGTCTAATGAGATCCCCATCTCTTCACTCTTCAACTAGGGGATTCACATCTTGAGAACCAAGAGCTTGTTAACAACTTGATATCTCAGATGCTGAATTATGAAATTCTGGCTTTTTTTCAGGAAAGATTACTTTTATAACTGGCTTGTTGTACAGTTTCAAGTGAGAATAACAAAGCTTTTCTTTTGACACCATCCATTATTTGGAGCTTATTTGTCAGGGACATGGTTTTCTTGGTGACATTTGGAGAGCAAGGCCAATCAAGGTAACCTTAGGTAACTACTACTTTAAAAAACACTTTGGATTAATCCTCAGGTCACCTGGTAAGAGCACAGATTTGTTTTGTTTGTGTGGGATTGTAACTGAGTTTGTGTGGCCTCTGCTGAAAGAGTTGTCTATAAGTCATTATTGTAACCGCAGGGAATTTTATGGAACTTGGAGCAGAGTCATTGTTCAATATACGCTCGTGGAATGACAGTTCCGTAGTTGTATTGGAATCAGCCAAAGCAATCCATTTATTTGTTCATTTCTTAAGTGTTCATTGAGTCTTTCCTGTCTTCCAAGCCCTCTGGAGGATATAAAATTGAATCAGACAGGGACTGCGCTCACAGTCTAGCAGAGAAGGCAAGATGCGCCAAGCGCAGGGTAGAGAAAACTGAGAAATCTGGGAGAACTGATAACAAGTTCGATTTTAAGAGATTATTCCTGGATGAGATGAGGAGCTATGGAATAGGAGATCTGAACCATCTTCATGGTGGCACTTGAATTGGGTTATAATAATAATATATACACTACGTATTGTTATCTACTACATGCTTAGCAATTTTCCTGTGGTAGCTTACAAATTCTAACCCCTAAACTCCCTAGTAGCTACATAAAGTCTCCCGTTTTACAGTGAGTGAACGTAGCTCAGAGATGTTAGGCAACTTGTCTGAGATCACCACAGAGCTCGCACACGACAGGATAGAATTTGAAAGAAAGTGTATCCATCCCCAGCACAAGTGTTTCTCCCAGCACACTGTGTTGCCTCCCAATTCTGGCTGGCTGATACTAAAATGGAACAGGGGCCAACCATGGAGGCGGGATGTGTTTGATTGACAGAGAACACCGACATGACATTTGACTGTGGCGCAGTGAGTGAGAAGTGGAAGGTGCATTCTGGGCCCAAGAGGACCCTCAGAGCCAGCTGGAGAGTTTGGGCTTTATCCTGTAGGCAGTGGGGAGGCACTGTTTGCAGAAGAGGAATGACCAGAATAGATGATGGTTAGACCATTGGAGGCGGGGAGCCTGGTTCAGAGGCTGCAGCAGTGACTTAAGCTGGGCAGTGAGACCTGATGAAGAGGAGCACAAGGTTCAAACATGCTTTCCTGTGCCACGAAGCCTCCATTAGGATGGGGCGAGGGCAGCCAATTCCTAGGGAAGGGGTTCAGAACATCCCACCCCAACACATGCTGCTTTGGCATATTAATTATTTTGAGCTGAAGGCATTTGAGAAACAGCAGATGCAGGAAGGGCTTCTGACCTCCCCCTTTCTGCCCAAAAGCAGGTCATAAGATTTCCCTGAGAAAGGTGCCTACCCTGCACCAGGAAGAGAACAACATTCTTATCGCCAGAGACAACACCAAAAGGCAGCTATACAAACCCACCTGCTAAAACAACCCTTATTTTCCATTAGTTTCTCCCATATATTTCCTAGTCACTGTCCCATAATTTACTGCCCCTGGCCCAAGCCCCTTTGTCTCATCACATCCCCACAATTTATCATTCTGTGTGTAAAAAGATGTATGAACTTTGGGACTAACAGCTTCTTTGGGTCTTTATTTTCCTTCTGAAGACTCCTGTGTACATGTAAAAATATTAAACGTGTATGCTTTTCTGTTAATCTGTCTTAAGTCAATTTAATTCTTAGACCTAAGAGGGTAGAAGAAAGTTTTTCCTCCCTCACACTGGGGAAAAGACATAAGGCACCTCTTCGTTTCTAATATGCTGGTAGTTGTTAAATTCCCAATTTTATTAACATACACTTATATGTAGTGGGGAAGATGAAGCAGCAAGCACACAGACACACGCAACATTCATTCACATGTATGATGCTCACACACATGCACGACACTAGCTCACACATGCACACAATGCTCCCTTAATCTTCATATTGTAAGACACCTCCCAAACTCAGAAACATGAAAAAAATGCAGAAATGTGCAGCTTAAATGGAGGCACCAAGGTTGATTGCACAAAGTGGTCTGTGAGGTCCCTCTACTGACAGAGTCAAAGATTCGGCCAGAGAACTTTCGGACCTAAGCTGGTAGAAGGCACTAGAACCTTCGTTCACTGGCCTTGGAGTCTGAGGATTGGAGGGGTTAAGTAATGTGCTAAAGTCCACAGAGCTAGTAAGAGGCACAACCAAGATCGATTGTCCCAATTCTGTCAGTTTCTTTTTTTCTGTAAAATAGGAATTATTCTTCATAAGACTGCTGTAAGAATTAATAATGCATACGTATTTCTAGTTTAGGAGCTAGCACCTAGCAGGTGCTCGAGGCACGAGAATTCTTTTTAATGTAGTGCATAAACACACAGAGCTTCTCGTCAATCACAGGATGTTAGAATCAAGGATACCATAGTGATCATGTAACCCAGCTTCCTTGCCGTACAAAAAAGGAAACTGAGGCTCAGATGGGGAGGATTGCTCCGGTGGGGGTTGGGTGTTGACCAACGAGGACTAACACTCCAGTCTCCTGGCTAAGGCCTCTTGCTATTTCTGCTGCACCACTCTTCCCCCGCCTCTCTTGCCACATGTGGCATCTCTTTAGCTTTTCTGTCTCACTCTCTATTCCCTCTTCCTCTCCCCTTCTCTTCTCGTTTCCCACATTTATTCACTGACTCATTCATCCCGTCATTTAATGACTATATAGTGACTATTTACTGTGTGCGAGGCACTGTGTTGGCACTAGAGATGCAATTATATGACACAATCTAGGCTTTTGTGGAGTTGTCTGTATTTTATACGACATTGTAGGCTTTCATACAAATTGGAGTTTGAGTGATTTTAGGTGTGGCATATTCTCTGTTTTGGCATTAGATGTCATCATTTCTCCCTCGTCCTACCTACTGATTCAAGCCCCTGTAGGCCTTTCAGTGGATGACCACTGTCTTTTCTCCCCTCTCCCTTTCCTCTCCAGAGTGTAGTCTCCTAAAATTATTCCCCCTAAGGGGGACTCAGGGCTCCTAAGAGGAATGGATGATGCTAGTCTGGAGAAGGAAATACTCAAGATGAGCCTGGGGCAGTTTGTACCAGAATTCAAGGAAGCTATCAAAGACTAATGGGCCTTATCAAATAAAGGGGCACCCATTGGCTGAAGATGGGATCTTTTGTAAAATGTGATTATTAACTACAAAGAAAACCCAATAATTATGAATTCATAGTGATACACACACATACAAAGAAAGAAAACCAATCAAAAATAACCACAAAAATAACTCATTAAGAATCATTAGATTCTAGGGCATTAATTAGAAGAAAAAAATTAAGTGTGATTCCTACCATTCCTGAACAAATTGTATTTCAGGGCTACCAAATAGTCCTAGTCGATGAAACATTCTTCTTCTTTTTTTTTTAATAATTTTATTTATTTTTACCCCCAAAGCCCCAGTAGATAGTTGTATGTCATAGCTGCACTTCCTTCCAGTTGCTGTATGTGGGATGCGGCCTCAGCATGACCGGAGAAGCAGTGCGTCGGTGTGCGCCCGGGATCAGAACCCGGGCCGCCAGCAGCGGAGCGCGCTCACTTAACCGCCAAGCCACGGGGCCGGCCCAAAGCATTCTTCTTTATAAAGATTTTGAAGAATAATTTTGAAAGGAATGGTAGAATCAGATTGAATTAGACAATGATCATCCATCAATGAAACCATTAGATGATGCGTGGATAAAGCATTTTACAATGGAGGAATCAAGCAGATCTACCTGAATCACTGGTCAGTATAATTATCAATATCAAGTAATTAGCAGATATTACTTGCCTTCTGATGTGTTACCGTGTGAAGCACACAATCGCTTATAAAGTGTTTATGTCAAAAATTTCAGCTTCAATGTAATAAAGGCCAAGAGAAGCAGGATTCAGCAAACTGCAGCCAGTTGGCCAAATTCTGACTGTGACCCAGTGTGCAGGCCATACAAACACAAGACGGTTTTTACGTAGAAGGGTTGTAAACAAAACAGAACGGGTGTCAGAGACCATACCTAGACTCCAATGTCTGGAACATTTACTATCTGGCCTTTTAGAGAGAAAGTGTGCCAACTCCTGAATTTTACAGGAAACCTGGGGACAGATTATGGGACACATGGAGTCAAACAGACAAACCCAAAATGTGGACCATGAGACAGGACAACATACCTAGTTTCTGCAATAAGTGAAAAATAACAAAAAAAATTGGGATAGGGAACTGACAGCTCTAGACTGGATAATATTTGAAGGATGGGGTATTGTTGTACGTGGGTGTTATTTGGTTCCTGATTTAAAATAAAAAGGTACTTTTGACAAAATAGGAAAGTGTGATGATTCTTAATTTTGTAGCTGGTTAGATGGCACATTGCATAAGAAAATGTCTACATTTTTTAAGGTTATGCACTGACATGTAGGAAAAAAATGATATGTTTGGAATTTGCTTAAAAATATTTCAGTAAAGCAAGAAATAAAAGGGCAAGAATTCAGAGGGAAGATGAAGCAAATGTGAGAAAATAATTGTTGAATCTCGGAGACTTAAAGTTTTAAAGTTTTCATAATAAAACAATACAGATAGACAAAGGTGTAGTATGATTCTTGTTCTTTATTCATTTAACAAATTATTAGTGCTGTGATAATTTTATGTGTCTACTTGTTTGGGCCATGGAATGCCCAGATATCTAGTTAAACTTTATTTCTGGATGTGTCTGTGAGGATGTTTCTGGAAGAGATTATCATTTGACTTGGTGAACTGAATAAATGACTTGGCCCATTGACATAAGTCATCCTGTCATTGGCCTCCCATTGCTGACAGGAGCACACACGAACCAAATGACCATGGGGACAGGGCTGGAAGCTGTGTGAGGGCCAAGCAGCACAGGCTCCTATTTCTCAAATTTCATCTATTTTGAACCTCTGATTGCCCAGTCCCCTGGCAATAGAGACCAAAGCTGAGCTCCTGGAATGGCACCATTACTCTAGGAGAGCAACTTGGAGGTAAGCTGACTATACTGGGCTCCTTCCACTACAGAAGGGGCAGTGACTTATACTGACAGGAACAGACCTATTCTGGGTATGGGTTTGCCTTTCCTATGGGTCTTAGCCAGCATTCCTCTCCAAGACCTTACTGAGAGTTTGATATTATGTAGGCATCCTACATAATATCTCATTAGACCTATATAACAGGAGGACCAGTGATCATAAGACATACAGATCGTGTGAAATACTGTGATACCCAGGTGCTTCCCATCTGATAAAGCATGAAATAGCCAGCTGCGGGCACAGCTAAAGCCCCAGCTGAGAGGTAATACTTGAGGAGAAATCTGGCACCAGCCTCCAGGATGCAGTAGATGCACGGAATCAAAGACATTACAATGCTGTGTCCTCAAAAGGAAAAACATGTAGGTCTGGTCTGGGAGTAAAAGGGTTGAAGCCAGTGAAGCCTCACTTAACACTCCAAATGACTTGCTTGGCAAATTTGTGTTTACTGACCCCATAACTCTGGGCTTTGCAGGATTAGATGTCCTGACCCCCAAAGAGGGGATAATTTCACCAGGGCCACAGTGAGTGTTCTGTTGAACTGTAAGCTATAGCCTCCATCTGGGAACTTCAGGCTGCTTGTGTCCAGAGATCAGCAGACAAGAAGAGGTGTCGCCAAATCGGTAGGAGAAATAAGTCCTGATCATCAGGAGGAGAAAGGGCAGCTATTAAGCAAAAGGAGCAGAAAGGAATATGGTTGGCAGCCAAGTAATCCATTCGGCTACTTCTTAGAGCTCCTTTGCCCAGCTGTGACGACAAATGGACAAGTGTGGCAAACTGATTGAACCCCTCTGGGAGGAGTCTCTGCATCCAGCAGAGGGGCTGGTGAGAGTGGTGGACTCGAGAACGGAGACTGGAGGAGGGAAGCCGTGAGTATCAGTTGTAGGTTCAAGATCATTTGCCGTGGTGGGGGCTGTATTTCATCCTACTAACCTTCCTCTTATAAGATTCTCCCGGGAAGGCAGGATCATCAGAATTCTGAACAGCAGCTCCCTGAATTTGTATGAAGAATACTATGTTACTCCCTTCCTGTAAGTCACATTCCACCCCCACCTGCACTCTCAGCTGACTACCTGTCAGGCAGTATGCCAAGGGTTTTTCATACTCAAATCCTGCTTTATTCCTCTTTCCTGCAGGTGTTGGCCCTCACAGCCCTTTCTTGTAAAAATTCTACACACTATACTCTACCTGAGAGTCTGCTTCATGGAGAACCCACCCTGAAACAGCCTTCATCTAATATTTCTAAAGTGCGTAGTATAATTATATGCCCACCGTTACAATTTATGGTCACACTTTAGGGACTCAGTGGGTGGTTTAATGTAGTTAAAACTATGTTCTTACAAGTAACTTCTGAGATAGGTATATAATTCTCTTCTAATCTACGAAGAAACTGAACTCAGAAACCTAAGTGAATTTTTCAGCTAGTAAGTGCGAGCTGCAATTGAAAACCATCTCCATCTGAATGTAACCAAAAACTGGTTTTTTGTTTCTTTTTGCTTATGAGTGAGTGGCTGACTGTTAGCTAATAAAACTTTTACTGTGAGTAGGATTTTACAAATCATACATCTGACTCATGAGTTACTTCCTTTGATCTGTACAAAAATCCAGCGGGGAAAGCAAGATTTTGCCTTTCAATCCTACCTTACAAATGAGAAAATTACGGCTCAGATCATTCTCCGCTTCTGTACCTCCTCTGTTTCCTCTTCCACCTCCTGCCTGCCCTCAGTTTTTGCAAAATGATCAATCATAACATTATCTCTAAAACCCTACTTAATCCTTAGTGAACTCAAGAAAATGTATATCACACTGTTCATATAGTTCATTAAGGGATAAATTAATGTTAGATACTTAAAGGTTCTGAACCTCAACTAAAATAATTGCATGTAAAAATTTGCACACTGTAAAGCACTATGCAAGTGCACTGACAATAAAGAAAACCTGGAAATATAGAGACATTCCTAAGCATTCTGGAATTCCTAAGTAATCTTGATTTTCAAGGTAACACAGGAAATAAGGTACAGTCGGCCCTCTGTATTCACAGGTTTCTGCATCCATGGATTCAACCAACCATGGATCGAATTGGTTGATTGAATCCAAGGATGCAAAATCCATGGATATGGAGGGCCGACTATATAATATTGTGATAGGTATCATAATGCAAGTGGGTGGTGAGATGCAGACCTGTGTTTGAGTACAAGAGAATGATTTTCATCCAGACTCAGAAATAGACACTTTAGGAAAGATTCAGCACAATAGGTTAGACGATAGTTTAAAAGGTGGAAGGAAGCTGAGAGCAGGAGGAATCCAGCTAAACTAAGGCAGGTGAGACCAGAGGGGCATCACTTCTACTCAGGGGCACACTGCAGAGTTCAGGTGAAGGTCATTGCCTGACAGACTAGTTCCCAGCATATGCTGTAAAGGAAAAAGACAAGACAGCTTCTGACACTTTCTGGAAGCATACAAGGTATACATTATAAATAAATAAATAGTCTGTACCTGCTGAAAAGCCTCAGCTTAGGAAGGAGTGGAGGAAGTTAACATCCTCCCACACTCCCTCTGTCGCAACTCACCTCTGGGGGTGTAATTATTCTCTCCCCTTCCAGGTTCACTCAGTGCTGCATTTTATATTACTATTTTAAAAATAGCTTTTAAACCTGAGGACTCATGAGATGTCTGCAAACTTGTGTCAGAATTTTAATGTACTTCACCTGTTAATGGAGAGGGGAAGGTGGTGGTAAACCCAAAACAGGTTTCACTTGAAGCCATGTGGTAAAGTGACTAAATTTTTTATTACTGCTGTTGAGTATGTGCATGTGTGTGTGTGTGTGTGTGTGTATTTTGCATATATATGCATTTAAATACAATCTCTGACCACTTTCCCTCATTTATTGACTTTCATGTCGCTCTTACTATTTAGGAAACAAATACACATAAAGAATGGGCAGCGGCCGGCCTGGTGGTGCAAGTGGTTAAGTGAGTGCACTCTGTTGTGGAGGCCCGGGGTTCCCTGGTTGGCATCCCGGGCGGGCACCAACGCACTTCTTGGCAAGCCATGCTGTGGCGGCATCCCATATAAAGTAGAGGAAGATGGGCATGGATATTAGCCCAGGGCCAGTCTTCCTCAGCAAAAAAAGAGGAGGATTGGCATGGATGTTAGCACAGGGCTGATCTCCTCACAAAAAAAAAAAAAGAACGGGCAGAGATGGAACTGTGGGGTAGGTGGGATTGTTATTTTTCCAGGATAGTCATTAAAATAAAAAATATTAGAAATGCTCTTGTTAACTCCTTCTTAGAGAGAATGAAAAAATCTTACAAGTCACAAAATATAGAAAAGAAGTACCTGTCAGTGAATCTATTCAAACCCCCTTCGCTTTTACAGGTGAGAAGATAGAAGGTCAAGGTGACTTACCCAAGGCTACCTAGTGGATGACTTTACAGACAAGGGCATAGGGCTCAGGTTACCTTCACATGAATGAGGTGGGGAAGCACGAATCCAAATATTGGGCTACCCACAATTTTGCCCAGTGTTAAGAGATTCCCTCCACAGCTAACTTATCACTATGAAAATATGTCTCCTAGATAATGGGAATAAAAGTATTTAAGAAAAGTATTCTGACCTCAAAACTTACTAGCAATGTGACTTTGAGCAAGTCATTTAGCTTTTCTGTACCTCCGTTTCCTCATCTCTGAAATGGAAAGATTAGGACATCTCACTCAGAAGTGAGTGAGTACATCCATGGGTATTGGACTCTTCTCTTTCCCAACCCTGTGTCCAAAGGTGAGATGCCCTGTGCAGCTGGGGCAACGTGCTTTCACATCTTACCTGCATGGAGCTGAATGCCACACAATGGCTGAAGCAAAATAGGCCAAGAGGATGTGACATCCTCGTGATGCACCTGGCATTTGAAGGGGTTGGTCTGGGGCTACAATAGGCCCAACAACTCCCTACATCTTTGAGAATGGCATTCATGCCTTCTGTTCCACAGCAGACTTGTTTATGACCATCCTGGCTGGGTATGGGGTCAATTTTGTGTGTTTCATTGGGGCTTTCTTGCTATAATATTTCCTATCCACTGGTCAAAGAACTGGTGAGCGTTTGGTCAGTTGCTAACTGTGTCCATCCTGATTATGCATTCATAAACTGGGGAAATGACTAACAGATGGAGTGGTGGACAATTGGGTTGTTACTGGTCAGAGCTGGGTCAGAACTCATTCATCACTTAACCTCCATAAGTCCTTAGTGTCATTGGGGGGCTTTGGGACCCCTGGAATCATGTCCGCTCACACCTATATCCAAAATCTCTAGAAATAAGTAGGTATTCTTTCCCCATTTTTCAGTTATTTGAGGAAATGACCCTAGGACCCTTTGAGGAAGGACTGAGAAAAATCACTACTACAGGTCATTTATTCAGATTTTATTTAGATAACTACAGGTGTTGTGACATTGCTAAATCTATTCTCAAGGTGAACTTACTTCTCTTTCGATATCTATGTCCTCAGACTGAACTGGCTCAGTTCTGAAAATTGAGAGAGAGATCAGGACTTTCCACTGGCCTTCTACTTATTCTCCCTTTCTTTCTTTCTCTCGATGCATATATGTATGCATTTATATCTATTTTCATGCATACATATACACATACAATTATTAGTCGGCTGCATTTCTACCTTGTATTATAAGCATATGTACGATTCCTTTGTTAGCTGTCTATTCATCTTTCCCTTATGAACTCCATGGCCTATTGGATTCCTATGGGTAAAGACCCCTGCTTGTCACTGTGGTCTTGCTGTCTAGTATAACAATTATGTGAGCCTTGATTTTGGAAGTTGGTTGTGGTCCCTCCACAGGGTCCCTCTGCTATTCTATAATCCTATCAGCCCATTGACACGAGGGGACCCAGCTCCATAACAGCATCTCCTAACATCGCTCTCCACCTTGAGGTGACAGCCACTACTGACTTTGTCCACAATGCCAGGACCATCCCCCAGCACATTTAATTGAAAGCAGCATTCTCTGGGTCCCCCTAGAAAACAGTTGGGTGGTGGGCTTTCTAGTCTCATATAGATCCTTTCTAGTGTGGCTTTTTGCCTGAGACTTTTGATCACTTAATGCTGAGACAGTTCTAGCATCTCCAGCTCATTTCACTTGAGACTCTACTCATAGCTTTCATAATCCCTCCTAGCATGTGATAGAACTGCCTTAAAGGACCCTTGCCAAGGCATTAAATCCCACCCCATGGGAGAATGCTCTATGTCAACACTCATTCTTATTCATCTTGTCACCTTTTTCTGGTCCAGCACTCTGAAGATCTACTCCCAGGTATACTTTCCTGGTTTCTAGTAATACATTTGGGTCAGATCTTGCAGCTGCTTTGATAAATAATTCCGTTATTCTTTGAACATTGTTAGCGTTACCCCAATTGGCTCATCATGAGACTTGCCCTAGTTATTGGTCTCAAGTCCAGGGCAGATATTGTAAAGGGCAAGGATGGTTCTCGCAAGGTATCTGCTGCAGTTGAACTTCTGCATAGACATCAATAAATGGAGGGGGGCTGATATCCTCTAGAAAGGGTGAGTGGGCCAGTTTTGCATGCCCAGAGGCTCAGAGGATGTGGGTTGTTAATGGTATCATATGCATCCACCCCCAGGTCCCCATCACAAGTTTCAGGATCCCATTATCTCCCCACGGAAGACTTGGCTTTGGTATAATTAGCTTTTCCAGATTTGCAAACACAGCTTTCTCTGAAATCCTGCTACTCTCACAATTATGTCCTGGACCTGGTTCTCCAGCAGTCTACCCTCTAGCTAGAAGAAATGAATGAGGGTCTCTTTAGATGCTGTCATGAAGGCTATCTCAATTTCACACCATGCCTTAAATGTCATTGGCTGATTTAAGCCTGTCATTTTCTCTCTTAAATGTTTCCATTCTTCCCTACAGTCCTTATTACTATTTCCCCTATATCTCCTAAGGGACGGGACTAATGAACAAGCCAGTGCAAATCCTTCCAGCTCTATCTCACTCTATCTCCATGGATGCAAGCTGTAGTATAACACTACCACATGACAGGAGCATTCAACACTCCACTACCACCACTGATGAGGTCTGTTGACCACCAGGTCAATGAGTGATCTAGCTCCTGAATTCCATCCTTGGAATGTATTTGCAGTACCTTTCATCAGATTCCCTGAGAGGGAGGCTTGTGTGCAAGTGGTTCATTTAGTAAATTGATAATGGAGTGGAGAACATGGGACAGGAAAGGGGAAGAATCCAAGGGAGGGTGACGTTTCAGATAAGGTGACTGGAGGGCCACGTCAGCTGACCACCCAGAGACACTCTGGAGCGCAGTCACATCTCAGACTTGCACCTGAGGTGAAAGACCTATAGTTCCACGTTCCTGTACCCATTAGTCATTGGCTAAAGGCAACCTGGGGGGATCTATACTCACAGGTACTTTCGGTTCTGCGCAAGGTGACCCTAGTAGCCCAAAGGTTGTTGTTCAAGAAGAGCTATAACTTCACATTGGAGAAAAAACTCCAATGCTTTGGATGAGGCATACAGAAAAAGCAAAATGTATCAGACCTCCAGCAGGGTCTGCAATGTGAAGTTATCTGTTTCACAAGCCTTGAAGAAGTAAGATGACAGAATCAGATCAGCTACTCTTAAGGCAAGCTTTAAAAGACCTTTAAAAATAAATAAAAAGATGAACTTTTAGTTTAAGAGCAGTTTTATGTTTAAAGAGTTATTGCAAAGATGGTAGAGAGTTCCCTATACCCGGCATCTGGTTTCCTCTATTAACATCTTACATCAGCAGGTTGCATTTGCTACAATTAAGACTGATTTTTATATATTAATATTAACTGAAGTCCATGCTTTATTCAGATTTCCTGTTTTTCCCTAATATTCTTTTTCTGTTCCCGGATCCCATCCAGGATTCCACATTACATTTACAGTCAGGTCTCCTTAGGCTCCTCTGGGCTATGACAGTTTCTCAGAATTTCCCTGTTTTGGATAACCTTGCCAGTTTTGAAGATTGCTGGGCAGGTATTTTGTAGAATGTCCCTCAGGATTTCTCTGTTTTTCTCATGATTAGGCTGGGGTTTTAGATTCGGGGGTGGAAGACCTCCAGAGTGAAGCACCATTCTCATATTTTATTGGGGTACATATTATCAATACGACTTGTCACTAGTGAGGTTAACCTCACTCACCTGGCTTGAGTGTCAGATTTCTCCACCGTGATGTTATTTTTTCTCTCCCTTTTCCTACTGTGCTTGTTGGTGGAAAGTTACCAAGTGCAGCCCTAACTTGAGTGAGGGGGTTGTAGTCTACCTCCTTAGTTTAGGGTGGACAAATTATTTGGAATTCTGCATGAGAAATTTGTTTACTCCTCCCCATTTACTTTTTAGTTAATCATTTACTTTCATCAGTATGGACTCATATTTTATACTTGGGTTATAATCCAGTGTTAGTTTTTCCCCTCATATTCGTCCCGTTTTGGCCATTGGGAGCTCTTAAGTTGGCTAATGTGTCCCTTTGATATACTCCCATCATTGTGGGTTTTTTATATTGAGCATTTCTTTACTTTCTAACACTGTAAGATGTTCCAGGCTCAACTTGTATATTTTCTGCTGCAGTCCTGGAATTGGCCATTTCTCCAAGGATCCGTGTTTCCTTTCATTGGAGAATGGTATAGTTACTCTTATAGTGAGTCTTGAAATTGGATGACTCACACTAACCAGTTTTGTTCTTCAGCATTGTATTGGCTATCCTAGGACCTTCGCCTTTCCATATAAAATTTCAAGATAATTTGTTGATAGCTACAAAATAGCTTGCTAGGACTTGGATTGGTATTGCATTGAATCTATAGATCAAGTTGGGAAAAACCTGACATCTTAAGAATATTGAGTCTTCCAATCCATTAACATGGAATATCTTTCCATTTACTTAAATTTTCTTTGATTTGTCAGTGACATAGTTTTCTGCATATAGGTCCTGTACATGTCTTGTTATATTTATATCTAAGTGTTTCATTTTAGAAATGCTATTGCAAACACAATTTTTTAAAATGTCAAATTCCAGTTGTTCATTGCTGATATGTAGGAAAACAATTTACTTTTTACATTAAATTTGTACCCCGGACCTTCCTGTGATGGTTAATTTTATGTGTCAACTTGGCCATGTCCAAATATTTGGTCAAACGTTGTTCTGGGTGTTTCTATGGGGGGATGTTTTTGGGTGAGACTAACATTTAAATTGGTGGACTTTAAGTAAAGCAGGTCACCTCTATAAAGAGCTCCTCCAATCAATTGATGGCCAGAATAGAACAAAAGACTGACCTCCCCCTAGCAAGGGAATTCTGGCAGCAGATGGCCTTGGGAGTTAAACCGCAGCATCAGCTCTGCCAGCCTACCCTGAAGATCTTGGACTTGTCAGCATTCATAACTGTGTGAGCTAGTTCCTTAAAATGATCTTTCTATGTATGTACACAACCTATTGATTCTGTTTCTCCAGAGAATCCTGAAAAATATGCTTACCATATTCACTTTAGTTACCAGGGGTTTGATTATTTGGGTTTTTTTTTTTTTTTTTTTTTTTTTTTTTTACAAGGACTATCATGTCATCTTGGAGTAGAGACAGTTTGTCTTCCTCTCCAATCTGGATACCTTTTATGGCCGTTTCTTATCACATTACACTAACTAGGACTTTTCTAGTGCAATACTGAATAGGAATGGTGACATGACATTCTGTCCTGTTCCCAGATGAGGGGGAAAAACCTTCAGTTTCTCACCACTAATTACAATGTAGGCTGTAGGGTTTTTGCTGATGGTCTTTATCAAATTGAGGAAGTTTTTCTATGTCCCTAGTTTACTGAGAGTTTTTAATCACTAATGTATGGATTTTGTCAAATGATTTTCTACATCAATTTCTATGATCATAGGATTTTTTCTTCTTTAGTCTGTTGATGTGGTGGATTTTAGTCATTGGTCATCGATTGAGTCAGTCTTCCATACCTGCGATAAATCCCCCTTGGTCATGGTAGATAATTTTTTATACATTGTTGGATTCAATTAGCTATTTTATTGAGAACTTTCATATCTATACGCATGGGAGACAATGGTCTATAGTTTTCCATTGATGTAATCTCTTTATCTGGTTTTGTTATTATCTAGCCAGCAATTCTAAACTTTACTTCTAATTTCTGGAATAGACTGGTTAATTGGTGTCATTTTTCCCTTAAACATTTGAAGGGATTAACCAAAGCCATCTGGGTCTGGTACATTTTTTTGAAGTTTTAGTTATTGATTCTATTTAATAAATACAGGACTATTCAGGTTATCAACTTTCCTTGTCAGTTTTGGTAGTTTGTGCCTGTCAAGGAATTTGGTCAATTTTAAAATTATCAAAACTATGGGCCTAGCATTGTTAGTAGTTTGTATATATATAGAAAATATACACATAAAATATACACATAATATACACAAAATATACACAAAATATACACACATATAAAATATACATATATTCTTTTTCTCTTGGTGAGGAAGCTTGTCCCTGAGCTAACATCTGCGCCAATCTTCTTCTATTTTGTATATGGGACACCTCCACAACATGGCTTGATGAGCAGTGTGTAGGTCCATGCCCAGGATCCGGACCTGCGAACCCTGGGCCACAGAAGCAGAGCAGATGAACTTAACCACTATGCCACCAGGCCGGCCCCTTTGTACTCTTTTAATGTCCATGCTGTCAGTAATGATGACTGATTTCATTTCTGATATTGGTAATTTGTGTCTTTTCTTTACTAGCCTGGCTAGAGTTTTATCATGTTTATTGAACTTTTCAAAGAACTTGCTTTAGGTTTCGTTGAATTTCTCTGTTTTCCTGATTTTAATTTCATTGATTTTTGCTTTTTTATTATTTTAGTTTAAATTGCTCCTATTCCTCTAGTTTACTAAAGGTATAAGTACAGGTTATTGACTTTAGATCTTTCTTTTCTAGTATATTCATTTAATGCTGTAAGTTTCCCTCCAAGCACGGCTTTTGTTTCATCCCACAAATTTTGATAAGTAGAATTTGTTTAGTTCAAAATACTTTTAAATTTCTCGAGACCTCTTTGAACCATGTGTTACTTAGAAGGGTGTTGTTTAATTTGCAAATGTCTGAAGACTTTCCAGAACTACTTTGTTATTGATTTCTAATTTAATTTTATTGTGGTCTGAGAACATTCTTCATACAATTTCTATTCTTTAAAATTTAAAGTGTATTTTACAGCACAGAATGTGGTCCATTTTGGTAAATGTACCATGTGCACTTGAAAAACGTGTATTATGCTGCTATTGGAAGGAATGTTCTATAGATGTCAGATCAAGTTTATTGGTGCTGTTAGTCTAACTTTATCCTTATTGGTTTTCTGCTGCTTTATTTTTCTTTTTAGGTCTGTCTTTGTCTCATGTATGTTTCCATGCTCTCTTTCTTAGGTGAATGTTTTTAAGATTGTTATGACTTCTCAAAGTATTGACGCTTTTATCCCTGATAGTTTTCCTTGTTCTGAAGTCTCCTGTTTGAAATTAGTAGAGCTATTCCAGCTTTTTTTTTTTTTGTGAGGAAGATCAGCCCTTAGCTAATGTCCGTGCCAATCTTCCTCTTTTTGCTGAGGAAGACTGGCCCTGAGCTAACATCCATGCTGATCTTCCTCCATTTTATATGGGACGCTGCTACAGCATGGCCTGACAAGCAGTGCGTTGGTGGGCGCACGGGATCCGAACCCGGGCCGCCAGCAGCGGAGCACGAGCACTTGACCACTATGCCACGGGGCCGGTCCCTCCAGCTTTCTTTTGATTGGTTTTAGCATGGCACATCTTTCTCCATCCCTTTAATTTTCACCTGTCAGCATCTTAATATTTAAAATGTGTTTGTTTCCTGTGGAGAGAACCTATATTTGGACCTTGTTTTTAATCCACTCTGACAATTTCTCTTAATTGGTATATTTAGGCCATTTACATTTAAAGTGATTATTGATATATCTCAATGTGTCTTAGTTTGCTCGGGCTGCTGTAACAAGATGCCGTAGACTGGGTGACTTAAACAACAAATTATTGCTTACAGTTCCGGAGGCTGGGAAGTCCAAGATCAAGGTGCCTGCTGATTTGGTTCTTGGTGAAGGCCCACTTCCTGCTTGCAGATGGCCGCCTTTTCACTGTGTCCTCACAGGGCAGAGAGAGAGCAAGTGAACTCTCCAGGGTCTCTTCCCATAAGAACACTAATCCTGGCAGATCAGGGCCCCACCTTGATGGTGCCACATAACTGTAATTACCTCCTTAGGAGCCCTATCTCTGAATGCAGCCACTTTGGGGTTCGGGCTTCAATGTATGAATTCAGCCCATAACAGAGCCCTTAACACACTCACCATAGTTACTTTAAGTTCTCTTGGATAATTCTAACACCTGGGTCATACCTGAGTCTGCATCTGATGCTTGTTTTGTCCCTTCGGACTGTGCTTCTTTTCTTGCTTTTCAGTCTGACTTGTATTCGTTGTTGTTGTTGAAAGCTGGATATGTTGTATCAGGTGATAAGACCTGAGGTAAATTGGTCTCTAGCCTGAGGATTTAAGGTAACCTGGTTAGGATTCGGCCTATGTTTAATGGTTGATGTTGTTGTAGGTGCCCGAGACTTCAAATTCCTCTAGTGCCTTATTTTGGTTTGCCCTATGCCTTTGGGTTCCCTACTTCTTCATGGAGACTCTACGTTTCACAGCTCTTACGGCCCTAATCCATTATTATTATACTGGAACCCTGCTCATGTGGTGGTGGCGGATAATCTACAATCTTCCAGTTACTTTTCAGACATTGAGTAGGCCTGTCACCTCCACAAGCGTTTCTTCTTGTCCTGTCTGAGATGAGACAGGACAGATGGAGGGGGCAGTAGTAAGAAGAATGCCCTTCCCTCACGATGATGGGACAAGATGCGTATAGAATTTGTCCCTTTGGAGAGAGGTCCTTTGTTACCAGAATGCTCTGGGCTTATTTCCTAATGATAACTCTTCCCCTCCCGCTGCAGGGGAATCTCTCTTGGATCTTCACTGTAAGAACCTGGAGTCAAAACACAAAGTGCAGCCCCCGGGAGTTTCTAGTCCACATTCAGCCAGCTCCCAGCAGTTCATCAAAATTCCCACTTACGTCTTCCTACCAGCTTATGTCCCCAGCAGCTTCTGCTTTAGGTAAGCAGATCTCGGCTGAGACTGGATTGGCCCGTCTCTACAGATTTCAGGGTGGTTGTTGCCCTGCTAACTTAGTTCTGTGATAGGTCCAAAATAAGTCATTGATTCAGTCCAGTTTTTTCTTGTTGTAAGGATAGGTCTGATGAGTTTTAAGATCTTTACGTGACAGAGCTGTATCCAGAAGTCACATATATCCTTTTCAGTTTAGGTCCTCACTAGAGTGGAACCGGGACACATCCTCTGGTACAGGTAGCTGTCTTGGGAGGTGATCTCAGGAAGCAGGGGTTATAGAGCAGGAGGAGTGAAGGAGGGAAAGAGACAAATACATTGAAAGTTTGCGACATCGATGCCATTGCCAGAGGCAATAGGGGCTGAGTTCTTCTGTGGCCACTTGGAGAGACACATAAGGCCTTCCAGAATTTTAAGAACTGAATGCTGGGCATTTACCCAAAGTCTCTTGTATAACATTGTTTTAGGGCTTCCCAAGGGGTCATTAATCCTCAAACACCCCCAGGATGCATGTGCTTGTAGGCCTAGTAGTCCCTATAGCCTGAGACAGACAGCAAAAAGACTCATGGCCAACACTCAGGCGTTGGTCACTGTCAGCATGAATTTGATCTCTCAAGGTGTCATCCAAAGCAGCTGAAACCAGAGGTGAACCAAGCAAGTATAGTACGGGGCACTAAGAGCATCTGTTAGAGAAAATTATTAAACCTCCCTAATGCTGTTTCCTGATCAGAAAACTTTCTATCAGTGATCCTTCTCAACTGTGCAATGTATGCTCCACACTGCTGGAGAAGCAATAAGTTATCAATATACAGCTCTGTAAATCCCTAGATCCATCTATCTGTCCACAGCCACATGTATTTCTCTCTCTGCCTCAGGTCTGCAGGTGACAAATATTGACACCTGTCCTGTTTCAAGCATCTTCACATACGCCATCTCATTTCTTCCTATTGAGTGTGCAAGAGAGTGTTACCATCCACCTTGAACAAACGAGGTTATAATCTCAGAATCTGAGTGCCTTTCCCAAAGCATCTTTTGATAAGCACACAGCTGGGGCTGTAACGCGTGCCGTGTTCACCACAGACCCCACAGACTGAGGAGATGCGACCCCACTCCTGGACCTGGGGACCCCGATCTTTCTTCATAGCCCCCATTGAAGCAGAGCCGTGGCGCGTTTGTATAATTTGGTTGCAGATCTCGTGAAATTCTAGCAGGAGCTGAGCTTTCCTGACTCTTCCCCATCCCAAGGTGGGAAATTTCCCAATTCCTCCACCCAGATGGTCGGCATTTTCTATTAAATCCCCACAGAAGAGATGCCTTTCCCTAATTCCCACAAAGGTGCTCTACAGTCCTGTATTAAGAAGTGTGAATCCCAAATTTCCTCCTCCTGTTTAACCTGAGGTTGGCTTCCAGACTTGGACTCGGGTTGTTCCAGCATGAGATCTGAAGTACAGCTATGTGTTTAGAACCTGTTTTTGGAATTTAACACTGGTCTGGTGCTCTGAAATTCACTCACTCGTTCACATGTCAAATATTAGTTAGAAATGTCAGGCGTGTGTTAAAGGCTGGGATAGAGATAAGCATGTGCATGAGTGAGTGTGGTATGATCAACTCAGTCAGGAGTGTGTACAGTTAAATGAATAATGAATGAGAATGCCCATGATATCAAGATGATCAGTAGGGACTGAGATACAGCCTTCACATGTCATCTGTATAGCCCACTGTGTAGGTTCTGATGAGGGATCCTGAACTCTCTCTACCCACAGGACACAGAAGTCTTGCTTTCCACGAGAACTGTCTGTGGTTCTGAAGGAGCCCTACAGGCTAGAACTTCACTGCAGAATAAAATCCAGTATAAGTACAATTTCGTATACAGTTAAAGGAATTATGTTTAAGAGAAATTTATTGCCAGACACACATTTGCCAAAATATCCCCCCAAATCCTTGACAAAGGTGTATCAGAAACCACATAACTAAGATTCCTGAGGACAGGAGCAATATATATTTATTGTCAAACCATGCCACCTGTCATGTGATGGGAATTCAGCATAGGCTTAGGGCTTGGTGGCCCAGTTTTGTGAAAACAAACTCCCATTTGGCATTTTGTGTGGTGAAGCATAATGGCAGTGTGAGCTCTTTAAAAAGAGCATGAACAGTGGGATGCACTTAGGGTTGGGAATTAGAGGTTCTGTGTTCAAGGTCCAGTTATACCCACTAGCAATATGTCCTTGGGCAGTGCTTGATCTTTACGATTATTATCCTCATCCATAGCTATGCATAATATTACTGAAAATAATTACTATGCAGCATCATTGTGAGAATTGCATAAAATACAAGAGCATTGCCACATATTATCATCTTCTTCTGAGTGCCCTGGAGCATCTAATTCAGAGTATTTCGCAAAGTAGGAGCTCCCTAAATATCTATCGGATTGAATGGTACAGCTGGCATCAGCAACTTCTGGTGAGAAAGATTTTGGTCTCGTATTTGGCAAACCCAGGGAGAAGAAAAATGTGAGCCATCCTCTTCATGGGAGCTCTGTGCAGCAGTCTGCATTAAGATTTTCAAGGAGAGGAAGCCTGCCTCTCTCATTCTGTACCCAAATGGAACCTTCCATTAGAGTCAAAGGAGCTCTGGTGGCTTTATCAGACAGTTGAGTGTAATCTAGAACGGCCACTGCGTGACCCAGTGTAAGAGGTCTCCCGATGCTTAAAGGAAGCTTGCTCCTGCAAACTCTCCCCACACTGTGTGTCTGAACTCAGAGCTCACTCTTCATGGGGAGGAGGAAACCGAGTTTATTACCGCATAACATTAATTCAGTTATTCTTCATGTTGTGGAGGAAAAAACCCATCTTGTTTTAATTCCAGTTCTATCACTTACTAGCTTTGTGAACTTTGAAACCTTATTTAACTTTTAAAGCCCTCCTCCTGTCACTCATGTTTATCATGAGCATTGCAGGGATTGTATGACCAGCACCTAGCACAGTGGCTGGCACATTATAAGAGGTCAATTATTTAAGCCAGAGGTAAACTCTGTACCTCAACTTTCTCATCTGCAAAAGTTATTGAAATCTCTCAAATATTTAATGGCAAAGTCAATTGGAACCATGGGCTTTGCTTATCTTCTCACAATTTCATGTCTCATTCTAGGCACTATAATTTGGAGTTTAAATCATGTTGCTGTAAGTAGATTCAGGTTGTATCTCAAGGGTCTTTGTTTTTTATAGTATCCTTATAAGCATTCAGGGTATGTTATTATCCTCCACTTTATTCTTAAGAGAATTGAATCTTAAGATAAAGTAACTTGCTGTCTACCCAGCTGTTACGTGGCTGGGGTGGATTCTAGCTAGGTCTGATTCCCAGTTCATACACCTACAACTGCACTGCTTCCCCCTCAGGGCAGAGATGGCTTTCTTAATTGAAATTGGTCACATGCAAGAAATTGCCTGAAGATCAAACTGTCAGGCAAATAAATTCAAGCCATTTCTTTCTGAGCCAACAATCTACAGAGAAAGGGTATCAGACTTAGCGTTCAAGGTATCTGGAATCAAGCTGATATTTTCATGTGAACCTCATGTAAGACACACATGCAGGTAGCCTGATTCTCAATGTCCTCTTATGTAAGATGGAACTCATGATGTCTATGTCTTGGATTTGGGAGGATTTAATTAGATCTGGCAGATAAAGGTGTTTTAAAATGTCTAAAGTGTTTCAAAGGTGGAAAGGAATGAAATGCAATTCCTTCCCTTCCTCCCTTATTTTCTCCATAAAAGAATGGGGGTGGTTTTAATGATCTGTTGTTAGTATTGACTTGTTAGACTGACTACGTAAAATAAAGTAAAAGTGACATTTCCTCCTCTAAGTCACTCCTCCTCCTTCATTCTGACTGTTGCAATTCTATATGTCAGGCACTCTGGGTACCCCATATCTTCTTATATTTAATTTATCCTCATAAGAATTCCGTGTAAGAGATTGCATTATCCCCATTATAAGATGGGGAAACTGAACTCCTTCCAATGTCTGTCCCTTCAAGCACACATTTGCTGAGCACTTACAATGTGGTTTTCCCTCTGCTAACTGCTTTGAGGTTTGAGAATAATCTTTTTATACCAAACTCACACTGTGATATACACTGATAAATAACTAACGCAGCACAGAATCCGCTCATGGCTCTTTGAGGGGCTAGATAAAGCACTATGGGTGTTCCGAGGGGGGCAAGTCCTTGCCCAGCTATAGGGTTGGGAGAGATGGGACAGGGAAGGTCTGCAGGAGACAGGAACCGGCCATGCCAGAGAGCCTGGATTCCTGCAGGACTTGGAGGGAAAGGAGAAGAGAGAGCATAGATAGAGGAACCTCCTCACCTAGAAGTTCCACTGCATCTGTACGTTTGCTTGTGCTGGTCCAGCCTTCATCCGGACTCTTAGCCTGAAAGCATCCATAACGAAAAGGGAACCGGACTGGGCGTCAGGGGACCTGGGTTCTGGTGACACCAAGCAAGTCACTGTTTCCTTTCCCCTTTATTTCTATTTCTCACCATTTTTCTTTCTTACTAGCATTGCTCCAACCTCTTCCTTTCCTCTTTCCCTCCCCTTTCTCCCACAAATTCATCTGTTCAAACAAACTTATTAAACACCAACTACGTTCCAGGAACTCCTCCAGGTACTTGGGATTCTTCAGAGAACAAAACAGGCAGAGACCTTTGACCTCATGGAGCATATATTCTACCAAGGAAGAGAGAAAACACACAAAAAGGGTGATAAATGATAAAGTAAAATTAAGTAGAGTGAAGTAGGGGCACAAGAGGACTTCCTCCTTAGATGTCCCTTCTCAACAAGTCCTACACTTGGCCACTTTTAACAATTGCAAAGTCTTGAAGGAAGTAAGTTGGCTATGTGGATAGCCAGGGATGCAGATTTCAGGTGGACAAACCAGCCAGTGCAAAAGCCGTAAACAGGAGCATTTCTGGAATGTTCAAAGAATAGTGAGGGGACAGTGTGGCTGGGTGGAGTGAATGAGAAGGAGGAGATAAGTTGGAGAGACGTCCTATACAATACAGGGCCAGGAGGCCATTGCAAGAGTTGCTTTCTCTCTGAGTGTAACAAGAAGCCAGAGAATTGCTTAGATAGAGCACCAAAAATCTGGCTTATGTTTTTAACCAAAATCTGTGGAAACTGTGTCAAGAACAGACTGGTAGGGAAGGGTAGAAAAGGGAGGCCAGTTAGGACGCTAGAGGGGCAATCCTGGTGGGAATCAGGGCGGCTCAGTGGTGGAAGCACAAACCATCGGTGAGCCCCATTCTGTGCCAGGCACTGGGGACACCCAACAGAAGATGGAAGGATCCCTTGCCTGAAGGACCCAGAGCTCAGCAAAGCCAGCAGGAAAATAAGGCCAGAGTTACGAGACTGAGTGCTGTGTGTGCAGAGATGCAATGCCCAGAAGCCAGGGAGCGGCATCTCTTTGATCCTGTATCATTTCCAGGAAACGGAGGAAGATGAACACTCGTCTATGACTCAGAGGATCATCACGGACTGACAGGGCCAAGAGTAACTGAAGGCTGTGTTTCTTCCAGTGGAAATGGCTGGTTCAGTGACTGCCCTTGGGGCGTGTGGAGCAGGCATACACTGAAGCATCTGTGTGGGTTCAGAAGCCACAGCCTCTGGACTGAGTCAGAAATCTGAGTCAGAAGTGACTTTACTTAGAAAGCATAATTCCACTTTCCACAATCATACCAATGATCACAATCAAATGGGGAGATTTAAAACCTATAGATCTAAGTAGTTTCCCACGCTTCATCTCTTGTGGCTCTGATTTAGTCAGTGGCATCTGGGAATTGGCAGTGATAGCTTATTGTTTAACTACTGAAATTTTGTGGGAGGAGGACGCTCAACTTGGGGAGTGGACACCACTCAGAGGAAAGTAAACAGTGGAGCCTCCGCAGCCAGAAACTTCAAGGGGCCCTGGGAACAGTAGGCCATTAAGTGATCCATTTTTGCTGGCACATAGGGATAGGATCATGAAAACTGGGTGTAGGACTGGAAACACCTGGGGATTTCTGAATAGGGAACTTACACATTATTTTGTAGACAATAGGGAGCCACTGAGCACATTAGAGATGGGGAGTAACTTGAGTAGCGCTGGCTTCTACACCTTAGGAAAAACAACCTGCCAGTCCTGTTTCAGAAGGACATGGAGGCAAAGAGACTGTTTTTGTGAGGAGAATGGAACGTGGTTCCTGTGGCTGTGGCCGCTCACCTCCATCATGAGGGCTTTGAGAAGCTGCACTCACAGGCTGAGGACATGTGTGGGGTGGGATGATGTAAACACAGGCCCTCCAGCCGTCCAGACAGATCATTTTTCTTCTGTGGGTGGCTTCTTCATGCACAAGTCAGAAGAGAATCTGCTCCCTCCTGTTTCTCAGGTTGCAAATCATCTGACTCGTCTCCCTCTTTTCTCCTGCCTTGCTGCCCTGGTTTTTTTGGGGGAGGTGAGGAGGAACCTGGGTGAGAACCTGGGGTTTGTAATGTTTGCTTCCCTGGACATTTTTTTTTTTGTACTTATCCTACGTAAAATACCTTTTTCCTCCTTTCTTGTCTGCCCAGATTTCTTCTCCCTCTGCATTGATTTGATTTGGGTAGCATTCCAGCTCAGTGCCTTTTGCACATTTCATTAGTCTTAGATGCTCTCTCACCAAGCACATTAATAAAAGTGTTAAATAAAAAGTGCCACATCAGGCTTAGAAGCGGAGTCTGAGGCTCCACGGCATCTTTCAGAAAGCTATCAGACCACCTGGGACATGGGAAATTGAAGTGTGCATCCCCAGCCCCTCTAGCACTTTAATTAGTTCTACTCTTTTACAACACTGAGTCTCTCTTTCACACACACAGATACACACACATTCCATGGATTCCTGGGATTTCTAAATCCTGATTTGTCTTAACTCTCAGAACTATTGGTTGGCTTCCAAATTCTAATGATATTTAGGAATCCCTAGTAAACTACATTAAAACCTCAAGGGCAAGCAGATCATACATCTTGTTAGACCCTGTGGGTTTTCTGTGAGATGTCCTGGGAGCAAAGTGGACGAGTTCTTGTATAGGTAGAAAGAAAGACAAGAAATGTGCTTTCTGTTGCCTATCTCCTTTATGGGCAACTCCCCAAGCTTTTATCAAGGAAAGCCAGGGACTGCATGGATCCTCTTTCTTGCAAAGTCCTAATGCCTCTGCTGGAATATTCTACACCCCATGTGACACGACGTCTGGACTCTGATTTGATGTGGACGTTGCTAAACTTTCTACCCTGATGGGTCTGTAGCTCAGGGAGAACAAGAATGGTACTACTAAGGCTCAAGATCTGGGTCCATTGCATTCCAGACAGTTTACACTCACCTGTCAAGTTCAGTGAGTTTCCAAATTCCTTTCATCGTGACACCTTAATGATTCCTAGCTGGTCCATGGTCACCATTCCTGCTACAACATCCATAGCTTGTACCCATGCCTCCTCCCACATGGAGCATTTGTGCAGTCAACAGACATCTACTGGGACAGTCATGTGCAGGTATTGCTTTTGGCACAGGAAATGGAGTCTTATATAGAAACTAGACAAACTCTCCTTCAGGGCATTTCTAGGTCTCCACTGGAATGCATTTAGGAGTTAATCTTCAGCCAGCATAATGGGGGTAGGATGATATTTTGTTTAGTAGGGTAGACATTGTAATATGAACAGTTGAGCAGAGACTAGATTACAAAGATAGATCAATGAGGATATTGGAGAGAAGCTTCCAAAAGGAGGAACCAGTGATGCCAAAAATCTTTTTATTTTAGAGGAACAGGAAGGAAGCTCGTATGGCTGAAGCTTATAACAGCCTCCTCCTTCTTCAGTGATGTAGTGGGCTTTGGGTTGAAAATCACATCGAATCTGGTAGGCTGAGGTTAGAATTATTCAAGGCAAGATGAAAGTGGTACAGGGTTATGATTTTACATTTTTAGGAGATCACCTTGCACCTCTAGGAGAAAGTGTCTGTTAGTGGGCAAAGTTGAAGCAGCAAGACTGACAGAAACCTATCACTACAACCCAGGCAAGATGTGAGGGTGACTTGGACTAGAACAGTAAGCAAGGAGAGGGAAGGAAGTGGTTTGATTGACAATGGAAGGGAGTTAGGATAAAACCTGCTTTCTAAAACAAATCAGAGCATGTTACTTAACTACTCAACATCTTTTTCTACATCTGTGGCTCTCCATACCCAAGAGACACCCAAGGCCATCTGTGATCACCCCAAACTTTTCCGCCTATTTTCCAGGAACTCGGGATGGTATATAGTTCCTTACAGATGCCATGATCTTGTAGTCCACTGAGCATTTGCACATGCTGTTTCCACTTTATGGAACCCCAGCAATCAGCATCTAACTAATATCTTCAGTGATCTAAACATTGAGAGAATTCAAATTGTAATTGCACATGATATAGACTGAATGTGTGTGTCTCACTAAAACTTATATTGAAACTCTGACTCCCAGTGTGGCTGTATTTGGAGATGGGACCCCTAAGGAAGTAATAGGGTTGTATGAAGTCATGATGTTGGAATCCTTATCTGATAGGATTAGTGTCCTTATGAGAAGAGACACCAGAGAGCCCACTCTGTCATGTGAGGAAAGAGTGAGAAGGTGGACATCTGTAAGCCCAGAAGAGAGTCCTCACCAGAAACCAGATGGGCTAGAACAGTGAGCTTGGATGTCTAGCCTCCAGCACTGTGAGATAATTTGTTTAAGCCACGCAGTATGTGGCATTTTTTTTATGGTAGCCCAAGCAGGCTAATACAGCACATACATCAGATGGGTAGTAAGTGGGGTTAGTGTTCCAGGACCTTTACATTATCTCATGAGTGTTAAAAAACATGCTAATTTATGTTAGGCTTTAATACTCCAATTATGCAGGTTATAATAGTCCTGGGATAAACCACTGAAGAACAGTGGAAGAATATCTAACAAGGTGAGGGAGAGGAAATGGGAGAGAAGATGAAATGGAAATGATATGAAGTATTTGATCTAAAATAAGAGCAAAAGGAACATAGAAAAATAAAAAGGATATTCCATAAATCACTGGGAATAGCACAAAGATGTCCTGGAGCTTAAGGACTTCTAGGCAGAAGAGGAAAATCCTAAGAAGAAAGCCACAAGAGAACAGCATTTTTCAAGGCTTAATATAATCAGTATTTTTCTAGAGATAACTGTTTTCACTTTGGAAGCTACTTACATTTTCTCCCAAATAACCTTAGTGAGGTAATACTAGTTCTGACCCCAGGATATAGACTATCTATTTGGACTGAGGAACCCCAAACACCTTGGTCAATTTAGGATTTGAAGAGTCAAAGGTAAGTAGGAGAAATGAAACACTTCTTCTATTGGCTAAAAGAGGCCCTGACTACAAGTCAGGACTCCCTGCAATTAACATCATTGGCTTAGGTACATCCACTCCAGTGGTGAGCCTGCCTTCCCAGAAGGTATGGTTTACCACTTTATTGCCATTCACTTGTTTCCAGTTTGCAATTACACAGCTCTGGTCTTGAGATTCAGGCTGCAATTTATTCCCTTGGGAATGTCTTTATGACAGTCACATACATAAAAGAGTCCACAACATAGCACCCCTTTGATTGCCATGCACCTGGAGGGCCCCCATCTCTAAATTTATGCCCCCTTGTGTCTTGGATTCTTTCAGTAGCTTTGCCTGAAGGCAAGTAAATAGCATGGCAAGGTGACAGACAAGTGTTCAACATCCATCAGAGTCTTCCTTAGTTATCAGGCTCCTGAGAAAATGCCTACACCTTACTACCCATCCTGACATCTGGACAGCCTCCTAATTCCTGTGGTAACAAGGCTGCTGAGGCTAGGTATTGAGGTCAGAGATTCTCCCTAGAAACAGTCCAATATAAGCCAGTGAAATGCCACGTAGTCTTCCTGCTTGAGCAGGAGAGCCCTCCACCATGGATGGAGCCTCTCTAAAAGGTATCTTGAACCTTGGGGACATTTTTCCTCTTAATCCTGATCATGTAATGTTTTTCTTTAATCACTCCTGGATCTCCTCTGAACTGTGACTTGTCCTCTAACCATTCTTAGGTTGGGGTCTTGATATTTAAGTAAATAAGATCCTAAAATACCAAATTCATAACAAACAGCTAGATTTTGATTATACGAGAGGAGAGGTTTGGTGTTTAAGCTGCTCTTCTTTCTCAGGATCATTTCTTTCAGGGAAGCACCTGGCCAAGATGCCACGACCTACAAGAGCATCATTACCAAGATGTCACCAAGTTCAGCCAGGGCTGAGCAGAGCAGCGGAGAAGACAACTGTGAGCTTCCTAATGAAGTGTGTGGAATACATGGGATGGGAAGGCTCTAAAATGAAGGAAACAAAACACCATACAACCCCAAACACAGAAACTGAAACAAGTAAACATCTTTTGTACATACTAGAACTCCATCGTTTAGAATGGGATACAGATTTATTTATTTTTTCTTTACAACACTTCTGGAAGAAAGCCTAGGAGAATGACTCCACACTTTTGGAAGAAATCAATCATGAGTCATCAACAATTTTTGAAAATATTCTGCAGAGGAAATAAGAGGAAGAAGTTAGCTTGTCCAGGATTGATTCCTTGTAGTCTGGCCTCCCAGAAAAGGAATTGGTCCCTTGCAAAGCTTTGTGGAAACCATCTGCATCTCAGTTCAAGGCAATCCATCCTCATCTAATACAAGGACTATGTTCTAGCCCCCACAAAAATCACACAAGGGAAGTGGCTGTTGGTTCCTAACCATGAACCCTGAGATGGCAGTTCCTTGTGTGAGGTTTATATAACCGCAACAGCTAGGTTTGGACCTATCTACCCAGTCACATTATGGGAAAGTCTAAAAGTCCCCCAGCCCATGACTACTTCACAGGTGGGATAGTTCTGGAGCCAAGGTTCTGTGACATGGCCCTGATCACACCAGATGAGGGTTTTGTTTTTCCCCAGTCGTGCAGCTCAAAATCCCCAGATCATAAGCAACAGGGACCCTCATCCAGAGACTTCTTGTCCTTCCAGACTGCTATACCCTGCCCCAGAATACAAGAAGCACCATACACACTCATGCTACTGTCTTTATGAGTTTTCTACAATAAACAATGTTAAAATAGGTATCAGTTCTGCTTAGCCTTGTGTCTTTGTTAGAAGGAAAAATGGTGCCATAGGCAGGGTATCCGTTCAGGCAGCCATGGTGGTTTACTCAAAGTGGATCAAAGTGTTCCAGATCAGAAACCTGCCTTGGATATAGAAAGGTCTGTTGTGTGTAGTGTGGCCAGCCACTGGAAGAGTCAGTCACTGAGTACTCATGGGAACTAGCCCAAGAACATTCTGAGGAGTGAAAGACATGGTGGGGGCAGCCCATTTGCATGGAGTAGAATCTCTGGTGTTTAATGGTCTTGGAGAGATCCAGGGGTCAGGAGTAAGGATGTATCTGGAGCAACACAAAGGCAGGACAGAAATACAAGCCTAGATGTCTCTTTGCTCACCTATCTTTGCAAGATGGGAGGTATAGTCTTGAATTGAACATAAATTTCATTGGGAAGGAAGAGAAGAGAAGCCGATTTTGAGGATGCAGAACAACATCTCCAAAACATATTTATGCAGTTGATACCCATCTTTATGGCTTATATCTAGACTGCTCCAAAACAAAATAAGACCGATGACACTTATACTGAGATGACATGAGTGATACAACTTCCCACTGGCTTATGTGAAGAGATCCACCTGGCATAAATAAGGAAGAATATGAGACAGCACAGAACTCAGGTATCAAGACCTGGTGACCAGATTGTCTCGGAAGATGGCAGCATAGGAGGACTCTGAACTCACCTCCTCCCATGAACACAACAAATTTACAACTACCCTTGGAACAATTACCCTTGAAAGAGAACTGAAAACTGGATAAAAAGAACCCCCACAACAAAGGACAGTGCTGACTGTGGTGGAAGAGGCAGAAATCCCTTTCTGGAGAGGAAAAAGCCACATTCTAGCCATGGTGCTTCATGGCTGGGGTTGGAAGCAATCTTCAGGTACAAAGGGTTTCCTGGAGGAATGGGGGATCTGAGTGGGAGAGCTTTGCCACAATAAACAGCTTTTGAACTCAGCACAACTGAGATGACTGTCATAATATCTGGCTTTGCTGGCTATTAACAACAATGGGAAATACCCCCAGAAAAGCTATCAGACACAAGCGAAAGAAATAGCCTGCTCTTAAAGGGCCCATGCACAAATTCACCCATTTTGGGAAGCAACCTAAAGTCACAAGAAAGGTGCACAGTCCTTTGGTAAAAAGAGACTCACTTGATAGGCTCTGGGCACAGCTTGGCAAGAGGTGAGACCTCCCCAGGCTGGGACCACCTACCCAGGGACTGAGACATTGGCAGCAGCCATTATCGTGACCTAGTACAGGAGTGCTGACACTGACACTGGAAGATGCCATTGGCGTTCTTCCCCTGGCCTGTTAGCACAAGAGTCTGCCCTACCTGCTAGAGCACCAATTTTGTCCAGCTCAGCCAGGGCAGGTAGCCCACCCTAGGGACTGACCCCATCAAACAGCAAGCCCTCAGGCAACTTGTGGGCCAGCATAGGCAGGGTATGTGGGATCTCTGCAGCTGGGTGAGTAGGTCTGCCTTTGTGTGGCAGGGCATGCATGAGGGGTGGGCCTGCATTAGTGGAGCATGTGGGGCCTCTGCAGCAGGGTGACTGGGTCTGCTTCAGTGGGTCAGGGCATGCATACAGGGCAGGACTGCATTGACGGGGTGTGTGGGCCTGCAGGTGGTGGAGCTGGTCAGCTGCAGCAGACTCGTTCTTCTCAAACAGCCACATAGGAGATTGGCCCCACCTTCCAATGCCTGAAACAATTGCGTGCTGCCACACCTGGGACCTGCCCCACCCAGCTGTGTTCCTGCGAGAGCTGACAGTAGCCTTGCAGGTTGGAGGCCTACAGCAATTGTAAGCCCTTGAGCCTAACAATCAGCCACACTGGGGACCTACTCACTTAAGAAAAATTGCAACAGGGATGTGCTATTAGACCTTGCAGCCAACTGTGCTGAGTCTCCCCACACTCAATAAAGTGGGTGAAGTGACCATAGTAGCTGCATACAGCTGAGCATTACAACTAGCTGACCAAGGAGACAGCCTAGCCTCTCCGTGCACCTGCAGCAAGAGCAACCCTGCCACAAAAGAAGGACACATATAGTCCATATAGGGGACACTCCTGGAACATTTGGAACTGGTTGTGAGAGGGAAACACACTGCTGGGTCTCATAATGCATCTCTTACATAAACCCACCTCTCCAAGGTCAGGAGACATAGCTGATCTACCTAATAAATATATAAGCACAGAGATAGAGGCAAAATGAGGAGAAAAGGGACATGTTACAAATAAAGGAACATGACAAATCCTCAGAAAAAGAACTAAGCAAAACAGAGATAAACAGTCTACTTGATAAAGACTACAAAACTAATAGTCATAAGGATCCTCACTGATCTTGGGAAAAGAATGGATTAATTCAGTGAGAAGTTCAAAGAATCGGAAAATATAAAAAAGAACCAATCAGAAATGAAGAATAATGGAAATGAGAAATTCACTAGAGGGAATCAATAGCAGAGTAGATGACACAGAAGAACAGATCAGTGATTTGGATGCAAGACTAGAGGAAATCACCCAAGCTGAACAGATAAAAGAAAAAAGAATTAAGAAGAATGAGGACAGTCTAAGGGACCTCTGGGACAACATCAAGCACACTAACATCCATATTATAGATGTCCCAGAAAGAGAAGAGACAAAGGGGCAGAGAATCTATTCAAAGAAATAATAGCTGAAAACTTCCCTAACCTAAGGAAGGAAACAGACATCCAGGTACAGGAAGCACAGGCATCACCAAACAAGATAAACCCAAAGAGGCCCATACCGAGGCATATTATAATTAAAATGTCAAGAATTAAAGATAAGAGAATCCTAAAAGCTGCAAGAGAAAGGCAACAAGTTATATACAAAGGAAATCCCATAAG
This sequence comes from Ceratotherium simum simum, assembly GCF_057802395.1. Classification (NCBI taxonomy): domain Eukaryota; kingdom Metazoa; phylum Chordata; class Mammalia; order Perissodactyla; family Rhinocerotidae; genus Ceratotherium; species Ceratotherium simum. The sequence continues at coordinate 5,318,706 of NC_141922.1, forward strand.
GCTATCAGCTGACTTCTCAGCAGAAACCTTACAGACTAAAAGGGAGTGACACAATACATTTCAAGTGCTGAAAGGAAACAGCCTACAGCCAAGAATACTCTACCTGGCAAGGTTGTCATTCAGAATGAAAGGAGAGATAAAGAGTTTTCCAGACAAGCAAGAACTAAAGGAGTTTATCACCGATAAACAAGCCTTACAAGAAAAGCTAAAGGAACTTATTTAAGTGGAAAAGAAAAGACGACAAATAGAAGTAAGAGAATTACCAAAGGAAAAAAAAACAATAAAATCACTGGTAAAGGCAAATATACAGTAAAGGTAGCAGGTCAACTACCAATGAATCTAATATGAAGGTCAAAAGACACAAGTACTAAAATTAGCTGTCTCCCTGATAAGAGGGTAAAGGATACACACGCACAAAAGAGGTTAAATATGATATCAAGAACATAAAGTGCAGGAGAAGGGGAGTAAGAGAGTAGAGCTTTTAGCAAGAGGTCAATCTAAAGAGACCAATTTAATATAGATTGCTATATATGTAGGTTATTATATATGAACCTCATGGTAATCACAAACCAGAAACTTATAAATACACACACACACACACAAAAAAAAAAAAAATCAAGAAAGGAACCCAAACATAATACTAAAGAAAGCCATCAAACCACAAGGGAAGAGAAGAAGAAGAAAGGAACAGAGAACTACAAAAACACCCAGAAAAAAAGTAAAAAAAAAAAAATGGCAATAAGTACATACTTATCAATAGTTACTTTAAATGTCAATGGACTAAATGCTCCAATCAAAAGGCATAGGGTGGCTGATTGGATTTAAAAAAGACCCATATATATGCTATATACAAGAGACACACTTCAGACCTAAAGACACTTATAAACTGAAAGTGAAGGGATGGAAAAAAATATTCCATGCAAATGGCAGTGAAAAGAAAGCTGGGGTAGCAATACTTATATCAGACAAAATAGACTTCATAATAGAAATTGTAACAAGAGAAAGAAGGGCACTAGTTAATAAGGGAAAAATACAATAAGAGGATATAACACTTGTAAATGTCTATGCACCCAATATAGGAGCACTTAAATATATACAGCAATTATTAACAGATGTAAAGAGAAATAGACAGTAACACAATAGTAGTAGGGGAGTTTAACACTCCACTTACACCAATGGATAGATCATCCAAACAGAAGATCAATAAGGAAACATTTCCCTTAAATGACACATTAGACCAGATGGACTTAATAGATATATACAGAACGTTCCATCCCAAAACCACAGAATACACATTCTTTTCGATTGCACATGAAAGACCTGGCTGATCTCAGGTCTTAGGCAGAAAAGAGCAGTTACTTAGAGGCAGATATTCTCATCTCCAACATAATGACATACGTCCCAAGGCAGGAACCTGACGGATCAGTTTCAAGGTGGCTGCCACTGCTACTATTGGGAAAGCCAGTGTGGGAGCAGAGCAAATTCTCATCGGGGAAACAGGCTTTTCTGAAAACTGTCTTGCAAGTATGCTTGCAAGGAGGGTATAGCAAGGAAGAGTAGTCAAGGAAGAGGCCATGGCCATCCCTTCAAGGGCTTCCATGAGTTCAGACAACTAAAGAATAAGGAGATGCCCATATGTGATCTGGACTGGCAGGTCCCATCAGTTTCTGTCTATGAACACAGGGATTCTCTAGTCATGGCCTGAGACAGGTACATTTCAATAGAAAAGCCTCAGATCTTCCCAGGAAGACTCAGTGTAAAACCAGAAGTCTCATAGGAAATGATCGCTGAACAGTGTGGTAGAGGAGGAACAAAGGTAAGCAACTTCACCTCAATAAAGCTGCTAGAAAGAGTGAATAAATAAAATAAGTTAGTCTCTTAGGAAAATAAGTCTCAGAGGAAGCTACTTGTCTGTAAAGGAGAGATAAACTGAAGACAGAGCACAAATATTGCCAATCAAGTCACATTGTGACCACTTTGGAATACAGTGGGGGAGCCACAGCAGGCAGGAGAAGCCATTCACCTGGGTCAAATTATATGGAAAGAAATAAGTGGGAGTGAAATGGATTCTTCCTAAACCTGATCACCCAGCGGAGACTGCAACTTTCTCATAGTTTCTAAGGATGTTGCCTTGCGGTGCTTGGAAAGTAATGCTATCATGACCCCAACGTGGGCACCCTAGGTGTCCAACACTCCTGGATGGATTTTGGAAATGAAGTTAGCCAAAATGTGGCAGGTAAGAGATGGATATCTCCATACACAACCAATTAATTACCCCTGGTGTATTCCACACCCCTAATTAGACAGAATGAGTTACTGTAAGCAAAAGTCAAAAGAAGTTAAAATTCTTCTGGTGCCCCTGCACCTTTGTTCAGTATTTGTTCTTTGGAGACCACACTAATTTCTTCCTGACCTTAGCTATGAGACAGACAAGTACTAACCACATTATTGACAAAATTTAGGAAGTCAGAGCACCTCAACACATGGTCCAGCTTCCTCTATCCTCATTTTAAAAGAGCCAGCTCCTCAACAGGCTGACCTCAGATTTCAACCACAGTCAGCAACAGTCTATGCAAAGAGATAACTAGATCATTGATTACATTGACCTGGAAGCCATGGCGAATTTGCAGGCGTCCAAAGGCAGCATTTGCAGGGACGTTTTGTCAGTTAGGAATTCAGTTTTTTTGAAGGTTTCATACAGCCAAAATCTAGATGAAAGTTTTGTAGTCTGAGTAAGTATCTGGTAAAAGTGAACTTATGGGGAAAAAATTGTGCACATTGCCTTGAGCTGAATAATATATAAATGTCAAGCAATAGGATATATTGGAACATATGAGGAAGCCTTTTGGTGTAAAACTAATTCGGCCTGAGCTTGTTTTTCCAAAAGGACCTGTGGCCTTTGAACTTGTATTGTATATCTGCTTTAAGCAATTAACATGTCCCAAAGACAAGAATAAATGCCCTTAATATAAGTATGCAACTTCCCCCACATTGGCATTTCATTAAGGATAAACTTTTCTCCCTAGGCTAGGATTTGATTACTGCGTTCATCCTGTGACCACCCAACTTGAGACAACAGACCTGCTACCCGCCACACCCACAGAGACAGTAGACCTGCTACCTGCTGTGTCCATCAATTGCTGTGCTGACAGGGCAATCTCATGACTATTGTAAAAGGGACATTGCAATCATATGTGATACATGCTCTTTGATGGTATGTAACTGCTCTGTACACTCTGCTTCTTTGCTGCCCTTCCTTCCTTGGGGAAGGAAGGCCCCAGGCTATATGGTCCTCAAATTTGGCTCAAACTCACCCCAATTTTGATTTATAGATTGATTATGGATTATTTGCATTGACATGCACAACTGAAGAAGTAGTTTTCATCTCATAGGGCTGAGTTGCGTAAAATGGCTTTGAGTAGTCATCACAGTGGCAGAGGCTAGGGAAAGCTCGTTCCATTCTCTTAATATGGAAAGATTTCTCAAGCAATATTTCCAAGTTTTGGCTAATTATGCTAACCTTGTGGTTCAACGGGACAGCCTGGGAAGTCAAAGCAGCCCTTGGGCTCCTCCTCCCAAACTACTGTACTTGCTAGAACAAAAGTCCTGGTTAGTCTTCCTTCTGCAGTTGGTGCCAAGCACCTCCAGCTTTGAAAGCCAGACATTTCCTAAAGCCACTTTGAGGAGTAAGTGTGCTCCTAATCTGAAGCTGGGCTTATGTTCACACTGTCATTTATTCAGTCAACTCAGGACCCCTAGTGTTATTCAAGGACTGGTCCAGCTATAGAAGTCCCTTCAGGAGACACAGTGAAAGGCTGAAGCTGTTGCAAAAGCATCAGAAGGGACACAGAAGCAGAAGGGTCTTCATTTGAGGAGACATCTGCACGGAGCTCTGGCTTCCCCTCTCTCTAGACCACAGGACTACAGATAGGCACACTTCCTAGACAGGAGCTCTTCCTGCTACTCCTTCTGCTTCAGGAGTCTGAACCTAGATGGAGCAAAGACATGCAAGACTCGCCTACTCTTAGGTACCTGGAGGGAGAGAAGACACTGACCCAGTCCTGACTTCTATATCTCATCAGCAGCAAGTAAAAAAGAAACTGATCACATGGCCAGAACCTCTGACACTATCAATGGAATCACTTCTATCAGCACCCTCCATCCTGGGATGGGCATCTTTCACAGAAGTAGTAAGAGGGTCAAATTGGCCAGCTCAGAAGACATAGTAAGCTTTAATCTAGCATCATTTACTTGGATTCATGAGAGGATCATAAAAGGACAGGGAATACATCATCTACAATGTCTTTCTCATTGTGGAACCCAGAAAGTTTCCCAAATACTCAGATTCTTTTGGCCTCTTATATACGTGGACACAGAGAACTGCAATGAGGCTGACACCATAGCCCACACTTATCTTAACTCTGCAGACTGGTGAAGTAGTACTGCAAGAAGATAGACTCCATATTATGTTCCCAGGCAGAGCTTGGTACCCATCCCAGACCTAATGATGAGTATCTTACCAAAAGCTTACAGGGAGGAAATCCCCACTTTAAAGGCTTAAATCTGCACAGAGCTCTCCTGGACAATGAGAGGTCACAACTTTCCTTTGTGTCTTGTCACATGTGAAGATGTATTAGTTTAACACATTTCATTTCAGAGCTTGCCCAATGCTTCTCTCCAACCCCACCCATGCCCAACAGCAGAGCACTTGGTGCACATTTGGGCTTAGGCACCTTCCTAAAGTTTACCTCTCCTCCAAGGTACTTCTCTCATCCTGGTCCTTATGTAGTGAAGAAAGGGCTTCTTTGCCCTCTGGCCTCATTCTTCCCATCAGGAAGAAGCACATCTGATTGGAGGGTAGAGCTGGCCCCACAGGAGCCCTGACCCTTTAGACATGACTGTGTAACACCAAGTCAGCCCTAAAATGGAAGTGCTGGATTCAACATTCCACTCTTAAAGTTGCCACAGTAGACAAACATATCCAATTTGTCTGCAAAAGTGTTTTATGGGAGTCCTTCCTCCACAACTCCAATTGTAGTCTATGATATGGTCTCTCTCAGGGGAACTTGTTCCTCACTTCTGAGTCTCTTAGTTCCAGAAAAACAAGAACAGATTCTATGGACTTGTGTTGATGGTCTGCAGTTATGTGAATCCCAACTTATGAAACAGATTGAAAGCACTTTATTCATGTTTATAAATAAAGAGTTCCCTCCCAGACTTTGATTCTGCTCCTTTTCCACCTTAGTTCTGCTTGTGTTATTTCTGATCTGTCTGCATAACGCTGAGATCCCAGGCAACAAGCAAAAGGCAGCATGGATGTCAGGCCTAGATGCCCTCTCTGGACCACTTCGGGGGCTATAGCTGGCCACAGTGACTATCAGGGAAGGGGAAGTGGCTGCTACCAACTAGGACTTTCGTATTCATAATGGATACCTGAGCTCCATCCACAGCCATTCTGATTGTCACTGCCTTAGAGATTTGAAATAAAGAATCTTCACCTCTTTCAGAGCAGACATCCGATGGGTGACTCACTCTGAGCCCTTCTACTTCTGGAAAAATCATACCCTGTCAAACCCTCCTTGAGTCCTGTCCTTCCATCCCATCACTATTATTATGTGTCTAAACAGGACCTAGGTAAGAACAAATTGTTTCCTCAATCCTGCAGAGAAACCAGGATGCATATGAATAAAACATTTTTAGTATAGGTAATAACTTTTGAAGATGAAACCAGGAGCCAAGCTTATGGGCTTCTCCACAGGGCAAGTTCTAGAACTCAGAAGTCGAAGAAGCTAAGAGAAAAATTAGTTTAAGACAGCACTAATGCCAGTTACTTGTGCTTGGCACAGAGAGTGCCTGCTATTCTGACTAAGCACAGAACAAGTAGATGCATGTAGGAGTGGGGGCTTTAGGTAACATGCAACATCACTTGTGCACACACTGTGTCTGTAGAGTCTTACCACAAGTTTGCACCTAGCAGTGACAAGGACACCAGTAACACTCTAGTTACAATGGCTAGGGCAGATTCCATAGATTTGCTGGAGGTTCAGCACACTGAGGAAAATCTAAGTCGTGTCTCAGCTGATTCATCTGCCAATTGGTCTCAAAGGTATCACAAGGCCCCTCTCCACCATGCCCATTCCCCAACAAAATTCACTTTGGTATTCCCAGAGGAAAGGCTAAGGTGGGAAAGAGTTCTTTTGCCTTCCAGCCACCAGAACCTCAAATGCTTTCCAAGACTCCAAGAGTCCTGCTGACACAATTCAATAAATTATACAAGCCTCACCAGTCTGGTTTTTATGACCCAACTCATAACTGATTCATAACATTATGAATGTTAATGGATAGTGGGAGAAGTTGTGGAACACCCCTTTAAATAGGACCATTTCTATGATTCCAGTTTTCAGCTTTTGAAGAAGGTGTTTTGATCAAATAACCTTGAAAACATTAGATCTGACACTGAGCATCAGCACAAGCATTCACTCATTGAGGGTATGAGGTTTACCCACCATGGTACCCAGCCTTCTGCAACATTGAAGTCACAGTGGCCAAAGTGTACAGATGTAAATAAGGCCTTGCTGTAACTCCTCCCCTCACACACATTTATTGCCTCATCTTGAGACATCCTCAAACAGTTGGGAGGCAGGTCAAAGTCATGCCAGTGCAAAAGAGGTCACATCACAGGATGAGGTCTAGATGCAGAGTCATGAAGGTTCTTGAGTCCAATTCACACATAAGACTTCCAGGAGGAGAACCACGCAAGTGGGACCTTCACGCAACTTTGCTAAGATGAAAGAATCACCTGCTGTATCTAAGTGACCAGAAGGGATTTGACAGAAAAGTTTTTTCTAGAGAGGAACTAAACCTTCTAGGATCAGAGACCACATCTTGCTATTCTTTTGTACTTTCTACCTTCAGATTTCCCTACCTGCACACGTGTGCATACACATAACCAGAGATGGCCCTATTCTCATAGAACCAATAGAATTTTTCTTGGCCTTGCAATTGCCACTGGATGTCTATAGCCACAGGTTACCCTTTATCTAGCCCCTAAGGGGAACCAGATGAGGTGCCAGCAGCCTCAGTCAATCTAGCTCTTGGCTTCAACATGGTTCATTTTTATAAAGATGCCACCATCAGGCCTCTTTGCAGGAGTCATTACTCCTTTTTGAACAGATATGTATATAAAATGCAAAGTAGTGATATCACTATCTATTGAGGATACCCTGAAAGTTTTTAAGGGGTCCAAGGAAGCAAAAATGTTTTAGGTCATGAAGTTTCTCCATAGAAATCTCCATCTAGTACAGACATCTGTATCTCTAAACAGCCACATTTGTATTTGTGAACATCACTGGGCATTGGTGGAATAATGGTCATTTTGGGCCAAGGTAATGGCATTTTATAAGGCCCTGTGTTCTCTATGAACAAAATAGCTCCAAAACAGCCATTGATTCTGAGGGGGATGCTTGCGTATCATCGATAGCTTGCTGCCTTGAGCAGATAAGCCTGGGAACAGTCTTCAAGCCAGCAAACTACCCCCCAGTCAGAGATGAGAATAAAGATCAATATTCATGCACAGAGGGCAATACAAGCTGACATGCAGAGACTACCAAGTCATGGGCACCGATGAGAGTTTCCCAGAGCACCATCCAGTGTTGAAGTGGCTCCAAGCCACATCCATGCTCTTTCACCGAGTCCTGAGTTCTATGCTTCAGTTAATGCTAGCCCTAAGTTCTGGTGACCCACCTCTATGCAAAGATCATTGTTCCTAGCTAAACTTCATCACCTCAGGTTTCCCAGTTCTCTGGAAATGCCTCTAGTGATAGTTTGGGGGCTCCAGTGCTGGCTCTGCATCAAGCATGTTGATTCTATCTTGGGGACATCCATCACTGGCTCAAGTCAGAGACCCATGAGCAGACAAGTCCTTCATACTCAGGCAGTACCATCTTCTGATTTGACATGTGTCTACACATCTTCCCCACCCTTCTTGTAGACTAACCATCACTCCCTACACATTTTTCTTTCTGTATCTTCGCTGAGTATAACAGGCCAGTGTTAGAAGGGATTTTTGCCTCTCCAGCCACAGAGAACCACATTACTCTGAATTTGTCACACCTGGCCTTCCTTATATCTGTACCATCCTCTTGATTATCAGTAGCCACCTTGTGTCCATCACTTGTGTGCCTTTCTGAGAGGACAAGGGTAAAGCAAGTGGTCTAGGAAAGTGTCACTTCATTGTTCTTCCCTGGTGCCCCTCAGCAAGCATTCTCTCCCCACAGGCCCCTGGCCCTTTTCCTTGGGCAGCTTGACTTTGCAGAGGGGTTCCCTTCACAAAACCCATTTCCTGCCAAACTAGAGGCTTCTGAAGGCCCCAAACTCCTTCTAAGGGTAGAAAATGGGAGGAAGAGAACTGTCCCTGGTGCTTGACTCAGGAAGGCCGGCTCCCACTGTGCCAAAAAGCTTTTTGTCATCCACACTGCCACATGAGGCATCACAATATTTCTGGTTTTTAGCATGCATAAGTTTGCATTCACTTCTAATTAAAACAGGTAGGAAATCAGTTTTAATATCTCTATACATACATCTATTTTTCTAACTATTCATAGCATATGCCAGCTCTGTGCCTGCAAGAACGGGAAACCACTGTCTACTCTGAAGTTTGCCAGTAGCCTTGCTAGAAGGAGTTCATTACAAGAACTTAGATTCCTGAATCCATACTACACACCCAACAGTGCTCTGGTGGGATATTTACCATAAGTCCAAGTAACAAAACTGAGATAAGGGCCAGGACAACAGACCATGTCATTGTATAAGACATCAACACTCCAACTGGTCAGACAGGGCCGATGCTGTGATTTTTCTTTTTTTTATAGTCTTCTGAACGAGGCTTGTCTGCTCAAAAAGAAATGGATACAAAGACTAAGTATTTCCCTCATTCAGTTTAAATCCTCTCCAACCCCTGTTTTCCTTGCTGCCCATCTGAAAGAATTCAGGATCAAGGACAATGACAAGGGGAGAAGCTCAGTCTGTTTCCTATTAATGATGGGAATTCATTTCCCCTCTTCGTTTTGGCTAGTAGAGACAAATCAACAAACAACAGACTAGAGGGAGAAAAACTAGTTATGTATTCATGGAAAATCCATATTAATGTGCGATTCAGAACACAGGTAAAATAAGGTATGTATGTCATCTTGGACTAAGGAAAAGGGGGTGGAGGTAGGGGTCTGGGACTCCAAAGGAAAAGCAGGAAACTCACAGGCAGATTTTTTTAAAAAAGCAAGTGTTTGGTAAACAAGTGTCTGCTTGGCCACAGAAACATTGGGACACAGAGGGGAGTCTACAGACAGACTTGCTAGGCTCCTCCCATCTACCCCATCTAGTTCATATTGTGCTAAGTTGATGGCTCCCTTCCTGGAACAGGTTTTTTTTTTTTTTTATATCTGAAATCTTTTAAGCAGGTAAGAGGTGGCAGAAAGCTCTTCTTGAGTTTGTTGGGCTTTGTCTTCAAGCTCGAAATAATCTGCATGCCAGGGTTGCACATTCTGGGGAGACTTGTTCTGAACCCTTACACTAGACTGGGAATTTGAGAAATGACTACCTGTTCCTCAGGACATGCTACATTATCAGAAGCAGCCTAGGCACATGCTCCTGAAAGGCCCAGTTGAGCCTAGCTTCATATGATACTAAAGTCATTCTATATGCTACAAGGTACATATGGCTACAGAAGTAACCTTGAGTCTTCCATTGTTAGGAAATTGGCCAGCATTTCTAGGGAGTAGTCCTGGCCTAGAGATTCAAGTCCTCTAATGGGATAGATGCGAGTGCACCAGACACCAGAGTCTCACTACAGCACTGCAGTCCAACACCATTTTCAGTGCTCATTATAATCCATAAATTCACAGAGAGAAGACATTATCTTTTGAACTGGAAGCCATTGTCTTGGTTCTTCATTTAACCCTCTTGGAGGGGATGCCAGAGCTGGCCCTGGGACATGGACAAGCTATGTGAACTCCAAACACTTAGAAGAGTTTCATATAAACAAAACTGAACACTCGCTCACCTGGTCCTGATTAAGAGATGTAGCCAAGTTAGTAACATATGGCACCACAGCTCAAGAGTCTATGGGGATGCAGGAGAGTGCACCTGGCCTTTAAGACAGAGGACTCATTTGTGACCACTCCCAGGCTGAATGCACAGTTGGATCAGGTGGTGTGGTTGGAGCCCAAGGCCAGAGTCTTCCATCAGAAACAGAAATCATTGTTTTTCTTTCTGAAGCTGGAGCCATGTAGCAGACTCAGAAATGCTGCCTGAGGGACTCTCCTGTCATTGGGTGCGTCCAGCTGGAAGAAAGCTGGTACTGTAATGGGAAACACAGGGTGCAAAGGTAAAATCTCCCATGATAGAGCAGAAGAGAGGCAAGGAATGGATTGGAAGTCAAACAGGACCAGTAGCGATATAATCAGCAAGTACATTAAGCTGGTCAGACTCAAGTTCTACTATATGCCATTTAAAAAAGACTTTTAGGTATAAACATGCAGTTCCATTGACACTGTTGAGAAAAGCATCCCTGCTTCTCTGGACTGTCTTAGTTTGAATCTGGATTACAGATTAGAAGGAAGAGACCAACCCAACACTCAACCACAAGAATGAATTGTGAACCAATCCTCCACATGCACAAGATGAACAAAAATCAATTATAACCAACCCAGACCCAGAAACAGAGAAGAACGTTATAACACTGTTCCATAGGTCGAAAAGTTATTATATGTTCAGTATCAGTGTCCCATATGTTCAAGATGATCAGACATGATATAAAAGTGATCAAAATAAAACTTTTAGAGAAGAAATCTACAATGTCTAGGATGAAAATTACAGTTGACAAGATTAGCAAATTAGACATTGCAGAGGAAAATTAGTGAACTTAAGGACAGAGCAATAGAAGATGTCCAAAGTGACAAAACTTAATACATAACAGTGAATTGTGGACAAACTCTAAGTGACCTAACATATGCATAAATGGAGTTCCTGAAGAGAGGTGAGAAGGCAGAAAGATATCTGATGAAATGGTGGCCAAAACGTTTAAATATTTGAAGGCAACTATAAATTGACAGAATCAAACCCAAAAAGTATAAAATATGAATCTTAAGCACGCATGGAATACATTAATTGAATCAATGAAATGAATCATAAAGTTAGCTGAGACTCATATTAGAACTCTTGATACCTACTAGTCAGAAAACGCCAGTTTAGTTGTATCAGTTACATACTCCAAGGTGGGAAATGATATTTTGGCTCTGATTAATAACCAACAAGACCAAGAAGACAATCATCTTAGTGGGATGGAGAAGCAAGGACAACAATAACCAGCTATGAACATCACTGGTTTATAAGGGCTTCCCTGGAAGACAAGTTGTCTTTCCAGGAAAGGACGACTTCTATCTCCCTTCTCCAACCTTCATGTAACTCCACACTTTGGTTTCATAATCACACCCTTTGATAATGTAACCGTAGCCTGGAGCACTCTTATTAGCCCCTTGCTTGAAATGAATCACAACATGGGGCCCTTTATCATACTTTATATGACGTCTTATCTTGAACATATGGGACACTGATAACTGAACGTAAAAACTGTAAAAACCATATAATAACTTTTCAACCTATGGAACAGTGTTAGAACTAATGCTCTTCTCTGTATCTGGGTCTGGACTGGTTACTTACTCGGAAATCTTAGACACCTCATCACACAGCTCCCCTTATTGGAAACAAATCTCTGCCATGAGGTAAGAACATGGTTTAGTGGCAGACAGAAAACCTTCTGCATAGTGTGCACATCATGTTTCTCAGGCTCCTGATCCAAGGACTTACTACCTGGCCTGCCACTAAGATAATAAAACAACAATTCTCTCACAGCTGCACCAGGTAGATATCCAGATCCCCTTATCCATTTTCCTTAAAGATAAGCCTTGTTTGAAAACTGCCAAACAGTATGTCTGGTATCCACATGCCCTCGCACAATGGGAAGGAGCCTTCTTCCCGTAAGAATCTGGAGCATTAGATACACTTTTTCCTCTTATGAACTCTTTTCTAATATTCCTTTAATCTCTGCTGGGTCCCCCATCTATGTCTTGTCCTTATCCCATCTGTTGTCTGGGAACTTGTTAGGCGTGGGGTAAGCTTCCCAAATACCAACTTCGAATAACTGGCTGTCAAGAGCAAGAAGGGGGTCAAGGGAAATGTGTGTCCTTCGATTCACAATCAATTATTTAAGGAATCACTTGGCTGTGCTGCTACCCTCCTAATTAGCACATTCCTCATAAAACCTGGCCAGAAACTCACTAGGATCACCAAGGATTGGACAAAACGTGAAGGACTCCCATGAGCTTTTGACCCACATCCTGTGTGAATCTCCATGGGATGGTTTTGGGAGATATTGCACAATAATGAAACAAAGACATACAAGCCAAAATATAGATAAATTGAAATAGAAGCAAGCATCTCTGCAACTGAATACATCTGCTCACTTCAGTTTGAAAGATTGGCCAGAACATTTTGAGGAATTTTTCCTTTGATGAAGATAAATCATTAAATGTAGGAGGTTCCAGGAGACTGATCTCTTCCCAAACTATGTTAATACCTGAGAAGTGATTATCTAGAATCTAAATCTTTCTTAGGAAGCAAAAGAGAAAAGCAGAGCTCGATTCTGATTGAGAACGACCTCTGTCTTGGAAGAAGGATCAGGCCAGCTTCTTTGACCAATGCCCGGTGTCTGCATCAAAAATGGAGTTGGCAACCTGCTAGTCATACATCTAGGTCTCCCTAAAAAGAGAGAGGGCAGATAGCCATGTTTGTATAGAATGTGATTTCCCACAGGCTCAAGAAGAGACAGGATTTAGCCATAACAGAGTATAGGAAGGCTGATTACTATAGTAAGTCAGGGGCATGACTACTCCTGGCTGATCACAGGTCTAGAGCTAACTGGACTAGTTATCAGATTCTGAAAATACTTTCTCTGACACACTATGTCCCAGGGCAGGAACTTGAGAGTCCTACTCACTGCTGCCAGGAGGCTGGTCTGGCAGCAGAGTAGGCTGTATATGTCGGGAGCCATTGGCACAGTCATGGATGCAGGATCAGGTAGGCCAGGGATGGGGCACATGATAGTGAAAGGAGTCCAACTTCCCAAAGAAGAGCCTTTGGTCATCCCTCTGATGGACTCCATGAACAGATCCCTGAGGAGGATGAGTCTGGGATCTCAGTTAACCAACCCAAACAGCTTCTGTCACACATAGTGCCCTAGGGACTTTCAGTTGTCACAGCCTGTGCCAGGTCCAACTCAGAAACTAAGCTTATCCTAAGAAGACCCAGGACACTATGTAAGTAAAAAGAAAACCTCCGACAATGGTGGTTAGTGTAACAGTGGAAAACAAAATTTAGACTCTTTGGGAAAAGTAGATCTACCTTTTATTTACCCTGAAGCCTTGCTCTGATTTTGAGTTAATCTTGCTCAACTCAAAGACTTGATTATATTACTTGGCAGATCCAAGTCATACCATGAACACCAAAGATGATAGATACGAATAATTCCACACTTGAAAGTGAAAGATCAAGTAAAGATAATAGGCATAAAGCGGGTCTCCCTCTGCCCTTAGCAAGCTCTGTTTGAAGTCACCTACCATATCTGAGGAGATGGAACTGTGTTCTTGGGTTATAAATAATATCCTATCTCCTCCAAGTGGTCTTTCAGGGATCCTGCGTTCATGTGGGGTCTGCGAACTGCTTAGGGGAGAAGCAATTGCATCAGCAGGAACAGCCTTAAGTGTGGACTCAAGAATGCTTCCCAAAAGGTTCCAGAAGAAGGTGGACGTCCTTCACTCAACCACAAACCGGTATCCTCATTCACGTCTTTGAGAAGCACTGATTTCCTGGCATTGCTACCAGGGAAGAACTGGCTAGACAAACAGGCATTCCAGAACCCAGACTTCGGATTTTAGTTTTAGAACCAAAGAGGTCAGCACCCAGGGCAGAGAAGAAGTGGACCCATGAATGCCTTGGCAGAAGGCCCCAATCCTAGGTCTCACCTGACTGTTCTCTGGGACCAAAGCAACCTGTCCACTGTCCCCAGAAGCTCTCATTTTCCTCCCTCAAGTCCTCTTGGGAGCATCCAATCATTTGCTGCAGCAGCTCTTCCTTTCTCTGCCATGTTCTTTGTTCCTTTGGTTCCCTCTGGGGGCTGTGTGGGCCAGTCACCAGGGTCCAGCCCACCCAGGCTGTCCAGGAAGGAGCGAACTCTCATCCTCCTCTGACACTTATGAGTCACTCGTCAACAGGACCAACTCTGGGAGGGGGTCTCTCACCTACTCACACTCCTTTCTGGTACCCATACTAAGGAAAGTGCCAGATGCACAATGAGCACACTGGCATGGCAGCACTGCACTTCCAAGCCTCCCCTCAGCCTGACCCTGCATGAGCTTCAAAGCTCACCTCAGCTTTAGGAGGAGGAAGGCATCATTCTCCCCACCCCCATTCAGGTCTCCTTTCCTAAGATGTAGAGCCAGCGTGATAGAAAGGAGGAGGAACAAGGAACATTCATCATGTTCCAGAGAAAGACCAATGCAAGAAGAAGTATCCATCACTTGGAAACCCAAAGGGAGCATTTCCTCTCTGCCCTGTGCACAGCGCTTCATTACCTCAATGACTGCTGCCAAGCTCCAAACAGCCTCTGGAGGCACCATGGGCACCAGGCAGTGGACACCCTCCCGAAGGTTAAATGAACAAAAGCATTGTCATAACAAACATGACCTCCTCTCTGCCATCACCAGATCCTTGGCCGTCTGGATGGAGGCTGAAGTCACTTCTAGTTGCCAGTTCCGACACTCACAGCTAGGATAAAAACTCATGTTCAGAACATGTAGCATGCCCTCCTTTTCTAGACAGTAATCTACCTTCAGAGGTTTGACTTCCGATCTTGCCAGAAGGGAAGCATGTGTGGATGAGTCCCTCTTAGGCTTGTTCTCCTTCTCTTGTTTTGATTCTTCCATCAATGATTGATTCAAAAATTTAAGTCCATAATATCGTGGAGTGTTTGTGTATGATTTCCCTTGGAGCATTTAAAACATATAGAAACGGCAGGGGAAGGTACCATAGCAACTCCAAGCAATCACTCAGGAAAGTATGAATCTTGCACTTTCCATAATTTTAGCATTTTTTATGTATGGGCATCCATATCCACCCATAATTTTTCCTAGTGTTTTATGAAGAAAGGGTAAGTTATCTCTAAGCCTTTTAGTGGCTTTCCATCATCCAGATCTCCTTCCAAGTGGTAAATTTGAAAAATACATTCTGGATTTAACCTATATGTGACTTTCCAGTGCTACAATAAAAATCTTTAAAACTTAAGAACACGAGTGTTCTCAGATTCATTTGTGACTAAACAAGCTCCTTGAACCAGGGTGTTACCTGAATTCCAGGTTGTCTGGGAAATGTAACCACAACCTTTGAGTTTGTTCCTGGAGAAATGTCAGGACCGTGTTATCGCCCCTTCTATGCTTTTTAGAAGCTCTCCTCTGCTTTTTCTCTTACAACTGGCGCCATCTTGGGCCGTCACCAGCTCTACAGTAAGTAGACACCTTACAATCCTTCCATCCCATCCTTAAGGTCTACCATCACTGCCATCATTGACAGCAATACAAACTGTTTGACTTTCTGAAAGTTATCTAGCTTTCAAAGCTTCTTTCCTTATCAAAATACAGATTAGGCATACACTGTTCATTCTAACTTTACTACTCCATATTTGTCTTGATTTTAGATATTTGAATTTGATTTTAGATATTTGAATTTTTTTAAGACACTCAAGAGGCATTTACTACGTATACCAAGATGATTTAAAAGGCTTTCAATGGCACCAGAGATTCTTGCGTGATTTGCCTCGAGAAGGAAAAGACAGCTGGAGAATTTCTAGTTTCTTAGGATTTACACCTTGAGACAAAAGGGGAGCGGTTATCAGAACAAGTCTCTCTCATACCAAACATCACAGGTCCTGTCTCAGCCTCAGACTGCGCTGTTCCTTCATTATCCTATTTCCAGCTTCTCCTTATTCAAATGAAAAAGTAACGAATAGCCTAAAACTTTAAGAGTTAATAGAAAAAGGAATTCAGGCTGACCTAGAAAATCCTGGCCTTATAGAAGTCGTGTATATCCAGTCTTTCTCTGGGCATGAAACCCAGTGGGCCTATGCACCCTCGAGATGGGTTGAGGTAAAGGATATCTTAAACCCACGCGTTGACTTTGATGTCCTAGAGCCCAATGCCAGAGACCTGCATTCCACCTGGGCCCACTCATTCCACAGCTTCCCCTTCCGCCTTTGTGATTTCTGATTCCAGGTCTCTTATTTAAATGTTGGCCTGGTGCATCTGTCTTCCATCTCCAAACTTGGGCTTTTACGTTTCCCAACTCATCACCTTAGATCCCTCTCGTCTTCCGACTTACTCATTCTTTACCTGTACTCTTGTGTTTTTCTACTCTTATGGTTTTAAGATTGTTTTTCAAGCCTATCTTCCATTTGACTTCATGTGTGTATTCTATTCTTATTTCATATTGTTATCTCTCTATTGCCCTATGTATACTCTTCTTGCTTATGTGAAAGTTGTTTCCTCTGTGTCTGGAGACATTCATATTCCCAGTCCCACTTGGAGTCCCCAGGGGGTGAACAAGCTGAACTTGTCTTCTTTGGGTGATGCGGACCTGCTTTAGGATAAGCTCCCTCACCTGTGAGTCCTGGCAATTGTGCTCTCATGACTAGAATGGGAAATATTAGCAACCCCACCATGATCTCCCACCTAGGGACACAGGCTTAGGAAGGTATTATCCCTTTAAAATCATGGTGCCCAGATTGTGGCTGAAAAGTTGAAAAGATACTGACATCAATTTGGGGTTCCCTTCAGATATCTACTCTGACAGTCTCTCAAGTTATCACTAACATCCTAAAAGAGTTTAGAATAAGAAACAGTCTAAAACAATGATGGCATGCTTCTGTGCAGTAAGAAGCTATTCAGTTCATAGGACATTCTAGAAGAGCTACTATTTCCAGAGCCTCAGGAAACTCCAGAATTATAGTCCAAGTTTCCCACTATAATACTGAAGTACTTAGCCAATTGGCTGAGCTATTTAAATTCAGACTCAAAACACTCATGCACATTCTAAAAATAAAGAATGTGATTCTGAAGTTCTGTAAAGTCGTTCACTCTTCTCATTACCTGTGAGAATTTCTCTTAGTGGTTACATTTCAATGGATGATGACAATTGTTCTTCAATACTCATGGTATCTCAATGGGATATATCTACTGAAGTCAAGAATATTGGAATTGAGACCAGCTATCAGTTTTGTCCACTGATTATCTGGATTGCCAAACCAAATTCCTCCTTTAACATATTCAAGATCATCCTACAGGAGATTGCAACCCCCTTTGTGTATCAAGAGTGATCCAGTTTCTCCTGAAGAGCTCCATTGGAAAATTTGGTATGGAAGCAGACAAAACTAACCCTGAGAGCCTCTTCCTTAATTCTGGAAATCTTACAAGTCAGGCTTTCTAGTCACAACTAGTTCTCAAGTTCAGTCTGTTTGTATGAACAAGATGACATTTAAATTCTATCTACAAGATACTTCTAAATCCAAAACCCCAAATTCAATGTCATTATAGATCCCCTCCCAAGAACTGTGGCCACCAAAATACATTACATGTACTTGTCCTCTGAGATAGATACTCCTAAATAGTTTCTGCCAGCAGCAAGCTCAGGTTAGGGCCTCAGAGTCCCTCATTGCTCTACAGAGTTTTTGCCATACCCTCATTGGCAGAAGTCCAGTTCCTCTCTCCCTACGTGGTTTGTGGGAAACTTCTTGACCATCCAGTAGACCTGCAGAGTTTTAGGCATAACTACTTTCCTTCCATACCCTGAATTCCAAGGAAGACACATGAGCCCCCTCAGCTGAACTCAACCCCTGCTGTATACATGCTGATGTATTGCCCCTTTGGGCTGTTAGTTCTGCAACTTTTGTAACTTCAAGTGTTTAGCTGCACTTGGACTTGCACCTGCCCCTACGGAAACCACAAATTTTTGAGGAGGTGTTATTCCCTCTCAGGGTGTGTGTGTAGATCTGGTCCTCATTTCTGAGGCTCTGCAGGTTTCCAACATCTCACACCCCTTTGGCCTGGCACCACCATTATCCTAAAGAGAGGCTGCAAAATGTTGCTAGCCAGTATCCAAAGTCTTCCTACCATCTTACCAAATCATCTCAATGGATGGAATTTAAGCAGAATAGGCACCTCAGGAGATGGAATGAGGTAGAAATCAAAAGAAAATGGAAGATACAGAAATAGCATAGAAGATATGCGATGCAGCAAAGAGGTCTAATCTTCATGCAACTGTAGTTTCAGAAGGAAAAGAGATTAGGACAGATGCAATATTCAAGATAACAGCAGCGAGTTTTCCAAAACTGGGATGTTTATTAACTTCTGCCTTCAGGAAGAACTATTTGTATTTCACTATAAATGAGGACTGCTACAGGCAATAAGCCTCTCACTCTGGTCCAGATTCATCTTATTCAACCCCAATCAGTTCCTAAAAGTATACCTGGATAGTTACCAGAAGCCAGGACTTGACTTTGTCATAGGAGTTTGGCTCCCTCTAAGCACTGTGATGTAGCCGGGGAAGTTCTGGGTGTCTACCATGCTTATTCTGGCACCACGTCAACACAAACTACATTGTTGGAGAATCCTCAGTCATAGTCTATGTCCTGAGCACCTACCCCTTTGGGCAGAACCAACTCCTGGGCAGCCAAGTGTCTTGGCTTTGAAGTTGGGCAATATTGAATTGTACCCATCTTTTACAGCATAGTACAGGAAATGGCCATTATTTTTTTTAAATGTATGGATAAAAAATGAAGTGCACAAGTATTGGTCACCCCAAATCTACTCCCTTAGAATAATCTGAAAACTTTGAGATTTGTTAAATCGAAGATCAATTGTGAGGTTCAATTCCAGGCACACAATGCTCAGGAATTTTCCAGGAGGAACCTCCTGGTACTTCTGGGGAAAAACAAGTAGCTGGAGTTTCAGGAAGAATTCTTAGAATTTGGGATTTCAAGAAAGTAGGAGAGATACTTGCAGGAAAGATTATCCATCTCAAAATGACACATCCTGCCACCACCCAGGATGTGTTGTTCCCTTCTCCACATCCCTTCATCAGCGGCTACATGTTTCTGACCCAACACAGAGCATGCCATCTCAACTTCTCCAGGACCTTTCAGTTGTAGCCGCCTGGTAAGCCTCCTTACCAACCTTGTCCATCTGTCTATCATGCTCCTTTGTGCCTGCCTCTTACACATACCCACATGGTGTAGGAAAGAGGTGTGAGAAAGGTCAGACCCCTAACCTCAATTCCCTTAGTCACTCATTTTTGATGCAGATGAACCTTATTCTAACCCTTTTATGTGATCAAAAGATTCTGAGAATGAAGACCATTTCCAGACTTGGGATATTTCAGATCTTTTGAGTAGACCTTATGTGAGTCAACCTGAGGGCATATGGGGTAGGCAGGGTCTGCCTGTTAAAACAAGGGAAGGTGACAACTTCTAAGACTAATGGAAAGACATCTCATCCTTAGAACTTGGATTCATAATTTGAAAGTTTGGCTCATCTTTTAAGTCTGGGAAATGAGACAAACACCTAACATATTTTCCAACAGAATTGATCACAAAGATTGGAAACAATGGGATGTAGTAGGTTCAGAAGACACTCTGAACACCTGCTAGATACTCCCACTGGATACCTCACTGGAAGTTTAAATTCAGGCTGTCTGGCCAAATTCAAATATGGCCCAGACACCAGAAGGGTTCCACCAGAGATGGAGAATTCAGAGGGAAATATGAGCATGCACGTGGCAATTGACCACATGTCAGTGGGTGCCACAAAGGGTAAGAGTCATCCGTGAAAGGGGACAAGGAGACCAATGGAAGTGGGGCTTGTAGAAGATTATGTTGATACAGCCACAGTTGTTCCCTGAATTTTGCTGCATTTTGATAGGCAAGTTACCTTCGGAATAGATAGTCACACATCAGGCAGTCAGTGGAAAGTTTGGGGGATTACAGCTAGTGTCTACTTTTATACAGAATGTAGGTAGCTGCAAGTAAAGAAAAATTACGTAGAGAGCCTCAAGTCACACTATTTAGGCCCTCCAGTTATAAATAATGGTAGAAAAAGCCATATATATCCATAGGTCTGAGTGTGTGACATACTGGGATAACTTCTAGGTAAGAGCAACTGAGGAATGGACATAGATGACTCCCCAGGGCAAAGCCATCCTCAGATTGCAGAGAATGCAGCTGAGCTCACTCTGGGAACCAGAGACCTCTAAGTATGATACAGAAGAGTTCTTCCAAAAGCCTCTGTGTAAGAATACTTGCATGGTGGTGCTCCGAGGAGGAAACAATCACCTTTCTCTTCTCCATCTCTCATTATTATCTGTCTCTTCTGCAACAAAGAGGATACTGGATGGTAAAGTAAGACGATAGTCACGTTCTGTTACGAGTGGGCAAGTTATCATCCCATAAAAATGTAACTACAGGTCCTCACTGGCTGCTGCTTTGTGCCCTGGGTTTCTGGAATTGCTCATTTTTCTGAGGACATGTGCTATGGATGACAGTGTGTACAGAAACAGAAGCAATCCTCCTCCTAAGGCAGTGCTGTGGAGTTGGACTCGACTAGAATGGACAGGAGTGGTCTATTAGCCACCGGCTTGTGGAGCGAGCAAATTTGGGAAGAAGGGGCCAATGAAGAAATCCTTGACAGACAAGGCTGTAGATTGCGTACAAAAGAGACCAAGAGGACCTGGATTTAGAAGAAGCACCCAGGAAGAAAGAGCTAAATGGTAAGATGAGGAAAGTGAATAGTCAGAAACACCCAGCTCTCATTCTCCCCACATACACTCTGTCCTGATTCGTCATCATAACACCTTTCCTCACTGGAGGATCTAGGAGAGAGGAGCCTCATATATTTTATGGCTCTATCCTCAGGGCCTAGCACAGTATCTACATTGACCAGGCATTAAGAGTCAGCCATTGAGAGGAAGACCTCAGCGTGGCATTTAGGAAGTGGAAAATGAGTGGACAGGCCTGGAGGAGACCCACAAAGGAGGCAGAGCTCTACATTCCCATCTCCGGGGTCAACGTGTTTCAGGAAGTGAGAATGGCCTTATAAGCATAGACACCCCCCCATTGCAACTAGCAGCACCCCTGTATAACACATCTGCTCTCAGAAAAGCCCAAGTTATTGGAAAGGGAGACATAACGGAAGATAAGCAGGTCCACAGGATTGTAATTTCAAGTAGGACCATCTTGAACTTCTATGTGACAGGAATTTATCTTCACAATCTAGTTTTTATTTCTCAAAGATCAATTTTACAAGGGATCATATTTGGTGTTGGCCATCAGAGTGGAGTAGACCACCTGTAGAGGTCAGGCTTCCAATCACCCAGATCAGCATTTACTGTTATAAGTTGGGCCACATGTGAGCTGTAGGGTTAGTTAGCTATAAGAGCCCATCGCAAAACAGCATGCTTATGGAAAGAGCATGTTGTCCAAGTTTAACTCTCAGTAGCAGAAGTCCAATAGAGGAGGGCCTCCCAGGATTTCAAAGATACAATCTTTTCAATAAGGCATCCAGGAACATCATAAGGATTTTAGACTTTAAACTTGATAAGTAGAAAGTATACAACTTTCAGAAGCCTGCAGCACGGCTCTGCTAACACCAGGCCTCCATGTGCCGCCAAGTGGGAGAGGTCCGCCTGGGAGGAGCACACACCTGGATCTCTGGGAAGGAGGCTACCCTAGACCTGGAGGTGGGGGGGGGGACTGTCAGGAGCTCTGAAGACCACAGAGGTGCCAGAGAGCTCTCTCTACCTTAGAAGACACCTAGGCATGGCGTTGAGTGGGAAGAAGCCCCTGAGGAGAGCAGTGACTGCCCCAATGGAGGCTCTGGGTGTGGAAGCCTCTGACTTTGGGAGACAAAAGAAAAGAGAGCTGAATGGGTCAGAGGATGCTCCCGAAGAAAGCACTCCAGTACTTGAAAACCATGGGGGAAAAAGTCAACTGAGGAAAATGTGGGGGATGCATTACAGAATACGTTGGAAAATCTTCAAGCTAACATTAAAAAGGTTCTTCACATAAAGAGCAAGATTCGTAAGGGATACCAATGCTTCTTTCAAAACCATTAACCAGAAAATTGCACAGGCCATGAAAATCCAGCAAGAGCAAAGGCAGAAGCTTTGTCAAGAATATTCTCAGCAGTTTCTGACTTTGTTTCAGGAGTGGGATATAAATGTGCAGAAAGCCAAGGAAGATAAACTAGCTGAAAAATTGCCACAGCAACAAAAGTTTCTTCAAGAATACAGAATTCCTCAGAGCCGGACAATGCAAGCAATTAAAATGTTAAATGAGCAATTTGAGAGTATTGAAGATTTAGAGAAGACTCAGGAAAATTTTCCTCCTGGTGAGTGAACTTCGGAAGGAAATGGCCATGTTGCAAAACACTTTGTGATATAAGTAATAAGAGGCGGCTTTTGTTCTCAAGACTCTTCATTCTGCTTTTTTGATGACATTTGAAGAACCTGAACGAAGGAACAGGATACGGTTATGGTATTAGCCCCATTAAGCCAATGTGGTTTAACAATTCTAGCTTAGATGAGTACTTGTTATCTGTTAGCTTGTTTAAGTGCAAGACCATCATTCTGTTAAGACCCGAGTGAGACAAGTAGTTAAGTAACAGCAATTCCAGAGTTGTGTGTATGAAACTCTTAGACCTTTGGCAGCAATGGTGCCACTGTCTCCCTAACAATGTCAATTAAATTTTAGCAATAAAGATCATCTACATTAAAAAATACACAACTTATTTGAAGCACTTTGAGACAAAGAGCATATTAATGATCAAAGTGATGGGCACTTTGTTACTGGAATTTTCTAGGAGAATTCCACATTGGCCCCTTTGGCTCTAGGCCACACTTCTCCCTACCCACCCCTGGACTCCTCTGGCCCTTTCTGTACTTGGGCTACATGTCTGAATAAAGGCATTGAGGACTCATGCGCGCTGGGGAGCCAACCGAACCAGCCAAGGTGAGGATACAGTGGCGGCAGCTGCAGGGACTTAGTAGTGGAAGCGCTAGAAAAGGTTATGCTCGGGGCCATTCACAAGTGGGCGGTTTGCCTCTTCAGGGCCCAGGAGAGCACAGCCTGCACTTTTGCAACAGGCTCACTCTGACCTTTTCCATCCTCCGCTGCTTCTTTCCAGAGCCCCTGTGATTCCGGGAGCCCACCCAGATAATCCTGGTCACCTCCATATCCCAAGGCCCATGGCTCCCTGTAACACCAGACAATAGCAGTTGTAAGATGAGAAGACGAAGGAGGGGAGGGGAGAAGAAGGGACATTTTGAACTGACTGAACCAGGACAGCCCCAGCAGGCCCTCTGGACCCCACGATTCAGGGTCATCCCAGATGCAAGTATGTTCACCCCATCCCCAGGTTCCCAGAGCATCATTGCACGACAGCATCATCTCAAGCCAAGAACACAGCCGTGCCTCCCACTGCCCCTGCTGGACACTCCTGGACCTAAGCCTTCCCTCCACTCAGCAGCCTGGCCTCCCAGCTCCCCACCCACAGAGGGAAGTGGAGCATCAGAAGCAGAAAAGCCCCTAACACCCACAGAAACCTCAGTCCTCACCCAAAGTGTTTACTCCATACTGTCTCATAAGGCTAATGAGCATCGCTAAAATCACAAATGCCGGCCAAATCTAGTATTCAAGTAGAATTAGGCAGCAGGTCTGTAGCACTTTGGGTCCCAGGCTGATCTTAAGTGACAGGATGCATTTCCCAGTCTATTTAGCGGTTTGTGGAGGATTTTAGTTGTGAGAGTTTGAGGGAACAGCAAAGTCCACTAGTAGCCACCTGCATGCCCACAGGTGTCTCATACATAGTTAGTGTGCTCTCGTTTGTAAGGAAATACGTAAGGAACCACAGTCTTGAATTAAGGACCAAAGTTCTTTAAGGAGCTCACAGCTGCCACAGTAAAGGCCATCTGGTTTTCACAGCTGACTGGCTACCACTCTGGTGGCTGAACCTAAGCCCCCTGGACCTCATTAATACAAGGCTTTGTAAAGGGTTAATTTGCCAAGGCCCCAGAACCCAACTATCTAGTCCTCAGCTACAACAGGTGTCATTTAAAGAAGTGGTCAGAAGCAACACCTGGTGCTTATTGGGCAGTGGGATGGCAGCCTCCATCCATCAAGCAGAAGAGGAGAGAGCATCAAGTGGAGTATTGCCACGTCTTCCAGTTAAGGAGTCATCATTACTGTTTACTTCTAACTCGACAGTTCTTTTAGAGACAGCTCAGCCCTGCTTGCTTCTTCACTGAAGACAGGAAAAGAATGAGAGGAACCATCTTCCCTGCTAGGACTTGCCACTTCTGCTGAAGCTTCCTTCCCCGGAACTTCCCACAGCCTTGTTTCACATGCATGCCCCTGCCCCCAGCCTTTGTCTCCATTGAGGCTTCTCAAGACCTCATCTGTCATTCTCTAGAAGGTTGGGAGGGATTAGGTCCCCTGTGCCTTATTTTTTGGAGTAAGGGGGTCCACTGGGTTACCCGGGCCCACTGAGCTAAGGATATGCAGTTCTCAATGTCCTTTTGTTGAAGATAAAAAAGGCTTCAGAAGAAAGGAGGCTTTCTCTGTGAAAAAGAGGGCAGCAGCAGATCCTACAGAGCCACAGTGTCTCTGAGAGAGGCCAGCGAGAGACCGACAGGAGGCTTCCATGTCTGCCCCTCTGTTGGTCACAGTGAGATATGAAACGAGAGGGAGTCTTCCAGTGAAAGCAGACTCAGGGAGGAGAGAGCCAGAGAAAGGGCATCAGGAAGAAAAAGCAGGAAATTTGCCCTAATGAAAAAAATCACACAGGTCCGCCAGTCCTGATCTCCCTGGAAGTCCACCCCAAGCTAACCCAATCCTTGCAGCAGAGCCGAGCGCACTGTTGATCCCTGGTGATCAACGGAGCCACCAACGCAGACACCCTCACCGCCATGACCCACCAAAATGAGAGGGGCGGCCTGTCTTCTACTTATGTACCTTTTACTCCACCCCTGCAATTAACAGTAACCATGCCCACCGGGGCCCAGAGCACTTTCCTTGACCTCCCTCTGCTAATGGCAACCGCTGCCTTTCAGATGCTCAGAAGGATAATGCTTCAAGCACCTTGGTCCACGTGGGGAGGCAAGGCCAGGGAACGGGTCTCAATAGTTTAGCAGTTTATCTCCTAAGAAAATCATTCATTTGGGAAATGTGTGGCTCATTTATAGAGCCAGTAAAGAGTGGCTCATCTTTTGCATGTCAGTCAGGGTTAAAAGGGCAAAGAACATCATCCCAAATTCAATGGAAAAAGCTTAATTTGTGTTGTTGGATATGAACTTGGCCTCACTAAATTAATAACATTTGATGGTGTTATATGGTCACACTCCACATTAATTAAATTCTCATGAGCTTTCCTAAAATGTCTATTGCTGTTAGAGAATTACCTTTAAAATATACTATATCTCTTCAAAAATATTAACAATTTCAATTGTGAATACTTTTCAATTCACCTTTCAATTCACATCATGTTTACTTTGTTAGTGAAAGAAGTATATCCAGGAAATTTAAATGTAACACTTTCCCTTGAGAACTTAGTTTGATGTAATTGTGGCACTTTGTATAAAACAATTTAACATGAATGTTATTTTTAATTTGCATTTATTAAGGTGTTGAGATTAACCTACTTTTTCATCACCTAATATAAACTACGTGACAGTTTACACTGAAAATTGTTTTCTATGGCCATATGGTTTCATTTATCCTAAGGATTCACTAAATAAGGGCATAGGCCGACCAGGGAACTACCATGATCACTAAATCTCATGTAAACACAGGTTAACTACCCTAGAATTTGTTCCCCTACCTGGGTACCTAGGACATGCTCTCACTGATAACCCAGAACTTCTCACCCATTTGATGGGATCCATATGCTTGTTCTGCTGAAGGGGGGTGAATGGCCACACCTTGTTGGCCACCCTAATACAGCTAGTTTTGGGCCCCTAAAACACTGCAGCCTTATTTCACCTTATATCACATCTCACATAATATGTCCTCATAGTAGCTGTATGTGCCACAAGGAGGGTTTTGTTGGTTCCCTGGAGACTTGGAAGATACAACTGAGGACCCAGAAGACAGAACTGCTGGGAGACAGATCTGCATCATCTTCCCTGTGCTACCAGGATGGCCCTGCATCATTGTAAGACAGGCCCAATACATGTTTAAGAATGTAAGAGTAAAGAGAAGAAGACCCTACCAAAACCCCAAGAAATGTTGCTTCCAGCTCTTGAAAGCCATCCCCAACCAGAGCTGATGAGCATTTGCCATATTCTAGCCTCTGTTCATCCACAACACAGTAAGGAGTCTTAAAATTATGAGGGCTTGTCCTCACGATGTATCCTGAATCCTGGACAGGATAGGATGTGGGCATAAAGGTGAATCCACTGCTACCTCAGGAGATTTAGGAAAGGATTGAATACATTCATGGTGTACATCTGACATCAGAATGACGATACAAACTTATATTCCCACTGGAGAGAATGGTACACATGTAATTAATGTTTCAGTGTGAGAAGGCATCCATAAAATGTTAGCCCAAACATAGTGTATGAACATAGCACCCATTTATGATAACACCAAGTCCATGGGTCCAAGCTCCAGGCACAGCATGGCTCACTTTGGAAATCACAAGCCTGAATAAAGGCTCCACTGGACACATTTATTACTGGAAGTTCTAGGGCAAATTCCACACTGGACCTTTTTCTTCTGAGCCACACTTCTCAATTGCTGCCTCATGGGCTCCCCTGGTCTTTCCTACACTTTAGGCTAGATAGCAAATTTTATAGGCATTGAACAACCTTATATGAGCTTCGAAGAGCAGCGTAGTGTAAGCCCTGATGGTTGGCTTTTCTTTTTGTAATTCAAGTACCTGACTTAAGCTTTGATTGCCAAGACATCCACTTCAAAGATGCACATCTAATAAACACATTTCCAGCCACAGGATAAATACAGAGCCAGGCCGCTACCCCCCACCCCTCCCCAGGGCCCTTCTTTGTAGAGATCTTTGTTGATTTCCATAACAGACCATTTGGGCCATTTATTTCTCTTATTGATTTTTAAATTCCTGCTCTTGTTTTAAGTTCACCACCACAGAGTGAGCCCTGGAAACCTTAGGTCCTCACCCCAGACCCCAATAAAAGCAGAACCCCAGGCCCTGGCATGTGCTCTCTCTCTCTTTCTACTGGCAACCTCACTGAGTGGTCCCAGGCATGCTGTGGCTTTCCAGGACCTGTGAGTAATAAACCACTTTTTTCAAAGTTTCCTGATGGTTATTGCTGAGGGTATCCTGCAGTCATAATAAGAACCATAAAGGCCAGTACAACCACAACACTGGTTATTGATAGACTGAGATGGGCACAAAATAAGCAGGAAGTGAGATATGATTTTGCAAGATTACTTGCGTAGTTCAAGGTTTCTTCTTTGTTAATCACCATCTTCTATTCTCCTGGTCCTTTTGTATATATTGTATTTGTCTCAACTCAAAATGTATTCTAGTAAAGGTAAGTATAGAGGACTACTTTGAGGGTTCTCAGTACATGTCTACGAAGGGTGATATATAGTACATTTGAAAAATAACAATGTCATGGGTCTTAATATTCCACACTTTTCCTTCTGCTCATCTGCCTAGTGTCCCCAGAACTTTAAAATGACTCATTCAGAATTTTGAGGGTCACTCTACATTTGGCAAAAGCGATTGTGTAAAGAAACCTTAGGGACAATTTAGATTGAATGTGATGTACTACATTTTGCCTAAAATAGTTCATTTAGGAATGTATCAATTTCATCTCTCTTCCCTCTGTCCTACACTCTGGTCACACTAAAGTAGCTGAATTTTCACAAACTGTTTTCCTTTTGGGGATTTGATTCAAGTTGTCGATTCCGAGTGGAATGTCCTTTATATCTAACTCCATATTGATTGACACACATATCTGAAGCCTTAGCTTAACTTGACTTCCTCTAAGAACTTTTCCACAATAACCAAATCCAGGGTGGAATCTCTGGATTAGCCCATGATAGTCCTAGATTAAGATGTGACTTGGAGTGTCAGCCTAGAAGTTAAAATGTTGCAGGACCTTCTGGCTGACAATGTGAATCTGATGCAGTGTAAGACGAGGTGAAAAGAGTTCTGGAAAGAATCAGGAATCAGATTCTAGCCTTTGCTTCCCAAATTAGTAGCATTTCAGTTTTGACAAGTTATTTAAACTCACTGGCCTCAGATTCATCATGTGTAAAATGAGAATCTGGACTATATGATTTCTAGGTTCCCTAATTCCAGTTGTTAAATTCCATGAGTATTTAAAATGTCATAATCACACATGATTGAGGTCAATTTCACTTTCCTTCATAAATCTAAATGAAAAATAGAGAGTAATGATGAATCGTTCTTCCTCGTTGTTTGGAAAATGATGAATTAGTAGGACAGAAGGATTGCCCAGATAAACAGTAACCTTGGATGCTGGGATTGTAGACCATATGCTTTATAAAATTATACATTTATTTTTGAAAGGAGAAGATTAGAAACCTTTACAGATGGGCAACTTGCTTGAGGCATGGACATTATTTATAGCCATGTCAATGCTAGAGTCCCAAATATGACTGAGAGGCTCATGATCTTGGATGTGGCCCATTCTAACCCCACTCCTGCCCCAACTCTTGCTAGGACGGCCACCTTGTCTTTCTCCTTGCCATCTGGGTCAGCCTGCACTCTACTCTCCTGACTCTCCACCCCCACAGTTACAGCCTTTGTCCTATTGGCTTACAACTTCTCCATGTGGAGAGGGAAATGCTCTCTTTTGCCAAGAACCCCAGAAGAATGGCACAGGGAGTAGGTAAGTTTCCAGTTGAGCCCACAGGGGACTAGAAACAAATTTAGAAGCCACCACTATTTATGTAGTGCCAGCTCTTAGATGGAGCTTTAAATATATTGTCTCACACAATCCTGGGGTATGTACAGTCATGCGTTGCAGACTGATAATTGAGAATAATCTTTGTGATAGTTAAAGTCAAGTAGTTTCCTAGCTTATTTTTTAAAATAGAACTTTTTTTCAAACCTTATATGGATGTACCTACACACAACTTGACTAACTCACATGCTTATAGTTGATTTCCAGGTAACCTGTCCAGCAGTTACTCACTCTGTGCCAACAGCAAAGTGTCTCAGGGGAAGCACTCAGTCTTCAGGGTGTTCTTGACCAGTTCCTGTAGGGAAGGCTGATGGAGGCTTCTGGGAAAAGTTTCTTTACTTCTAGGAGAGAAACATAATATGGGGCGTTCACTCTCCTTCCTCTGGATTTTGCGTTTGTATGTGATCCGTGAAATTGCGGCAGCAAAGCCACATAAGTCGTGGCAATGTGAAGAGAGAAAAAAATAGCACGCTGGTCCTTGATGATATTACTGAGTCATTGAATCAAGCAACTGAGAAGTCTCATATTCCTTGTGGACTTAAAATTATATGCAATAGTACATTTCTTTAAAGTTTAAGTCATTTTGAGTTAGGAGTCTATTTACATGGAGCCCAGATCATTCTTACTGGGGAAGGCCCTGCTTGGTGACCTGCTAATGCTGCTGCCCATCAGGTTGGTCCCTGAGGCACATTTGAACAACCTCACGGCACTGAGAAATAAAGTTTGAAAGCTTCTGAGATGCTCTAAATGTTCTTATAAATGTAATGAGATGAAAAAATGTTATTTACGAGAATTCATAAATTAGGTGAATTGACCATACACCATCTTCAGTAAAGTTATTTTAAAAAAAGGAACACTGATTAACTTTCAATCTCTCTATCCCATGATTAGCATATGTGTGCATACTGATGGAGACTTTCTAAGTCATTTAGTTGTGAGTAGTTTTGCTATATTTTATCTATAGAGGTTATAGATTATTTTGTTCCTTTATATTTTACTACTGGTATATGATTTAATTTTATTTTGATCAGAGAAAATGGACTATATTTCAGTTATTTCAAACTTGTTGAGATTTATTTGTGATCTAGTACCTGGTCAAAATTCTGAATATTTCATATGTATATGAAAAGGAATTTTTAGATTAGGTATATTAATGTACTATCCTTTTTGTATATTTTTTTAATTTGTGTCAGTTTGAGAGGAGAATTTAAATCTCCGAATGAGTCTTAAAAGTGGTCTGCAGTGGTAGAATGCATAGTCTTTTATTCTGAGTGTACAGCAAAGACTTAATACATTCAATATTTTAAACAAATTCATGTATTCAAGAATAGTGGTCAAACCTTTTTATTGTGTGTCTCACTCTGCCTCAGGTGGTGATGGTCAAAATTGAACAAGAAAAATAACCTGCCATGAGGGATCTTGCATTGCAGGAGGGAAAACTGACTCATGAACAGAAAACCATAATATAATTGAGGATTTCAGAGAGAGAGAGAAAGGGGGAGAGGTGTACAAGGTATTAGAGGAACATAGGAAAGCATAGGCAAGGGGAATCCATTACTTTCTTACTGCCTTGGAGGAATAAGCGGGTATTGTGCTAGCTTCTAGGGGGAGGTGACACTGATCTGAATTTTAAAGCAAGAAGAAGAAGAGATTCATGGTAATAGCCACCTGGGGGAATGAGGAGGAGAAATGAGACTGCAGAGAGGAGCAGAGCCCTTCTGCTTTACTTCCTTTAGAAAAATATTTTAATTTCATATGTGAAAATTGTCAAAGTTAAAAAAGGAAGACGACATGAGAATTAAAGGACAAGACACAGTTTGGGAGAAAGTATTTGTGAAGCACACATTTGATAAAGGACCTGTATCCAAAATATACAAAGAGCTCTTAAAACTCAAAAATTAGAAAATAAACACCCAAGTGAAAAAAGTTAGCAAAAGATCTGAACAGACACCTTACCGAAGATGAAATACAGATGGCGAACAAGCGTGTGAAAAAGATGCTAAACATCATATATTGTTAGGGAACTGCAAAGTAAAACAGCAATGAGATACCACTATATACATATTTAAATGGCTAAAATCCAAAAAATTGACAATATCAAATGCTGACAGGGATGCAGAGCAAAAGGTGCTCTCATTCATTGTTGGTGGAAATGCAAAGTGGTACTCCCATTTGGGAAGTCAGTTTGGCCATTTTTTACAAAGCTAAACACAGTCTTATCATTTGATTCAGCAAGTGAGCTCCTAGCTCCATTTTTCCAAATGACTTCAATACTTATGCCCACACAAAACCTACATGCAGATATTTATATCAGCTTTATTTATAAATTGCTAAGAACAGAGAAAACCAAGATATCATTCAATAGGTGAGGAGATAAGCAAACTGTCATACAGCCACACCACAAAGTGTTATTCAGCAACAACAAAAGAATGAGGTGTCAAGCCACAAGAAAACGTGGAGGAGCCTTAAATCCATATTGCTAAGTGAAAGACGCCAGTCTGAAAAGGCTACATAGTTTAAGACTAATTATACAACTTTCAGGAAAAGGCAAAACTATAGAGTAAAAAGATCAGTGGATCTTTTTAAAAAATATTAGAGTTCTGGGGAAGGAGAGGAGGGATGCATAGATGAAGCAGAAATTTTTTAGGGCAGTAAAACTATTCTGTATAATGCTGTACTGGTGGATTCATGACATGATGTATTTTTCAAAACTCATTGAATTGTACAACACAGACAATGCATTTTCATGTAAGCTACCGTCTTCAGTTAATAATAATGTATTAATATTGGTTCTTGTAATAAATTTACACTAATGTAAGATGTCAATAAATCTAAAACTGTTCTCAAAAAATAAGGTCTATCTAGGGCCAGCCCAGTGGCATAGTGGTTAAGTTTGCACGCTCTGCTTCGGCGGCCTGGGGTTAGCAGTTTCGGATCCCGGATGCAGATGTACACACCACTTATCTAAGCCATGCAGGTGTCCACATATAAAGTAAAGGAAGATGGGCATGGATGTTAGCCCAGGGCCAATATTCCTCAGCAAAAAGAGGAGGACTGGCAAAAGATGTTAGCTCAGGGCTAATCTTCCCCACGAAAAAAGAAAGAGAAAAAAAGATCTATTAACTAAAGAAAAAAATGTCTTACCTAAAAAAGAATTTGGAGTTAGCTTGGTGAAAGGCATAAAGAAGGACATTATAAAGAGTGGGGAAGTGAGAGCACAGAGCAGGAATTGAGAAATAGCAGTGCATATAGGGGAGAAAGGGACATTGTTGAGGGTGCTTGGTAGGTATGAGTAGGCCAAGTAGATGGGCAGGGGGCACTATTAGCAATTCCATGTGGCTGGACCGTAAATTATGAGGTAGAAAGTCACGAGTGATGGAATGGAGCAGGCAGGCAGAGGCCAATCCACAGAGCCAATTTGGAGAATGAATTTTACCCTGTAGATAATGGATTCTAAGTAGGGAGATATATAATTTGTCTTCTGAGATGGGGCTGGCAATGCCTACCTGTCTTGTCTCATAAGGCTGTTCTGTAAGTCAAATCAGATCACTTGTAGAAGTGCTTTCAAATCTGTCAAATGCTGACCCAGAGCAAGTCATTGATAAATGGCCCCCACTTCTATATAAGTCTCAGCGTCTTGATCTTTCAAAGGAGGATCATAATGTCCTTACACTTCTAGCTTCCCATGTAGTTTTTGTGTGTGACAATGTCCACACAATTTAGAGACCGGTTAAAACACTTTTTTGGGAGGGGAAGATTGGCCCAACACTAACATGTGTCACCAATCTTTCTCTCTCTTTTATTTTTTTCTCCCCAAATCCCCAGTACATGTATCATAGTGCAGAGTTGTAGGTCTTCTGTGTGGGATGCCACCTCAGAATGGCTTGATGAGTGGTGAATAGGTCTGCGCCCGGGATCTGAACTGGCGTACCCCAGGCCACCAAACTGGAACTCGTGAACTTAACCGCTACGCCACTGGGCTGGCACCTTAAAACACTTTGATGGTGTAACCAGTAACAATCCGAGGTGGACTGTCCCAGGATGTGACTGGACTATCTGGCTGCTGGGGAGATGGGAAACACTCACATCCAATAAAGTTGACCTGGGTGGAGCAAATTCCAGATAATGAAATTTGCAGTATGGGATTGTGTCATAATCCGACTTTCGTAAATGACGTAGAAGGAAAATGACAGAAGGTGCATAAAGTCTGGAGAAAAACAAAGAAACAAGTGGATGTATAGTGACTCTCCTGGGGAAGAGTTATTTTATTCAACATGGCCAAAGTTGGTTCTCATAAACACACCTGAAAAACAATTTGGGTATAAAAGCAAACAATAACAACATTTATTGAGCACATTCTATACGCCAGACACTTCGCTATAATTTCTCCCATTTTTAAAGTTAAAGCACTACTGCTCAGAGCGTTGAACTGACTTGCCCAAGATCAACCACGCAGGAAGCAGAACTAGGATCAGATCCACAGCAGCCTGACTCTAGATTCCACGTTCTCAGTCACAGTGCATTTCTCTCTGGCCCCCAACTCTAAACAAAGAAAAATATCCTTCAATAAAATGCAGCGTCTTAGTTAATTAATTCCAGGAAGATTTTAAATTTTCAGAAGTGGAGAATTGTGAGAATACCTTTGGGAACAGAAAGAGGTGGGTTCAGGTTCTAGTTCCGCCACATACCAGCTCTGGGAAACAGCTGGGAAAGGTATATAAACTCCATAATCTTCAGGTCATTTAGCTCATAGAGTCTTTATTCGAATGAAATGCGATAACATAAATAAAATGTCTAGCACCCAGTGCATCCCAGGTGCTCTATTCACGTAGATCAGCTTTTATCATTTAATTTTTCATGATTTGGTCTCCTGAATGGATTTTCCCAGCATGAGAGAATGAACGGATTATTTTGGCAGCTATATCTCCCCATGAAAATGAATAAATTGGTACTCAATTTAGTGTCACGAGCCTGGTAAATATGAGTCATTCTGCAGAGTGACATAAACTCTTGGAGAACCTGTAAGTTCTGTTCTTTAGATATAAAAGCTGTGGACCAGAGTTTGAGTTCATTAATCTCACCAAGGCCCCGTCTGATCCAGCAGTCAGCCTCCCTCTCTGATACCAATACATGCAAAATTCCTCTTTGCTGACTTTGCATTTATGGCTTCTATTGATGACAGTATAATTATATAGTTATTAATATCCTTAACTGCTTACCTGGATGGCATATCAATGAGAGTTCACTGAGGGAATAAAAACAAGATCTCTCAGTTGGTAAGCTCAGACTGCACATTCTGCTGAGGCAGATGCTGAGGTCCAGTCCTCCAGCATCTGTGCGGCACCTGCTGCAGCTCTCCTGACCACTCCCCATGCCATCAGGGGTGAATTTGTATCCACTAAGTGTATGGAGAGCTATTACTCTATGCTTGGTATAGGATAAGAACTCAAGAGTTATGAAAAGCAAGGGTTACAATTTTATAGGACAATGTCCAAAGTTCCTCTTCCTGATATTAAGGGTAAGATGTTTATTTCTCTGTCCTAGCATTAGGGTACTTGGTACAAGTATTCAGCTACTTGGTACAAGTTCTCAGGAAGGAAGATGACAGACACTTACAGATATCTACTTGAAGAAGGCAGAGTTTTTTTCTGTTTATTTTTTTTCAGATGAAGCCCAAGTGTCTAGAGTGGTGCTTGGCAATGTCAGGGCCTCTGCCCCAGAGGATATATTCCAATGACTGATATATCACTGATACTCTGTCATCACATATTCCAGTACCATCCCCTTCACTGGAACCATCACCAAAATCCAGCCACAGAATGATGAAGTGTGGTGCTGGACCTCTAATCACATTCACTCCTAATTGGTTCTTCAAGCCTAGCATTTTCATTTAAGCTCATTGTTAAAATATTCTTATTAACTTGCATCATCAACACATCCTTCATCTATTATTCATACCCTTTAATTCTACTGTCTGGTCTGGAAGAGACAGATACCAAGGGATTCATATTACCCAATTGTTGGAAATTGATTTTTCTGATTCTTTTCCCAAATATCGATCTTCCCTTCTTTTCATCTCCACCACTGCAGGGCTAGTTCCATTTCTCTTTCTCACTTACTTGGACTAGTTCCAAAGCTTTCTCATTGCTTGCACTATTTCTCATTCATTTTCCCTCTAACGCTATAGAACTTCTGGTTGCCTTCCAAATGTGCTGATGGCACCTCTTCCCCCTCCTGGGCTCAGCAATACCTTCCAAATGCTGACTGTACTGTCAGGGGCCTTTGAAGGTTCTCCATCATTTGGTTCCCATTCTCCTCCTCCCACCTCCCTCCTCTCTCTTCCACATCATGATTGTACTGCAGTCAACAACTCTTCAGTCCCTGAGCACCCATGCCCCCTTTCAC
Organism: Ceratotherium simum simum; assembly: GCF_057802395.1. Lineage (NCBI taxonomy): Eukaryota > Metazoa > Chordata > Mammalia > Perissodactyla > Rhinocerotidae > Ceratotherium > Ceratotherium simum. Next base: position 5,354,232 of record NC_141922.1, read on the forward strand.
CTTCTTCCCTCTGCTGGAATATCAAATATCTTATCCTCAAGACAATCGTCCTTCAAGATGAAGTTCAGTATGACCACACACATCAAGACTTTTTCTATTTTTTCCCTTTGTCATTGAAATGTACCTTATTCCCATACCTTCTTGTACTTATAAATGGTGCATTTTGTTTACACAATGTGGTATAGGTATTTATGTTCATGGGTATCTCAGCCTGCTTTCTATAACATTTTGGAAGGTGTAGCATATTGCAGGAACAGTCACAACACTTTTCAGCTGTTTCCATGAAGAGCTGAAGCCCAGAACTTTTGTGAATATCCAGTCAAAAATTAGACAGTGAGCATGGAGATGTTTAAATACTCATTTTTAGCCATGGAGAAAATCATCTGGTTATAATGATTAGCCCAAACTCACTTATGAAGAAATGTAATGGAAATTGATATTTATGTGGATGTTCTGCATCCAACAGTTACCCAAGCTGCAGGTTTCCTTGCGCCAAGGTCTCAGCCCTTTTGTATAATGACATATCTTGCTGCACATCAGCCATGTGGTGCTGGCCAGAAACCAAAATTCTCAGTTTTAAACAGTAAAAAATATAGGCCAGCTAATAAATACCTGGAGCATGCATCATTGCACTGAAAGTTCAGATTACCCAATTTTTAAAACGGAAGGCACAGTGCCTTCACTTCTTTACTGCCATCCCCTTGGATTGGAGAAGTGTGTATCCCCTCGCTAAAGACAGTCAAATTCCTGTGCACGTGCTGCCATGTGCTGTCTATTCTCAAACTCACTGGGGTGACTGAGGCATACATCCCGTAACTCAGAAGGCAATGTGGCAGAGGCCTGGTGGATGTGAGCTAACAGAGAAAATCTGGGCAAGTGAACTGAGCTCATCAACAAAGCCAAGAAGATTGTTATTTGAAGTGTGTCCCATGGACAACCTGCGTGAGAGTCGCCTGGAGGGTTCAGCAGTTCCCGGGAGGTCCGAGGCTGAAAATCAGGAGGTCTGAGGTGAGGCCTAGGAACCAAGATGCTTATCAAGCACTCTTAGGCATTGCACACACGGGAAATCGGGACTATGGAAATACTCTGGTGCAAAGTTGTAGATGGAGGCTGTTCTGACCCAGCATGTAACAGGCCCACTCTTGTCATGGTAGGAAATCCCTTTCTCCATCCTTGCCCCACACTAACCCAGCTCCCACCACAGGAAGGGCTTTTTTTTCTTTAAAGAGGGGTTGTGTTGAGAATCTGACTATAAATTAAATAGCTCAATAGCTCGAGGATGCTGGGCTGTGCCCCTCTAACATTGGAGAGAGTGGGATTATCTTCACCATAAAGAAAAAACAAAGCAAAAACCAAAACACCTCAGTCCCAGCCTGTGCTGGATCAGAACAGTAGGACAGCTGTATTAGTTTTCTAGGCTCCTGTAACAAAGTACCACAAACTGGGTGGCTTAAAGCAACAGAGATGCATTCTCTCACAGCTCTGGAGTCTGGAGTCTGAAATCAAATTGTCAGCAGAGCCATGGTCGCTCTGAAGGTTCTAGGGGAGGATTTATTCCACCCTTTTCTCTTAGCTTCTGGTGCTGTCAGCAATCCTTAGTGTTCCTTGGCTTGTAGACGCATCACTTCAATCTCTGCCTCCATCATCACATGGTGTCCTCCCTTCTGTGTCTCTGAGTCTTCTCTTCTTATTAGAACATCCATCAGTTTGGATTAAGACTCACCCTAATTCAGTATGACCTCATCTTAACCTGATTATATCTGCAAAGACCCCATTCCCAAATAAGGTCACATTCACAGGTACCAGGGGCTAGGACTTCAACATATCTTTTTGGGGAATACAATGCAACCCATGACAATACCCAAGAAGCAATGGACAAGAACACACCGTGCAGGCCACCTTCTCGGTCTGCAACAAAAACTATAGAGCCAGGAAATGACACTTCCTTGTGGAGTGATTAGGTTACTCCCAGTTATCTTCATCTGGGCTTTGGAAGTAGGACTGGTAGCTTCAGACTGGTGATGCCCTTGAGGTTTTTGAATAAGAATGGAATATGGGATTTTCTGGGATCACAATAGGCAAAGGATAGAAAAGGAGTGACTTTTTATACTTCAAGCTGTTGGAAGGAGCCCCATTGCTTACATCATTTATTTAATTTCATTTTATAAAAATCATGCAAGGTGTTATGTGTTTCAAATACTTTTCTAAATCCTGGACTCTTCCCAGACCACCACATACTATGTATCTTGATATGTGAAGTTAAAAACTGATCACTTAAGCACATGGTGGGAGGAATCAGGCATCCATTAAACAACAGTCATACTTTTTTGTAAGCCTGACTTTCCCTGGAACACAAATGAGCAAATGGACACCTGAAAAACTCTATTATTTGATCAGTTGTGCAAAACATTGGAAAAAAATGTTTCGTTTTTGAAGATGATTTCCTAACTTTCAGGGCAGAATTTATCCAGCAAATTAACCAACTGCAGATGCAGCAGGAGGGTTGCAATTGCCTGGGGTCCTGCAAAGGAGACTTTGCCTCCGGCACTTGACTTTCCCCACTGGCAGCAAGAGCTGGGTTTGCATGCTAATGATCCTTTTGTCAAACACTTAGTGCTTTTCAAATAATTTATCCTTCAATAATCCCACCTGTTATAAGCATTTTATTTATTTTTTTCTCTAAGGTAGGCTATTATGTCTTCCTCATATCTTTACTGGACAAATTAGACATTTCAATCATGGTCTCTGTATAAGTATTCCTAAGATAAAATCTGTATCTCTGTTTACAAGCTGTGTGACCTTGAGCATGTTTATTAATCTTTTTTTGAATCAGGTTCCTCCGATGTAAAATGGGGCTAATGAATCTGATAAGATAATTAAATAAGATAATTCATGAAAAACACTGACACAGGTCCGCCCCATAGTGAGTGATTAATAAATGGAAGCTTTTGTTAGTGTAGTGGAACCCCATAATTACACAAATCAGAATATAATGAAATTAGTGATAGGCTTCCATCTTCCATAGCAGGTTCACTCTTGTTATTTCACTAACCTTCAAATAAAGCTACTTCACTTTTTCATGCAATCGCATGGTTTTGTGTCACCTATAAAGTAGTACTCATGCAATGTTTGGATGGAGTAATATGATAGGAAATAGATGTAAAAATTGATGTGGTATATACATAAAATTTAAATTTATGATTGGTTATATTTTCTTCACATTAATACTCTGAGGACATATATATACACGCATATATATATTCAGTTATTTTTCCAACATCAATATATTTTAATGATATTATCTAACAGTGCAATTTCCCATCATTCTACTTGCAGTGGATAAAGTGGTTCTCCACCCAGCTTCTTTCTTTAACGTTGATGTACCCATCCTCTAGCTGCTAGGCATACTGGTTGCTGAAGACTCGTAGAAGTGTCCCTCACTGGAACTGTCCTCAGCAGTAGAGAACTGCCCCACCTAAGGTGATGCCCCCTGGGAAGGTTAATTTTACGTGTCAACTTGACCGGGCTAAGGGATGCCCAGATAGCTGGTAAAACATTTCCAGGTGTGTCTCTGAAGGTGTTTCCAGAAGAGATTAACATTTGATTCAGTAGACCTAGTGAAGAAGATCTGCCCTCTCCATGTGGGTGGGCATCATCCAATCCATCGAGGGCCCAATTAGAACAAAAAGGCGGAGGAAAGGTGAATTTTCTCTCTCTCTTTGTGAGCTGGGAATTGCATCTTCTCTTGCCCTCAGACATTGGAGCCCCGGCTTCTTGGGCCTTAGGACTCTGGGACTTACACTAGCAGTCCCCAGTTCTCGGGTCTTCGGACTTGGACTGAATTATACCACAAGCTTTCCTGGGTCTCCAGCTTGAAGACAGCATATTGTGGGAATTCTTTGCCTCCATAATCGTGTGAGGCAATTCCCCTAATAAAGCTCCTCTTAAATATCTATGTGTATCCTATTAGTTCTATTTCTCTGAAGAACCCTGACTAATACACATTCCAGGAGATGACTCAAACCAATGACTGAGCAATGGGGGGATGCAAATACCCAGCTGAGGGGCCATCCCAATTCCAGACCTCCCCTAGGAGTGGTTGAGGCCTCAGTCACACCTCACTGCCAGTCAGCCTCTTCCTCGCCATATCTTGCCTTCTCATTTCCTACAGTTGTATATACTGAGGACACTCCCCAGTAAACCTTGTGTCTGTGACTTCCTATCTTAGATTTATTTCCACACACTCTGCTTTAAGACACTCATCTTGATATCCCACAGAACATCCTAATGGTCATTTCAGTTGATGACATTATTCTAAATGTCCCTGCTGAGCAGGTTATAGTAAACACCCTAGGTAATTTAGTAAGGCATATTTGCATCAAAGGATGGGTGTTAAAACCCACAAAAAGCTAGTGGTCTACCACACGGATAATGTTCCTATGGCTCAATGTTCCGGGGCATATAAAGATATTCCTTTAAAAAGAGATAGATACGACTCACTGCGTTTGCACTTTGCAACCAAGAAAGAGATGCAGTGTGGTAAACCTCTTTGATTTTTGGGTGACATAGGCCACATTTTGACATGATGCTCTGATGCATTTACCAAGAAACCCATAAAACTAAGTTTTATCTGGGGCTTATAGCAGGAAAGAGCTCTTCAGCAGACCCAGGCATTTTGCTGCTTCAGCCTTATGTTCCTGTAGATCTAATGATACTAGAAGCATCTAGTATCTCCCCATTTATGAATCTCAGCAGAGGCACTGAGGATTATTCAATCTCTCCATTGATGAATCTCAGAAGAGGCATTGAGGATTTTGGTGTAAAACCACAACCTCTTTTGAGACAATTATTCTTCTTTTGAAAAGCACCTTCTGGTTCACGGGGCCTTAATGAATATTGAATGCCTGATCACAGGACACCGAGTGACTCTGCACCCTCAATTTAGTATCATTCATTGAATGTTACTTGAACTGGCAAATCATAAAAATGGTTGTTTGGTTGAATGGAAATTGTTTATATAAGACCAGGACAAAACCAATCCAGAAGGCACAGGCAACCTGCATGAGAACATGGTTAACACTCCAAAGTTACCTGCTTCCACTGTGCTATGGAATGAATTCTGTCTCCCCAAAATTCGTTATGTTGAAGCCCTAACCCCTAATGTGATTGTTTCTGGAGATGGGGTCTTTAGGAGTTAAAGTTAAATGAGGTCATAAGGATGGGGCCATAATCTGACAGGACTGTGGCCTTATAAGAAGAGGAAACTCTCTGTCTCTCCCCCTAGCCCCATGTGAAGACACAAGAAGAGGATGGCCATCTGCAGCCAGAAAGAGAGCACCCACTAGAGCACAACCAACTAGGCCTCCCCCTGATCTTGGACTTCCAGCCTCTAGAACTGTGAGAAAACAAATTTCTATCGTTTAAACCACCTAATCGATAGCATTTTATGTCAACCCAAGATGACTAATACATACTGCTTTACTACGTCTCCATCAACTCACACCTACAGCCTTATGTGCCCCTCTCTAATGGCAGTTAACACAACTGGAAAGAACCGAGGGTCTCTTTAAACCATCGGTGTGCACAGTACGCTGCCCTCACTGGAAGTGGATGGCTGCTGAAGATAGCCCCACTCAGGATACTCCTGTAGGGCAGTTATGCAGGGAAGTGATCTCAATGGGAAGAACTTGGGTAGTATTTCTGTATGTTCATTGTGCAATGGAAAAAGGCGCAGTCTATAGTGATTACAAATGGATTTGTTGGCTGCTCAGGGAACTTGCAAAAAATAACTATTGGAAATTAGGTGTCATGTAGAGGAGCAATGTGTGGATGGACCTCTTAGAAAGGGCACAGCAAATGAAGATACTTATGGTAAAACTAAACGAGCACCAGGACACATGTCCTGTGGAGGAAACTCTCAATAATCAGGTGGACAAGATGAACATCCTGTGGGCTTCAGTCAGCCTCTTTCCCCAGGAACCCTGGTATTTCTCCATGGGTCTATGCACAAAGTACTGATGGCATCAGGAATGAAGACTATGTATGGGTTCTACAAGTTGGACATCCTCCACCAAGCTGAACTGGACACTGCTACTGCCAAGTACTGGTAATGTCTTTAGCAGAGACTAACGCTAAGTATTCAATATGCAGGGTAATCGGGAACTCAAATTTGCCCCTAGAGTCTTGGTTTATCCCTCTTGTCCTGGTGTCCCATTTGCTCCTCTTTTCATTCTCACAGTGTTCTACTTTAGAAAATAAATCGTGTGGTCACCCTGCTGATACGGCACCACTCCCAGATGCAATCATCCTGCTACCAGGTGGTAGATGTAGTACTTTTTTCCCTTAGTGGAGCGGGCAGCAATTTATTCTAATGGAAACACATACATATTCTGGATACAGATTTGTCTACCCTGCAGGAAATATTTCTAACAGAACCATCAATAGTGACTCATGGAATTCATCACCATAATCTCCCACTTTGCATTGACAGTAACCAAGGAAATCATCTTAATGTGAAGGAGAATTTGTAATGAGCTAAAACCTACACATTAATTTTTTTATTATGTGTCTTACAAAACAAAATCACTGGCTTGGTAAACAGGTGGAATGGGCTTCTGAGATTAAGGACACAGATTTGAGGTAACACCCTGCAAGGCTGGAGTGCTGAATCACAAAATGAGGTGTGTCCCTTAAACCAACAGCTATTTGTATCAGTCAGAGTCTAAATAGGAGACAGAAACCACACAATATTTTGAAAATGAAAAGTCTAATATAAAGAATTATTAACTAGACCAGTAGATTACCCATCAAGGGACAAAGAGAAATCTAAATAATACAACAATGACAGATCTGTAGAGCAGGCACTGCCACTAAAGCTGAGGCAGACCACTGAAGGAGGTACTGGTCTGCAAGAGCCCCACTCTCTGGCCAAAGCTTAGACCACACCTCATTGTGTCCTTTCGCTTCCCACACATGCAGCTTTGTGCTCAGTGGATTCGGATGTCTAGTGCCCAAGAGATTACTACTTGGACCAGGATTTACAGTAAAATTTTATGAAATCAGATTATGAAACTCCCTCTTAAGCATTTTGGTCTCTTATGATGTTACACCACCTCACAAAGAAGAGAAACCCTGTACTTGCTGGGGTGATTGATTCTGATTACCAAGGGGAAATTCGCTTACTAAAACACCACTGTCGAGAAACATATATTGTCAAGAAAGACAGTGTGAAATCTGAGGAATGCACTTAACTATTTCTTAGATATCTCATGCCCCAAAATAACACACAATAGGAAAATTTGGCAATCCAGTAAAGAAAGATCCACTAAGCCTATGAATTCTGTGTGAATAAAGGTACCAGTGACACCATTGGGAAGAAAATTCCAATTCACTGAGAGGCTGTCATAGGGAATGGGGAAGATGAGATAGGTGGTGGTAGAAGGTGGCTATGATTTATTAAATTCTTCCTTCGATTAGCTACAGAAGCAGTAACCAGAACATGTTTTGTTAATTAATTTAACCCCCTTGTCTTCTTCCCACTACTGCATATAAAAAGGACTAGTGGTGCCAACATCTTAAGTTGCAAGTGAGAATCTAAATATATGGACATTCTCTGGATGTCTCACCTTCAAAAACCTTGTAATAATCTATACACTAAATATACACTATATCCTTGTAATAATCTATACTTGAAGGTACTTGGACGTAACATGTTAGCATGAAGAGCATCATGAGAACCTGAATAATCTATGGAAGGTTCTTCAGGACAATGTCTAGTTTATGTGCCGTACTGGTTGCCCCAAGGATGTTGAGTGACCCAGCCACTTACTACCTCTCTGCCCAGGGCAAATCAGTTTCTCTGAACCTTAGTTTGCCCATCTGCAAAATAAATGAAGATTATAACACACTGCATGGGGTTATTATGAGGCACACATGGTGTAATGTTCATGAAGGAATTAGAAAACATTAAAATAGTATAAAGTTATAGGTGGTTATTTATTTTCTGTTGACTTTACAAAATTCTTATATCATGTTCAAGGTAGTTAACAGAAAGACTTTTATGAAACTCTCATCTTGGTGTCTGTATAAAACAGAGTCCTAATGAAAAATAAGACAAGAAAAGAAAAAATAATAAAACAAAAAACCAGATGAACAATAGTAGTCAGAAGAGAGAACATGGTCTTACTTCAGATATCTAGAAATACATGCTGATATCTTCCTATCTGGCTTACCAGAGGCTTCTTGCTGTGTTTTGCTCTGCCACAGATCTTTCTTTTACCACTGGCTGGTTCAAAAGATTCAGGTGGCGGTCTAAAGTTCAGTCTAGAACTAAAGCAGACCCTTTTGTGCAAGGTTCATTTGAAAACTTGCAGCCTATAGGTTACCCAGTAAATGGATTTGAACAGTATTCCCAAATGTGATATATGGTTACCTCTAAAATCCAAAAAGATCTACGAAGAATTGTATCCTCTGCAGAGTGGTATAAGATGAAGTAAGTTCTCTCCACCTTTAGAAGGATTATTCCAACTTGCCCTACACTCTGGATCCCTAGAAACTTCACTAACGTGCCAGAGCACTTATCCTACTGAGAGACAGATGTAAGTCAAAATCTATTCATCATGTAATAGCCCTAATCCCAAAGCAACTAATAGTTTTTAGTGATGTTTTGGGAGTCCAGGATTAGTGATAGTTTAGAGCCTGTGTCTAATAGAATGTCTGGGAATTTACCTTTTCCTGGTGCACAGTTACTCCGGTCAACAGCCATAGGTTTTCCTGTGGCCATTTTGTTTTTAATAATATATAATCATTGTTTTAACTAATTCTTAATTTCATTAACAAGTTTGAAAACATATTTCTCCATAAGTTTCTTAGAATTTATGCATTTTAATTTCTGAATCCATTATACACCCACCCTCTCCTTTAAATTATTGATTTGCTTTAATGGTTTTAATCTCGGTTATTTTCCTCTGAAACCTGGAGGTATTTTTGCATATTTGTTGTCTGTATTATTTATTTGAGTCCAAGCAATTTCACATCTCCATTTTTTTCAATCCTAATGTGAATTTTCTCTTTTTATCTAGCTTCCTCTGCCATTTCATCCTGTTGGGGTTTTGTCTTAGATTTTGCTTGCCTCAAGGTTTTCTCCTCCACTTCACAGAGGCTCTGTCTTCTTGTGTTTTTTTTTCAAAAGCCAAACAGTTTAATTCCCATTGAAATGCAATTACATTTCATAGATGAAATAGTGCTCTCTTTAGTGATCACCGAATGATGTGATTTTTTTCTTCTAGATTGCATTTTTATCAGTAGGCAGTGTGGGAACATAGTGCTTCCCTTGGTGTACTGAAGCAATGGCCAGAATCTCTTCTCAGGCCTGCAACTGGATGCCACATTGACATCTTTGTAGCAAGTATGCCCTCAGAGAGCAGTCCGAGGAGCTGTCTAGGGTGCTGAAATGCTTCTTTTTTGATAGTCTCTGGGCTCCTTGGATAGAGTACTCTATCTCCATGGCATTTAGAAACTAAATTCTAAATGCAATGTGTGCTAATTTCTACTATAGTGTTATTATCCCCAGTCCCTCTCTGTGGAAATATATGTATGCACACACACACCCTTAAGTCTAATTGTTTTTACATCCATATCTACCCATTCATCTATTTATGTAATAAAACATGATCTCAATACTGTATGGTCTCTGTCCAGATTTCTACCTCCCTTCTTGTCATTAAAAAGCTGGCTCCCATTCCCAAAGTATTTACTTACGTGCTCAAATTCCTCTTTGCCAATCTATGCTCCTTTTACCATGCTCCAATACTGGATCTCTCAGACTACCATTTTAGTCACCACTGGATTGGATCTGGTTCTGATACCACCCTATAGGCTGTTGTTCTGATTCACTTTGGTATTCCCAATGGCTTTTTGACTAAATTAACTAAGGGAGGAAGGAAGGACGGAAGGGAAGAAGGGAGAAAGCAGGGAGGGAGGGAGGGAAAAGAAAGGAAAGTTGGTCTGTTCGGGTCACACTCAACCTTCAAGGCTCAATTCAGAGACATATTCCCAAATCACGCTGCTTCCAGGAATATCAGCAATGTCTCCCTAATCTGAGATCCCCAAATCTACTATCTACTCCACACAGGTTAGAACTTCTTGATGCATCTGGAATCACTGCTGTAGAAAATTAATGTTTATAGGCTCTTACTGTTTCAGGATCTGTACTGGTATTTTCTATGTAGTTTATTTTATGTTTCTCCACTTGAAATACATATAATACAAAATATACATATTAAAATATGCATAGATTGTACACACATAATTTTTGAAGCAGAGTCTGCTATCCTCATTTTTCAGAGGAAGAAACATGAATGGGAGCTTGAATGATTTGCCCAAGTGTACATAGTTGTAACAGTTAGGATACAATAGATTATGAAACAACATCTTGAAAACTTGCTTGTAGCTACAAAGCTACAATTCTCATTCATATCACTTATCCTTTGCAAGTCAACTGAAATTCTCCTCCACGTTATTTTCATCAAGACCTGGGTACA